>NW_012103143.1:4334221-4344469 GCF_000951045.1 Mandrillus leucophaeus | reverse complement strand
GGAAGACCCTGTCAAAAAAACCAAAAAAAACTGTGCAGCAAGTACAGAATATTCCAAGAATCAGAGAGCTGAAAGGGATCAAATCACTAGTCCTAGGGCTTTCCAACTGTCTTCCTAAGACCCCTTCGAGGGCAGGGTAAAGCAGAGGCTGAGGGTCTCAGCAAGTGGCTCCCCAGGGCAGCTGACTTTGCCCTGAGCCACTCTGCACAGTTTTACCTATGGAAAAGACCCTTCGGAGCCTGGCTTCTTCCAGAAAGCTTTAAACTACAGGGCCCAGTCCACCTACTTTATTCTACAGAGAAGGAACACAAGACTCCGGCAGATTAAGTGATGGCAGACCAGAAGATGCCGCTGGCTCCTGAGCCACCTGCTCTCACACTCTGTGAATCCGCAGCTCCTACGTGCCAAACGCAGTGGGGTAGGGGGAGTGGCCTTGCCACCACGACTCTGTTCTGTTCCCAAGTCATTGGTTTCATTTGCTTCTCTACTGTTCCAGTGATTTGTTTCAAGTTATCATCAAAATACCAACGAAATTGCAGGTTAGCAAATTTTAATTTTATGATGGGCCAAGAGTTGATTGATGGGAAACCAAACAATAGCGTCACACACTTGCTATGAAGCCAACATATAGCACACTTAAATCCCCTTGTTCTGCACTGTGAAAAAGTTTCTGGAAAAAGCAATGAAGAAGGGGAAAAAAACTGAAACTTTAAATGCCTTGGATTAACCGCGTGGAAGAGCTAGGAACAGAATTAGATGAGCCACTGAAAACCAGGTAGGTAATTGTTAAAAGATCCTGTTTAGGAAATTATTTCATCATTCCAGGACGCATCACTGTGTGTGTGTCTACTGTGTGCCAGGGGCTATGCTCAACACTGGGGACAGAATAGCACCAGGCAGCAGGTCACACGGGCAGGCACTTTGCTCAGACTAGGCACCCATCCCGGGCAGGGAAGCCCAAGCAGCTGCCCTGGCTGCTCAAAGGTGGAGCAGGTACCGAGGGGAGGAAGGGCATCTGACTGAGAGACAAATCCCTCTGCTAAAGAACCATAAGTGTGTGCACTCCAGTAATACTATAGAGGGACAGAGGGGTGCGAGGAATACTGTTGTGCCCAATCTTTTCATGCAGTTGAAGAACTCTGGAGTCAGACTGCTTGGGTTCAAAAACAGCCGCTACCATGTAATGTCTAAGGGGATCCCGAACGAGTTTCCAAACATCTCTATGCCTCAATTTCTTCATCTACAAAATGGGGTATATAATAGTGCTCTGCTTTATAGTGCTGTTACGAGGTTTCAGTGGCTCATTCCGATAAACAGGCTTAGAGGCAATACACATTCACTATTATCTCATTCTGTCTCCCAAACATCCATATACCCAGCCCCTGGACGGTACTCTACACACAGTAGACAATACCTACTTGCTAAAAACTACTCAAATGATTATTATCTCTAATTTATTGTAAGAAAACAGAAGGCTCAGTGATAAGGGAACGTGACAAAGGTAACAAGGGAAAGGGGACGTGTGAGTTCAGCTGGCTCCAAGCCCACGCTCCACACAAACCTACAGCTCTCCTTGCCACCCTCCCAGCCCGCACCCCAACATGGGAATCCACACAGGGGAGGCAGAGTGGAATCTACCTACAGAGGCAAGCAGAAAGGATGCACATGGCCTGCTTCTAAACTATTCACTAGCCGGGCGTGATGGCTCACATGAGTGATCCCAGCACCTGGGAGGCCTAGGCAGGGGGGTCACTTGAGCCCAGGAGTTCAAGACCAGCCTGGGAAACATGGGAAAACCCTCTGTCTACAAAAAAATACAAAAATTAGCCAGGCGACTGGCCGGGCGCAGTGGCTCACGCCTGTAATCCTAGCACTTTGGGAGGCGGAGGTGGGCGGATCATGAGGTCAGGAGATCGAGACCATCCTGGCTAACACAGTGAAACCCCGTCTCTACTAAAAACACAAAAAATTAGCCGGGCGTGGTGGTGGGCGCCTGTAGTCCCAGCTACTCAGGAGGCTGAGGCAGGAGAATTGCTTGAACCCGAGATCATGCCACTGCACTCCAGCCTGGGCAACAGTGCGAGACTGTCTCTAAATAAATAAATAAATAAATAAATAAATTAGCCAGGTGTGGTGGCACATGCCTGTGGTTCCAGCTACTGGGGAGGCTGAGGTGGGAGGATCGCCTGAGCCCAGAGAGATGGAGGCCATGGTGAGCTGTGACCATGCCACTGCACTAGCCTGGATGACAGAGTAAGACTCTGTCTCAAAAATACATAATTACATAAATAAACTACTCATTTAAGTCAACAGATCTCCATCAGTCACAAAAAGAAAGAGGAAGGGAAATGCACTGAATCACTGTTTGTAAAGTGCCTTCAGGTAGCACAAAGAGCACAATGCCTGTCGGCTAAGCATCACCCGCCAATGTGAATGCCTCAGCGTCTATGGTGGAGGAAAACGAGCTGAGCCACGGGGCAGCTAAGTAAAATTTTACTTAGAATTTCTTTAAGCCTTCCTGCATCAGTGGGATCTCACATGTAATCACAAGTGAAGTTCTTTAGATTTTAATTTGTATGAAAAGAAATACCACATCAGAGTATTCAAATTAATACTCAGACAAATCAAAATAATCTCATCCCGCCACATTTCTTTTAGGGTACGTAGGATACTATGACCTCGGCTGTCATTCATGTTTTCCCCCATAAATTATTTTTAAGGTGGAAGAGACTGCACTAGCTTCTTCACAGCACCTTAAGATTTCAAGAGATCGGCCGGGCGCAGTGGCTCACGCCTGTAATCCTCCCAGCACTTTGGGAGGCCCAGGCGGGCAGATCACCTGAGGTCAGGAGTTCAAGACCAGCCTGACCAACATGGAGAAACCCCATCTCTACTAAAAATACAAAATTAGCTGGTCGTGGTGGCGCGTGCCTGTAATCCCAGCTACTCGGGAGGCCTGAACCTGGCAGGCAGAGGTTGCAGTGAGCCGAGATCTTGCCACTACCTTCTAGCCTGGGCAACAAGAGTGAAACTGTCTCAAGAAAAAAAAAAGATTTCAAGAGATCAATCGCTCAGAAATACTGATTCATCTTAAAGTAGAACTTTAATTTTTCTATATGATTCAACAACTTCAGCATGTCACTACCTGAAATCAATTTTTATATTAGTACTGGCAAAGGTTTAAAACTACATAGGCAGGAAGAATAATTAGTCCTTTGCAAAGCAGAAAAACTTGGAAACGTACAATATGCTTCAAGCTCCCAAATTTATTTTCAGAGTAAAATGAAATCTCCTCCTCCGAATAAGAATGAGACTCTGTGAAAAGAGTATGAACTCCATGGTTAGACCTCCCCTGCCAAGAGAACCTCAATCCAAGTCTGCAGGATTCGGCCAAGCCCTTACTTTTAGCTACAGGGGAAAAAAATCCACAAAGTGGAAACATTTTGTCCACATCTCTAAATTAGCACGAGCAGGCGCCAACAAAGCCTTAGCTGTGCTTCAGTCCTGAGAGTGAAAGAAGGTGCTGTCACTAACTGCTCCAGGATAACAGGCACAAACTGGGACTATTCCACGCAAACCCAACATGTCCTCACTCCGCCTATTGGCGGTGGGTGCCACAGGGCTGGGTGCAAGACTTCTGACCTTACATTTTTACACAGTTCTGGTCTTTTGAACCACGTACATGTTTTGCGTATTTGAAAAATAATAAACTTTTTTTTTTTTACACAAAGTTTCGCTCTGTCACCCAGGCTGGAGTGCAGTGGTATGGTCTTGGATCACTGCAACCTCCATCTCCCAGGCTCAAGCGATTCTCGGGCCTCAGCCTCCTGAGTAGCTGGGACTACAGACATGCACCACCAAGGCTGGCTAATTTTTTTACTTTTTGTAGAGATGGGGTTTCGCCATGTTGCCCAGGCTGCTCTCAAACACCTGAGCTCAAGTGATCCACCTGCCTCGGCCTCCCAAAGTCCTGGGATTACAAGCGTGAGCCACTGCCCCTGGCTGAAAAACTTTGTTTTTGAGAGACAGGGTCTTGCTATGTTAACCAGGCTGGCCTCAAACTCCTGTTCTCAAGCGATCCTCCCACCTCAGCCTCTCAAACAGCTTGGACTACAGGCGTGTGCCACCACACCTGGTTTGAAAAAGAACAGACTTGGCTGGGCGCAGTGAGTCACACCTGTAATCCCAACACTTAAAAAGCTGGACATGGTGGCGCATGCTGGTGGCGCATGCCTGTAGTCCCAGCTACTTAAAAAGTTTATAAAATGCAAACTCTGAAATTAAGAATAAATAGGAACAAATGAACCTGTTTATCAAATTGGTAATTACTTTGGTTATGTTACAACAAATTGTTTTAAACCCATTATTCTAACTATATATTCTTTTTTTTTTTTTTTTTTTTTGAGACGGAGTCTCGCTGTGTTGCCCAGGCTGGAGTGCAGTGGCGCGATCTCGGCTCACTGCAAGCTCCACCTCCCGGGTTCACGCCATTCTCCCGCCTCAGCCTCCGAGTAGCTGGGACTACAGGCGCCGCCACCACGCCCAGCTAGTTTTTTGTATTTTTAGTAGAGACGGGGTTTCACCGTGTTAGCCAGGATGGTCTTGATCTCCTGCCTCCCAAAGTGCTGGGATTACAGGCTTGAGCCACCGCGCCCGGCCTATTCTAACTATATATTCTTAAGATGTATTTATTTCTGAAGCCAAAAGAATTGCTAAGGAATCCTAAACTTCACTCAAAGGGTTGATTATAAGAACAATGTATTAAAATGTTGAACCTATTTTATGTATATCATAGATAAGGAAAACAATGTTAATATCATTAGAAATCAAAATCATCAGTTTAAGCTGTATAAATATAAAACAAGGAGGAAAAATTTTATTTTGAAGAATCAACATGAAATTGGAAGTTTTTTTAATGAACACTTTTTTCTAGCTCTGGTCCAATGAAAGGACATAAAAGATGCTACCTTCAGCAGGGCACAGAGGCTCACACCTGTAATCAAAGCACTTTGGGAGGCCAGGACAGGTGGAGTTCTGAGGTCAGGAGTTTGAGACCAGCCTAGCCAACATGGTGAAACTCTGTCAATACTAAAAATACAAAAAGAAAAATTAGCCAAGTGTGGTGGTGTTGGCCTGTAATCCCAGCTACTCAGGAGAGTGAGGCAGGAGAATCACTTAAACCCGGAAGGCGGAGCTTGCAGTGAGCTGAGATGGCGCCACTGTACCCCAGTCTGGGCGACATAGCAAGACTCCGTCTCAAAAAACAAAAACAAAAAAAAGCTATCCCCGTGAAAATGGGTACACCTAGCCCCAAATGCTGATTTCTAAACCCCACTTCCAACTAAAGGGAACCAGGCCTCCTGAGAGGAATGATTTCAGATCTGACGCAGGAAAAGTACAAAGCAGGCCTGGAACAAATTTCTGTGCCAGAAAGCAATGAAGCACTCAAAAACTAATGGGGTCTTGGCAAAAAGACACAGGAGCCAATCTGAAAGGGACAATATGAGCATCCAAGGAGTAACGACGATGCCTGACTCTAATACGCAGTGTACTCAGTGACTGAGAGAGCTGGAAAGCGAACAGAGGAGAACGCTCTTCTTCGTACAGGAGTATCTGTTCATCACTGTACACAGACGGAGAGCTGGAAAAATCACCTCTTTGCAACTTCCAGGTAAGAAGTGACACGAGCAGGGAACACCAATGGACACTACAACCATGAGGCTGAAAGTCTCCTGGGAACAAGTAATTGCAGACAGAGAGTCAGAGGAGCGGTCTGCAATCACACCTCAGGCAGTGGCCCCGCTTTCTACCACCAAGAAGGAGACCTCTGGGAACTGTGAGCCTCGAAGGGATACAAAAAGCAGAGGGGAGGCTGGGCGCGGTGGCTCATGTCTGTAATCCCAGCACTTTGGGAGGCCGAGGCGGGCGGATCACAAGGTCAGGAGTTCAAGACCAGACTGGCCAAGATGGTGAAACCCCATCCCTACTAAAAATGCAAAAATTAGCCGGGCGTGGTGGCAGCACCTGTAATCCTAGCTACTTGGGAGGCTGAGGCAGAGAATTGCTTGAAGCCAGTTGGCAGAGGCTGCGGTGAGCCAGATTGTGCCACTGCACTCCAGCCTGGGAGACAGAGCAAGACTCCATCTCAAAAAAAAAAGCAGAGGTGAGATGGGGCATGACTGGAGGGCAAGTGAGAGATGTTGAGCCCCAGTGCAATGGGACCTACACACACTTAGACTTTAAATGTCTGAATTTAAAACTCTAACTATACAAGTTGTTAGGGTCAACATCATTATGTAATCCCAGCACTTTGGGAGGCCAAGTGGGAGGATCACTTGAGCCCAGGAGTTCAAGACCAGCCTGGGGCACATAGGGAGACCTCATCTTTCAAAAATAAAACAAAAAATTAGCAAGGTGTGGTGGCACATGCATGTGATTCCAGCTGCTCAACAGGCTGAAGTGGGAGGATTGCCTGAGCTAGGGAGGTTGAGGATACAGTGAGCTGTGACTCTGTCACTGCACTCCAGCCTAGGAAACAGAGACCCCGTCTCTAAAACCAAATGTTTTAAAAAAACAACAAAAAAAGGGCCAGGTGTAGTGGCTCATGACTGTAATCTCAACACTTTGGGAGGCTAAGGCAGGAGGATTGCTTGAGACCAGGAGTTCGAGACCAGCCTGGGCAACATAAAGACTCCTGTATCTACTAAAAACAAACAAACAAACAAACAAAAAAACCAAAAAACTTAGCTGAAGTCAAACCACTGCATCAGAATATGGGCATTTTTGAGGATCAGTATACAAAAGGCAAAACCGGATTGCTGAAAGAGCCGTACCAAATTACTTGTTGTAGCTAGAATGAAGTTGGCAAGTAGAAGATATAAAAGGCCTAACCTCAGAAAACGGCTTATTTACAAAGTTGTACAAAAACAAGGAGTCTGCATGTGAGGAACTACCCATGACTGGGAGAGCAGGGAGGGGCTGGGCCAGGACGTGATGACACAGGAGTCTTCAGCTCGAGGGGCGATGGAGAGTTGAAGTGTTCTGAGCAAAGGAAAGACAGATGCATTTTAGAAAGATACTGGCCCGGCGTGGTGGCTCATGCCTGTAATCCCAGCACTCTGGGAAGCTGAGGTGGGCGAATCACTTGAGCTCAAGAGTTCGAGACCAGCCTAGGCAACATAGCAAGACCCCACTCCTCTACAAAATAATAATAATGACATATATGTGTCTGTGTGTGTGTATGTGTATATATATGTGTATAAACACACACACACACACACACAAAAATTAGCCAGCCGTAATGGCGCACACCTGTAGTCCCAGCTTCTTACAAGGCTGAGGTAGGAGCATTGCTTGAGCCCGATCACACCACTGCACTCCGCCTGGGTGACAAAGTGAGACCCTGTCTCAAAAAGAAAAAAAGAAAGATCTTGCTGCAATGAGGGATAAGATACTGGAAAGAAGCTCCACAACAGCCAGGGGCCATGGGAGTCAACCCAGTGAAGACAAAGGGTTCAGGTCTGAGAGTCGGTGGGCCTCAGGGGTAACCTCCAAGAGATGGAAAGGTCCATGCCACAGGTCCTGGAGACTAAAAGGATAAGGTTAGCGCACAAAAGAGACATAGGGCCGGGAGCAGTGGCTCACGCCTGTAATCCCAGCACTTTGGGAGGCCAAGGCGGGCAGATCACCAGAGGTCAGGAGTTCACGACCAGCCTGGCCAACACGGCGAAACCGTCTCTACAAAAATACAAAAATTAGCTGGGTGTGGTGGCATGTGCCTGCGGTCCCAGCTATTTGGGAGGCTGAGGGAGGAAAATCGCTTGAACGCAGGAGCCAGAGGTTGCACTGAGCTGAGATTGCGACACTGTACTCCAGCCTGGGCAACAGGGAGAGACTCCATCTCAGAAGAAAAGAGACATAGCCACCTGACTATGTAGAAAACTGCCATTCACAGGAGGGGGACCCATGTCGGGGAAAGATGGTTTGAGTCCATGTTGAATTTAAGGAGCCCAAAGCCTACCCAAAGGAAAGTACACAGCGTGACAGTCAGGTAACGCATCTGCGAGGCACAGGTGTTGAGAGCGGAGGAGTACAGTGGGCAGTGAAACTCCCAAGGAAAACCACCTCCCTGAGTTCTGTCTCCACAAACGTAAATGAAAAGCGGAAAGTGCTCCCACATTACATCATCCATGCATTTACCTTGTTCAAACTGAACTACGTAAGTCTGGTTTTTTCCATTTCTCTTCATACAACGAAAAGAAATGTGGGCTAAATAACCCTTTTTACCTATGGAATATTCAGCACCTACAACAGTGCATGGCACATACAGACACTCAAAATACCTGAATAAATGTATACATTACATACATAAACATTATGTATACTGCATTAAAACAGTATGCATTTATGTGTATGATAATTAAAAAGTACACATTGTTCTGTGCTTTATGGGATGGATGATGTTAAGGGGTTTTTGGGGTTTTTTTTGAGATGGAGTCTCGCTCTGTCCCCCAGGCTGGAGTGTAGTGGTGCGATCACAGCTCACTGTAACCTCCGCCTCCCGGGTTCAAGCGACTCTCCTGCCTCAGCCTCCTGAGTAGCTGGGACTACAGGCGCCCACCACCACACCCAGCCAATGTTTGTATTTTTAGTAGAGACAGGGTTTCACCATGTTGGCCAAGCTGGTCTCGAACTCCTGACCTCAAGGTGATCCGCCCATCTCAGCCTCCTATTACAGGCATGAGCCACCGCACCCAGCAAGAGTTTTTAATTTTTGCTAACTTTGTAGCCCAAACCCATGCACTCGAAGTGGCTCTACTCTAACCAGTGGTTTCCACCCTAGGTCCATTCTTCCCTCCATCCCCAGCTCATTATCCACATAGCATGATCTTTTAAAAACTTGGCAGGCCGAGGCAGGAGGATCACCTGAGGTCAGGAGCTCGAGACCAGCCTGGGCAACATGGTGAAACTCCCATCTCTACTAAAAATTAGCTGGGCATGGTGGCGGGCGCCTGTAATCCCAGTTACTTGGGAGGCTGAGGCAGGAGAATCGCTTGAACCCGTGAGGCGGAGGTTGCAGTGAGCCGAGATCATGCCACTGCACTACAGCCTGGGCAACAGTGCGAGACTCCATCTTAAATAAATAAATACAAAAATAAAAATAAATAAATAACAACGCAGCCAAATCACATCATTCCCTCCCGAGGCCACGATGCACACAAAGTACTGAAGCCCTAAGGTACTTAAACAAAACAGAAACAAGCAAATCTTTGCCTCTGTCTGATCCCATGTCAACCTACCTAGCCAGCCTTACCTTGTTCACTCTTCCCTTCCCTCCAGGCTGAGTAACCATGGCCACAGACCCCAGCTTTGACTCAGCTAAATGCTAAGCTCTCCCTTGCTCTGGATTTTGCTCAAGTAGCCCCACTGCCAAGAAAGCTCTCATACCTGGTTCCTCTTAGCCTTCATCTCTCAGCTCCAAGCCAATCCCCTCGAAAGCCTCACCTTCCTGGACCACAGTGTGCTTGGCAGCCCACCCTACTCAACCGAGATAATGGATTTCTTGTGAACCCCTTCATTCTATCTGGATGTGTCTCACAACCTGCACCTGCTTTGAACATGGGTGTACTGTGAAAGCCTTCTGGCGGAGACCCTGTCTGTCTCTACCAGTGTCTGCAGGAGCCTAGAACGGTAATATTCACACAGGGCTCAACAAAATAGGAGGGAGGACTCTGTCTCCTTGCTGACAATTAAAGCTGTAGAAACAGGAAGACAAGATGGCAAGTTCAGTGTGTGCAAAAGAGAGATGTAAATGGCCAAATATTATTCTGAAAGGATATATTCAACGATTTCATAAACCAAAGATGATGAAAGCAAGTATGATATTTTAAGAGGTGTTTTACCAACTACTACTAAGAAAGCAGTCAGTAAAGCACATGAGGGGCACCATCTGAAGGGGTAGTCATTAGTATTATCCTCGGGGAAGAGTCATTTAGCTAGTTTTACCTAATTCCAATTCTTCCTAACTTGTTCACTAAGTTAAGCTAACAAGTACCTTGTTTGCAGCACTTAACAAATTACAGTTGTAGCCAACTTTGCATCATATTAGGTTGAAGGAAAAATAATTGCGGTTTTTGCCATTAAAAATAAAGCAAAAACGCCTGTAATCCCAGCACTTTGGGAGGCCGAGATGGGCGGATCACGAGGTCAGGAGATCGAGACCATCCTGGCTAACACGGTGAAACCCCG
>NW_012103143.1:4329765-4332476 GCF_000951045.1 Mandrillus leucophaeus | reverse complement strand
GGTGTAGTGGCTCATGACTGTAATCTCAACACTTTGGGAGGCTAAGGCAGGAGGATTGCTTGAGACCAGGAGTTCGAGACCAGCCTGGGCAACATAAAGACTCCTGTATCTACTAAAAACAAACAAACAAACAAACAAAAAAACCAAAAAACTTAGCTGAAGTCAAACCACTGCATCAGAATATGGGCATTTTTGAGGATCAGTATACAAAAGGCAAAACCGGATTGCTGAAAGAGCCGTACCAAATTACTTGTTGTAGCTAGAATGAAGTTGGCAAGTAGAAGATATAAAAGGCCTAACCTCAGAAAACGGCTTATTTACAAAGTTGTACAAAAACAAGGAGTCTGCATGTGAGGAACTACCCATGACTGGGAGAGCAGGGAGGGGCTGGGCCAGGACGTGATGACACAGGAGTCTTCAGCTCGAGGGGCGATGGAGAGTTGAAGTGTTCTGAGCAAAGGAAAGACAGATGCATTTTAGAAAGATACTGGCCCGGCGTGGTGGCTCATGCCTGTAATCCCAGCACTCTGGGAAGCTGAGGTGGGCGAATCACTTGAGCTCAAGAGTTCGAGACCAGCCTAGGCAACATAGCAAGACCCCACTCCTCTACAAAATAATAATAATGACATATATGTGTCTGTGTGTGTGTGTGTGTATATGTGTGTGTATACACACACACACACACACAAAAATTAGCCAGCCGTAATGGCGCACACCTGTAGTCCCAGCTTCTTACAAGGCTGAGGTAGGAGCATTGCTTGAGCTCGATCACACCACTGCACTCCGCCTGGGTGACAAAGTGAGACCCTGTCTCAAAAAGAGAAAAAGAAAGATCTTGCTGCAATGAGGGATAAGACACTGGAAAGAAGCTCCACAACAGCCAGGGGCCATGGGAGTCAACCCAGTGAAGACAAAGGGTTCAGGTCTGAGAGTCGGTGGGCCTCAGGGGTAACCTCCAAGAGATGGAAAGGTCCATGCCACAGGTCCTGGAGACTAAAAGGATAAGGTTAGCGCACAAAAGAGACATAGGGCCGGGAGCAGTGGCTCACGCCTGTAATCCCAGCACTTTGGGAGGCCAAGGCGGGCAGATCACCAGAGGTCAGGAGTTCACGACCAGCCTGGCCAACACGGCGAAACCGTCTCTACAAAAATACAAAAATTAGCTGGGTGTGGTGGCATGTGCCTGCGGTCCCAGCTATTTGGGAGGCTGAGGGAGGAAAATCGCTTGAACGCAGGAGCCAGAGGTTGCACTGAGCTGAGATTGCGACACTGTACTCCAGCCTGGGCAACAGGGAGAGACTCCATCTCAGAAGAAAAGAGACATAGCCACCTGACTATGTAGAAAACTGCCATTCACAGGAGGGGGACCCATGTCGGGGAAAGATGGTTTGAGTCCATGTTGAATTTAAGGAGCCCAAAGCCTACCCAAAGGAAAGTACACAGCGTGACAGTCAGGTAACGCATCTGCGAGGCACAGGTGTTGAGAGCGGAGGAGTACAGTGGGCAGTGAAACTCCCAAGGAAAACCACCTCCCTGAGTTCTGTCTCCACAAACGTAAATGAAAAGCGGAAAGTGCTCCCACATTACATCATCCATGCATTTACCTTGTTCAAACTGAACTACGTAAGTCTGGTTTTTTCCATTTCTCTTCATACAACGAAAAGAAATGTGGGCTAAATAACCCTTTTTACCTATGGAATATTCAGCACCTACAACAGTGCATGGCACATACAGACACTCAAAATACCTGAATAAATGTATACATTACATACATAAACATTATGTATACTGCATTAAAACAGTATGCATTTATGTGTATGATAATTAAAAAGTACACATTGTTCTGTGCTTTATGGGATGGATGATGTTAAGGGGTTTTTGGGGTTTTTTTTGAGATGGAGTCTCGCTCTGTCCCCCAGGCTGGAGTGTAGTGGTGCGATCACAGCTCACTGTAACCTCCGCCTCCCGGGTTCAAGCGACTCTCCTGCCTCAGCCTCCTGAGTAGCTGGGACTACAGGCGCCCACCACCACACCCAGCCAATGTTTGTATTTTTAGTAGAGACAGGGTTTCACCATGTTGGCCAAGCTGGTCTCGAACTCCTGACCTCAAGGTGATCCGCCCATCTCAGCCTCCTATTACAGGCATGAGCCACCGCACCCAGCAAGAGTTTTTAATTTTTGCTAACTTTGTAGCCCAAACCCATGCACTCGAAGTGGCTCTACTCTAACCAGTGGTTTCCACCCTAGGTCCATTCTTCCCTCCATCCCCAGCTCATTATCCACATAGCATGATCTTTTAAAAACTTGGCAGGCCGAGGCAGGAGGATCACCTGAGGTCAGGAGCTCGAGACCAGCCTGGGCAACATGGTGAAACTCCCATCTCTACTAAAAATTAGCTGGGCATGGTGGCGGGCGCCTGTAATCCCAGTTACTTGGGAGGCTGAGGCAGGAGAATCGCTTGAACCCGTGAGGCGGAGGTTGCAGTGAGCCGAGATCATGCCACTGCACTACAGCCTGGGCAACAGTGCGAGACTCCATCTTAAATAAATAAATACAAAAATAAAAATAAATAAATAACAACGCAGCCAAATCACATCATTCCCTCCCGAGGCCACGATGCACACAAAGTACTGAAGCCCTAAGGTACTTAAACAAAACAGAAACAAGCAAATCTTTGCCTCTGTCTGATCCCATGTCAACCTACCTAGCCA
>NW_012103143.1:4325024-4329715 GCF_000951045.1 Mandrillus leucophaeus | reverse complement strand
TTGAACCTGGGAGGCGGAGGTTGCAGTGAGCTGAGATCGCCTCCTAAACGGGCTGTCTTTGCACTCCAGCCATTGCACTAAACGCCACTGCACTCCAGCCTGGGCGACAACAGCGTAACTCCTTCTAAAAAAAAACAAAACAAAAAACAAAAAGGCTGGGTGCAGTGGCTCACGCCTGTAATCCCAACACTTTGGGAGGCCAAGGCTGGCAGATCATGAGGTCAAGAGATCGAGACTATCCTGGCTAACATGGTGAAACCTCAACTCTACTAAAAATACAAA
Organism: Mandrillus leucophaeus; assembly: GCF_000951045.1. Classification (NCBI taxonomy): domain Eukaryota; kingdom Metazoa; phylum Chordata; class Mammalia; order Primates; family Cercopithecidae; genus Mandrillus; species Mandrillus leucophaeus. Next base: position 4,329,433 of record NW_012103143.1, on the reverse strand, counting down.
ACAAAAATTAGCTGGGTGTAGTGGCAGGTGCCTGTAGCCCCAGCTACTGGGGAGGCTGAGGAGAGTGGCGTGAACCCAGGAGGCAGAGCTTGCAGTGAGCCGAGATCACGCCACTGTACTCCAGCCTGGGCAACATAGCAAGACTCTGTTTCAAAAAAAAAAAGGCAGCACTGAAAAGAAAACACACATGTGATCAAGTCACAGAATAAACATTAGGTAGCTGGGCACAGTGGTTCATGTCTGTAGTGATAGCTACTCAGGGAGCCAAGTCAAAAGGATTGCTTGAGCCCTGGAGTTCGAGACCAGCCTGGGCAACATAGCAAGACCCCATCTCCAAAAAAAGACTAAACACCACGCACACAACCTCTCCTACCTCCCTAGCCTCCTCCTTTGCCACTGCCACATATGTCATCACAAACCCTCCCTTGGTCTGGCACAGGGCAAAGGGAAGAGTAGAGACTAGAGCAGGGTGGAAGAGCCCACACAGTGGCCAAGACGGGAACTGGAGGCCAAGGGCTGTGTCTCCCGCTGGGCGGGCCACTTGCTCTATTGTCTTTAAGTGTTAAGTGACTGGGTAGGGGCAAATGGGGGATTCTGATTAGAAACTGGACAATGTCATGAGAAGCAGACTGGAAAAAAAAAAAAAAGAAAGAAACTGGACAAGGCAGACTAAGCAAGGTAAGGGGGTTCTGTATGCTCCCTATCAAGTAACGATAACCAATGTCTACAGCCTCCGCACATGCCGCAGACAGAGCGAGCACACCCGCTTTGACTGCACTTTCAGTGATATGCAGGGTGGCCTGTAGCACGGCAACCCACCAAGAACTGGAAAAGGAGAGTATGACTTAAAAGTCTGCCGGCATCAAAGAGATGCCAAGGCAGCCACAACTGAAGGGACCAATATTCAAAACAAAAGAGAGGCCCACTGAGGTGAGTCCACTATTCGGAGCCCCCACTCTTTCTGTCAATGCATTTGACAATTTGGAAGGATTTGGGGGCAGTACACTGATAAACTGGGAAGAAAACTCAGCAGAAAGTAGTGGCTAAAGAGCTCTAGAAAGCCCCAAGGGTATGGGAAGACGAAAAGAAGTACAGGCCTGACAGTCAGCCAGGACTTACGGGGCCAAGATCCCAGAGAAAAGGGAGACACAGGAAATGAGCCCAACACTGCAAACCTGGCTGAGAAGCTGGGCTTTCAGTAGTCTCATGGTGTTAGGGAGACAAAACTTGGGCTCCAAGACACGCCAAGAAAGAGGGGCCCTGGGAAACACTCCAGGGTTTCAGATGGAACCCCTGGATGGTTACACCGGGAGCAGGGGTTTGGGGGAAGGCAGCTCCAACTGAGGCTTACTGACTGAATCCCAGCCTCTGGTCACCCAGGCCCTGAGCTGAGATGATCTGTTCCTACTTTGGGCATGTGCCAGATGACACAGGGAAACTTTCTGAAGGAAGAGGGCATCACCCAGCGCTTCTACAGTTTTTCATACATAATGTCTGACTCAATTAAAAAAATAAAAATAAGCCCATCAACAAATGAACCAAGAGAAAAAAGAAAAACAGAAATGGATCCAGGGGTGACCTATATAATAAGTTACCTGATGCAAATGTCAGCTAGTCAAAAATATACTTGACAAAAGGAAAGCATTTCACTAGAGAACTAGAATAGTAAAAGGAATGATGCAGACTCTAGAACTGAAAATTACAACTGAAATTAAGAACTCAATCTATGGGCTAAACGGTGATGGACACAAATGAAGAGAGGATGAGTGAGGTGGAAGATGGGTCAGTAAAAATACCTGGACTTGAGAGTTTGGGCACAATAGCTCACACCTGTCATCCCAGTGCTTTGACATGTAGAGGTGGGAGGATCACTTGAGGTCAGAAGTTTAAGACCAGCCTGGGCAAAATAGCAAGACCCCACCTCTACAAAAAATTTAAAAATTAGCTGGGCATGGTGGCACATGCCTATAGTCTCAGCTACTCAAAAGGCTAAGGCAAAAGGATTGCGTGAGCCCTGGAGTTTGAGGCTGCAGTGAACAGTGATCGCGCGCACCACTGCACTCCAGCCTCGGCAACAATAGAGTACCTGTCTCTTTTTTTTTTTTTTCCGAGACGGAGTTTCGCTCTTGCCACCCAGGCCGGAGTGCAATGGCATGATCTTGGCTCACTGAAACCTCCGCCTCCCAGGATCAAGCAATTCTCCTGCCTCAGCCTCCCGAGTAGCTGGGATGACAGGCGCCAGCCACGCCCGGCTATTTTTTGTATTTTTAGTAGAGACGGGGTTTCACCATGTTGGCCAGGCTGGTCTTGAACTCCTGACTTCAGGTGATCCACCCACCTTGGCCTCCCAAAGTGCTGGGATTACAGGCGTGAGCCACCGCATCCAGCCAACTGTCTCTTAAATACACACACACACACACACACACGCTGCCTCAAGCCTGTAATGCCAACACACTAGGAGAGTGAGGCGAGTGGATCGCTTAAGCCCAGGAGTTTGAGACCAGTCTGTGCAACACGGCAAAACCCCACCTCCACTGAAAATACAGAAATTAGCCAGGTGTTGTGGTGCGCACCTGTAGTCCCTGCTACTCAGGAGCTGAAGTGGGAGGACCGCTTAAGCCCAGAAGGCAGAGGCTGCAGTGAGCTGAGATTGCACCACTACACTCCAGCCTGGGCAACAGAGCAAGACCCTATCCCAAAAATATATATATACATATATACATATACACACACACCCCCCCGCCACACAGGCCAGACACAGTGGCTCATGTCTGTAATCCCCGCAGTTTAGGAGGCCAAGGCAGGAAGATTGCCTGAGCTCAAGAGTTCAAGACCAGCCTGGGCAAGAGAGAGACCCAGTCTCTAAAAAATAAATAAATAAATATATATATATACACACACACACATGCACATATATACACACACACACACACACATCTAGACACATACACAGAAAAGGTCTAGAAAATACAGAAAGGAGCACAAGAGACATGTAGGACATGATAAAAGCCTAATGTATATCGCGCCATTGCACTCCAGCTTGGGCAACAAGAGCGAAACTCCATCTCAAAAAAAAGAAAAGCCTAATGTACACAAAAATGGAGGCCCTCAGAGTGAAGATGAGTGAAAAATAGGAATATTTATACAGAGAAGAGCCAAAACTTCCAAAATTGATTAGGAACAGGCCACCAATACAACAAATATCGAGTTTTGCTAATGCCTAAAGCAAAGAAAATCTTACAAGCCACCAGAGGCAGCTTCAAATCCTGGTGGAAGGAAAGAGTAGCTGGTGAGATCTTGCTGTGTGTCTGATTAGTCCCTTCACTGCCTTGCCTGTTTGAGCTTCAGCAGAATTGAAAATGGCTGGCAGTAAGGCTGGGAAGGACTCCAGAAAGGCCAACAAAGGCAGCTTCCCACTCACAGAGAGCCAATTTGCAGTTCCTGGTGGGCCGTATTCACTGACACCTGAAATCTAGGACAATCAGTCCTGGACATGTGGGCGCAACTGCCGCTGTGAATAGCACAGCCATCCTGGAGTACCTCACTGCGGAGGTACTTGAACTGGCAAGAAACCCATCAAAAGACTTCACAGTACAGTATATTATCCCTCATTACTTGCAACTTGCCATTCGTGGAGATGAAGAATTGCAGTCTCTCATCAAGTCTACAATTGCTGGTAAAGGTGTCATTCCACACATCCACAAATATCTAATTGGGAACAAAGGACAACAGCAGACTGTCTAAAGGCTGCCTGGATTCCTTATTATCTCAGGACCCTAAACACTCTACCAGCTGTCCAGTGTTGCTGATTCCAGTGAACTGTATCTCTGTGAAAAACACAATTCTGCCTTTCTGTAATTCTACTTGAGTAAGTAGGAAGTTTAATTAGCTTTCCAACCAACAAATTTCTACATTCAAGTCTTAACCATATTTGTTACCGTGGCTTCAAAGAAGCTATTGATTCTGAAGTAGTGGGTTTTGATTGAGTTGACTGTTTTCAAAAAACTGTTTGGATTTTAATTGTGATGGAGAGTTATAGTAACAAACATTTGGTTTTGCACAGACATTATTTCCACTCTGGTGGATAAACTCAGAAAAGTCATATCCTCTCCAAAAAATAAAAATAAAAGCAACCAGAAGGGAAAAAAAAAGAAGTATTACTTCAAATGGAACAACAATAACACCAAAAGCTGACTTGTCAAGAAAAAGGAAGTGAGCTAAAAAACAATGAATTCGCTGCTACAAAATGGTGCAAGGAAATGACCATGAACCCATAATTCTATACCCAACAAAATCATTCTTCAAAAGTGAAGGCAAGTTGGGCACGGTGGCTCACACCGGTAATCCCAGCACTTTAGGAGGCTCAGGCAGGCAGCTGCTTGAGCCAAGGAGTTTGACCCCAGCCTGGG
>NW_012103143.1:4323195-4324584 GCF_000951045.1 Mandrillus leucophaeus | reverse complement strand
CAGCTACTTGGGAGGCTGAGGTGGGAGAATGGCGTGAACCCGGGAGGCGGAGCTTGCAGTGAGCCGAGATCACGCCACTGCACTCCAGCCTGGGAGCACAGCGAGACTCCGTCTCAAAAAAAAAAAAAAGAAATGCCTTAGAAAGTTCTTCAGGGAAAAGAAATACAGGCTGGGTGCAGGGGCTCACATCTGTACTCCCAGCACTTTGGAGGCTGAGGCAGGCAGATCACTTGAGGTCAGGAGCTTGAGACCAGCCTGGCCAACATGGTGAAACCCAGTCTCTACTAAAAATACAATAATTAGCCGGATGTGGTGGCACACGCCTGTAGTTCCAGCTACTCAGAAGGTTGAGGCAAGAAAATCGCTCAAACACGGGAGATGGAGGTTGCAGTGAGCCGAGATTGTGCTACTGCACTCCAGCCTAAGTGACAGAGTGAGACTCTGTCTCAAAAAAGAAAAAAAGAAAAAAACAAACAAACAACAACTGCAATCCCCGACAGAAACATGAAACAACAATAAAGAATGAAGAGCAAAAAAAAAATGGTAACTATGAGGATAAATCTAAATAAACATTAACTGTACAAAACAATTATGATACCGTGAAAAGTATATCTAAAACTAAAATACATAAACTTGTAAGACGCAGCTAAAAGTGTGTAGTGGCTCACACCCGGATCCCACTGTTTTGGGAGGCTAACAGCGGAGGATCACCTGAGGCCAGGAGCTAAAGACCAGCTGGGGCAGTACAGCAAGACGCTGTCTCTATTTTTACAAATAAATATAAATTAAATTAAACTGAAATATATAAAACAATGACACAAAAGGTAGGAGGGAGTTAAATCCAGCTCAAGTATCTAAGGAAACAGCAGTGTCTGGGAAGCAGTAAAAGTAATAAATCAGGCTTAAATTGAAAATGTATACTGTAACTGTGCATGTGGCTACTAGAATTTGAATTACATGACTCAAAGAATTGATATAACTGATGTACATAGAACACTACATTCCTATCAATATATATTACTTTCAAGTGCCTGGGAAACATTTAACAAAACTGAGTATATGCTGGGCTATTAGGAAAGTTCAACACATTTCAAAGGATTTAAATAATGCAGAATATATTTAGGGATCTTAAAATAATTAAGCTAGAAATCGACAAAAAAAGGTATCTAGAAAATCCCCACAAACAGTGAAGTTGAGAAATACACTTCTAAAAATTGTATGAACAACAAACAACACCGCAGTGAAAATTACAACATTATTTTTACATAAAAGATAAAGAAAATTTGACATATCAAAACTTGTAGGCCGGGCGCGGTGGCTCAAGCCTGTAATCCCAGCACTTTGGGAGGCCGAGACGGGTGGATCACGAGGTCAGGAGATCGAGACCAT
>NW_012103143.1:4317527-4322315 GCF_000951045.1 Mandrillus leucophaeus | reverse complement strand
AAAAAAAAAGTAGAAATTAATGCAATAGAAACAAATGTAAGTAGAAAAAAAGTAAAGCTAACAGTTGGTCCTTTGAAAGAACTTACAAAACTGACAAATCCTCAAGACTGATTAAGAGACAATATACGAATTACCAATATCAAAATTATTAAAAAGGGACATCACTACAGATCTTGCAGATAATAAGGACTGTAAACCACTTTAAACTTACAAATTGGAAAGTCTGGGTGGCCTGAACAAATCCCTAGCAGGGAAAAATGCTTTATCTAAATAGACACATGAAGAAATATTCAAAATCCTACATCTACCTATAAAATTAATTCTAAAAATACTACAGGAGCTGGTTTTGCCAAAGAGTGTTTTCAAACATTTAAGGAAGATAACACAAATTTCGAAGGAACTCTTCTAGGGAGTAGAAAAAGAAGGAATATATTCCACCTTGTTTTATGAAACCAGCATAACCTCAATACCAAATCCCAATAAGGGCATTGAAGGAAAGTAAAATTACAAGTCAATCTTTCTCGTGAATATAAATGCAATAATCCTAAACAAAATATTACCAAATACAATCCAGTAAAAGGAGAATACATCAAGATCAGGTTGGAATTATTCTACAATTGTAAATCTTTTTTAAAAGGGAGGTGCTCTTTCTCAGGAGTTCCTGAGGTTGTTTCCCCAGGCTACAAACAATAAGCAAATAAAGAAAAAAAAAAGCAAGGCGCAGTGACGTGCATCTATAATTCCAACTACCTGAAAGGCTGAGTGGGAAGATCACTTTAGCCCAGGAGTTCAAGGCTACAGAGAGCTATGATGGCGCCACTGCACTCCGGGCTGGGTAATGGAGCAAGACCCCACCTCAAAAATAAACAAACAAATAAAAACAGTTAAATTCCCACATAACAGAAAAATCACATGACTGTCTCAAAAGATGCAGAAAATCCATGTTAAGAAATGTAACATCTGCTCACGGTATTTAAAAAACTCTTGGCAAACTAAGAAGAGAAGAATTTTTACATCTGGATAAAGAACATCTACAGGGCCAGGTGTGGTGGCTCACAATGGAAATCCCAGCACTTTGGGAGACCAAGGAGAGAGGATTGCTGGAGACCAGGAGTTTGACACTAGTCTGGGCAACCTTTTTCTTAAATTACCAGATTTCAAGACAGACTGTATCTACGGTAATTTAGACATTGTGCTATTTATGCAAAGATGACAAAAAGATCAAAGGAGCAGAAGAGAGTCCAGAAACAGACCCACACACTTCCAGTCACTGGACTGAGATGACATAGATGACACTGCGTGTAGTACACTGGGGAAAGAATGGTCTTTTTAAGAAATTATGCAGGGTCAACTAGATATCCATTAAAAAAAAAAAGAGAGAGACTCTTGGCCCCATCACATACCATAAACAAAGTCAATTTCAGACAGAAGATTTAAAAACACAGTTTTCAGAAGACAGTGTAGAGTATCTTCATGAACTTGACCTAGCAAATTTCTTAAGCAGGACACAAAGAGCATTAAACATTACTGAAAAGATTGATCAACTGGGCTACATTAAAAATTTAAAACTTCTGTGTATCAAAAGATACCACTGAGAAAGTGAAAAGGTAAACACGAGAGTCTAAAAACAATCTGTCATGCACATATGTACTCAGAATATAGAGAAAACGCCTTCAAATCAGTAAGAAACAAAATAGACAACCCAACCAACCGATGGGCAAAAGATAACCGTCTCACAAGACATCCAGATGGTCAGTGAACACAGGAAGAGATGCTTTACCTCTGCATGTTCCTGGCCATCAGGGAGCAGCAAATTCAGACCATACTGAGCCACCTACCAGCTAACAGCCACCAGAACAGCTAAAATTAAAAGACCCAACAAGGCCGGGTGCGGTGGCTCAAGACTGTAATCCCAGCACTTTGGGAGGCCGAGACGGGTGGATCACGAGGTCAGGAGATCGAAATCATCCTGGCTAACACGGTGAAACCCCATCTCTACTAAAAAATACGAAAAACTAGCCGGGCAAGGTGGCGGGCGCCTGTAGTCCCAGCTACTCGGGAGGCTGAGGCAGGAGAATGGTGTAAACCCGGGAGGCGGAGCTTGCAGTGAGCTGAGATTGCACCACTGCACTCCAGCCTGGGGGACAGAGCAAGACTCCGTCTCAAAAAAAAAAAAAATTGCAGTAATAAAATTCGACCTTAATAAATTTAGTATTTTATAAGATTAAAATGAGAAAAATCTTAATGATTCTCCAATCCAACAAAAAAGGAACATACAGCTCTAATGTCAAATCATTGTTGCTATAAAGGAAACCCACATTTGGCTTATCAATCTTCCCAGAGAACTGACTACAGCCAAGAAATACATTAAGGCTAGTAATTATTCATTTACTAAGTTATCACTGCAGACCCATCATGCGAGTATAAATGTGTGTTTCTGCGGGTCTACCTGAATGCACCCCAAAGGCACTTAGGATGAGTAACATGGGGCCTAGATAGCTCTGAAACACCTAAGTAACCCACTTCTCTCCCACTATGCTCCGTGACACTCACCTGACACTTTTCTAGTTTTTACACTTTCTCCCTTTACCTACCATTAAGCAAATCCTCATTCAACTCCATGAGCAAAGTCTTTCAAACACTGGTCCAAATGTAATATACTCAGAGAAATAATTTCAGTTGTTCTAAGCTTTAAAAATTTTTTTTTTTTGAGACAGTGGTGCAATCTGGCTCCTCTGCAACCTCTGCCTCCCTGTCTCAAGTGATTCTTATGCCTCAGCCTCTGAGTAGCTGGGACTACAGGTGTGCGTTACCACGCTCCACTAATTTTTGTATTTTTGGTAGAGACAGGGTTTTGCCATGTTGGCCAGGCTGGTCTCAAACTCCTGACCTCAGGTGATCCGCCTGCCTCAGCCTCCCAAAGTGCTGGGATTACAGGCATGAGCCAACACACCCGGCCTAAGCTTTAAAATTCTCGTCTACCAAGGAAGAAGTTCCTAAGGAATCAATCTCCAGTCTTCTATCCCCTAAAACAAATGTGACTTACAAAACCTAGATGTTCTGATAAAGGTGGGCTATCAAAATAATATTTTTTTCTGTGAAATCAATCCTATTTGTCTACTAAATTATATTAGGAAATTAGAAACACATGAGACACAATTCATGGGAAGCACAAGTTTAGCAAGAGAAGGTTTAAGACAACAGAACAGAGGCACCACATAGATTGGTTGCTTCAGAGCCCTTTTTCAGAAACTCTGGAGAACTTCCTGAACCTAGGCAGTTCCCAAAGATAGGAATGAAAATAATGAGGTATTTTCACATGACTTTAGAGTACAACAATTTGTTCTCCCTAAGAAGTTTAATCCCTAGGAACTTTGTATTTGACTTAGAAACACCAGAAACCATCATTTCACAAATGGTTATGGAAAATATTCCTCTGAAACATTAACAACAGATGACACCAATTTAAAAAAAAAAACATTTAGTGGAGAATAATCTACAGAGTCTCAAGTTAAAAGCACTCATACCTGTGGAAGTGCCGTGTTGAGCTGTCTCTGCAAGGAATCTCTTTCATGACCAACCTCGTGTAACTTCCCCTGGGTTAAGGCCAGTGTTTCTTGAGTCTCTCTCAGTGTGTCAAGAAGGCGGTCCCTTTCTTCCAACATGGAGACCATCAGCTGTTCAAAATGTGAATCTGCGTCTGGCTGCGAAGGGGAGCCGGAACCATGGCTTCCACCTCCTCCAGGGGGGCCTTCTGCTTCGCTGATGGTCGGCATCACCTCGCACATCATCTTGAAATGAAAGAGCCAGGCTACAGTCATCAAGTGCAGAATACAGGTTCCCACAAATATGCAACTTTACAGGTATCTGTAGCTAAAAAGATGGGCAGCCTCATTATCCTCAGATCTGTTACGCTTTGTGTGTAAATAAGCTGGGAAAACATATACCGGGCAAATATTAAGTGCAGAAATACACAACATGAAGACATTAACACAGACAAAAATCCAGGGAAGGGGTCAAGATACCAGAGGACTACCCTCACAAAAAAGGGCAAACCCTGGGGTAGTCTGTTTGCAAAGCTGTACTTGTTTTTGTCGAAAACAAGTGTGCTTCTGTTACCTAATTTTTTTTTTACTTCCCAGTGGGGGGTGGGGGGGGAAGAAAGTCAAAACACATGTCACCCAATCATTTTTCAGGAAAAGCACAGAAGGAGCATACAGCCAGCAAAACTGACAAGTACAAAATCCATCAGGCATCTTGCAGGAATGTGTGCAGTCAGCTCCTGTGAAGAACTGACGGCTCCCTGAATTCTTGAGCTGGAGCTGGTGAGCACTAAAAGGAACTGGATTCGTTAAACGCTGGTAGAAGTGTTTTTTTTTCAATGGCTGCAACGGTTGATCAGTCAACCTAACTTACGTAAGTTTACAACCGAAAAAAAAACAAACTCACAATGGAAATATAGCAGGTCGATATACAGCCGGAGGCGGCTAGGAAAGAGGGAAAAGTGAAAGGTGAGATGATGAGAGGCTATTAAGTGTCTGGGATATAAAGACAGCGCGAGGGGATGGGGAAGTCGCTTCTGAGTCTTTCGGGCAGTATTCGGGGCGCGATGGACCCCTGAGAGAGGATGGCCCAGGCGGCGCACCTGATGGGGATGGTGACCTCCAGCCTGCTCGAACCGCACTCCTTCCCCTCCTGTATCAGGTGCGGCGGGAGCCCCGGACCCCGGAGGTGAGGACCGTTGACAACGGAGCCCGCTCGGGCCGGGGCTTTCAGCGGCCGCAGTTC
>NW_012103143.1:4315141-4316522 GCF_000951045.1 Mandrillus leucophaeus | reverse complement strand
GGGGTCTCCGGGATGAGCCACAGGTGGGCGCTCAGGTGCTCGCCCGGTCAGCGTCTTCCTCCGGGCATCCCTAGTCTCCTCCCACTGCTGCGGGGACGCCGGCGGCCTTTGCCGAGTATGTGCCGCGCCTCGGGTTCTGAGGCGGACGCGTCCCGCACGTCAGGTCCCTCCCGAGCTGGAGGCGCTGGATTCGCACCTTGTGAGGAAGAGCGAGCCGAGGCTTCAGCCACTGCCGCGGGCCCAGACCCCGCCCGCCGCGTCGCTCCCAGGGTCTCCCCGGGCCTGATCGGGGTTCAGCAGGACGCGGTTCCCGCCAGGACCCACTTACGGAGCGCAGCCTGCTGCACCTGGGGACGCTCCGGCGCAGCGTCCAGCGTGCAGGCTTTGCCGCTGTGGCTTTCACTCTGCAGCGTGGGCCCGGGCGATTCGGGAAGCCCGCCTGGGCTTCAGCGCCTCCGATGTAGGATGGGAAAATGATGCAGACCTACCTGCGAGGCTGCTTTAAGATATGAATCAGATGTGAAGAGTGACTAGTTGAGAACCTGACGGGCGGCCCTGCAGAAGTCTTGGTCATTTCATTCTTTCCGCAAGTTTTGTTTTGTTTTTTTTGTTTTTGTTTTTCCAGACGTTGTTTCACTCTCGTCGTCCAGGCTGGAGTGCAATGGCGCCATCTCGGCTCACTGCAACCTCTGCCTCCCGGGTTCAAGTGAGTCTCCTGCCTCAGCCTCCCGAGTAGCTGGGATTACAGGCGCACGCCACCTAGTCCAGCTAATTTTGTATTTTTAGTAGAGACGGGGTTTCTCCATATTGGTCAGGCTGGTCTCGAACTCCCGACCTCACGTGGTCTGCCCGCCTCGGCCTCCCAAAGTGCTGGGATTACAGGCGTGAGCCACTGCGCCTGGCCTCAGCAAGCATTTTTAAACACCTACTGTGGGCCAAGTCTTGTGCTAGATGTTGCATTTACGGAGATGAATAGAGACACCTCTAATTAATTAAAGCGGATGCCCTCCCCACTCCTCCCAGGGTTTGACTTGGCGCACAAACTCTTCACAAACCAAAATGACAGGACACCATCGCCAGTGTCCACTGGCCACCGTTGTTGGTGTGAGGCAGCCAGGAGCCCCTCAGAACTAATAAGTCTGAGAGGAGACTGCACAGGGCCTAGGAGAGGGAGAAATGAGCCCGTCCAAGGTGAATTCCTTGATTCTTCATTGTGAGTGCACTAAGAACAAGCACTGCCTCCGACTGACTTTCTCGCCTGCCAGGATCTGGTACACCTTCCATTAATTTATTAGTTCATTCAATAAATATTTATTGACTGACTACACATAAATATGAATTTGTACTTTTTGCCCCTAGTTTCTTGCTATTTTAAAAGTGT
>NW_012103143.1:4306826-4314016 GCF_000951045.1 Mandrillus leucophaeus | reverse complement strand
CCTTCCTTCCTTCCTTCCTTCCTTCCTTCCTTCCTTCCTCTCTTCCTCTCTCTCCTTCCCCTCCCCTCCCTTCCCCTTGCCCTTCCTTCCTTCTTTTTCTCTTTTTTTTTTTTTTTGAGACAGGGTCTCATTTAGTTACCTAGGCTGGGGTATAGTGGTTCGAACACAGTTTACTGCAGCCTCTACTTCCCAGGCCCAATCAATCCTCTCACCTCAGCTACCTGACAAGTAGCTGGGACTACCTGCACAGACCACCATGCCTGGCTAACTTTTTTGTATTTTTAGTAGAAAAGAGGTTTCACCATGTTGCCCAGGATGGTCTCAAACTCCGGAGCTCAAGCAATCTACCCACCTCGCCCTCCCAAAGTGCTGGAATTACTCATGGCCCTCATGCATTTTAATTCATTGATTTCATTCCCCCAGATTGGAAATCGGTAAGGGAGAAATCGTAAACAACCTAAATGGCCAAGAAAACAAAATTGGTTAAATTATTGCACTTCCAAATGACAGAAAAGTTGATGACATTCACAGCCATTTTTTTTTTTTTTTGAGACTGAATCTTGCCCTGTCGCCTAGGCTGGAGTGCAGTGGCGTGATCTCGGCTCACTGCAGTCTCCGTCTCATAGGGTTCCAGCGATTCTCCTGCCTCAGCCTCCCGAGTAGCTGGGATTACAGGCACACCTGGCTAATTTTTGTATTTTTAGTACAGACAGGGTTTCACCACGTTGGACAGGCTGGTTTCAAACTCCTGACCTCAGGTGATCCACCCACCTCAGCCTCCTAAAGTGCTAGGATTACAGGCGTGAGCCACCGCACCTGGCCCACAGTCATATTTTAGATAATTATGTATATCATGATTGTGGTGGTAGTTACATTACTATATGTTTGTCAAATACCTGTACATTAATATAGTATGCCTTAATTTTTATACATGGTTAAACAAAAACTTTTTAAAAAAAGCAAATTCAAACAAGTATACAGAGTGTGAACCTCAATTTGAAAAAGAAAACAGTCTGTGTTTAGATTAAGACTGTATTATGTAAAATTTATCTTGTATATGAATAACTCTAGAATGTTAAGGTAATATATTTTTAATAAAATGAGTTTTATATGAAATGAACTATTTTTGAAATGTGAAATTAAATTTTAAGTTTCAAATTATAAAAGAAAAACATATATGTCTACATATGAAAATATTGTTACTGTAGTCAATTAGTTTTTTCTCTTTCCCGACTTCCTTCATATATATATATATATATATATGCATACATTCCTGGAAGGAGACCCATCAGAAGGTTCGCAGTGGTTATCTTTGAGTGGGATTGTGGCTGGAAGCTGCATTTCCATTTTGCTAGTCTTTATTTTCCAGATACTTTATCATGAATGTGCATCATTATTATAATCAGTAGGAAAACCTCCAATAAATGTTCATTAAAATTCAATCTGGACAAGCAAGAACCATGGAGAATTGCTTTCAGGAAGTTAACATGACTTTCAGGTGGCGTTACTCACGCCACCCAACTAAACGACTTCCCAGAAGTATTTCTCTGGAAAACATTTCTCAGAGCTTGGGTGACATGCTGTCACCCAAGGCCACGTCAGGAAAACAGCGAAGATGGAAAATGTTTTCACTCCAGTTCTTCTGTTAAAGGCTTGATAAATAAACCATGACAGAAGGAGTGAGGAGGGAGCAGAGAATTTATCACTACGCGTGGGTTTCATGTTCGCAAATGTGGCTGCAGTGGAGGTCAGCCAGCCTCTGCTTTCTAGGAGGTGCCTGGACGATGCAGTTAGTTGTCAACCATGAGCATCACCCAGGACACCTCTCCACTCCAGAGATGTAAGCGGGCCGAGAAGGAGGTTCCTGCGGGGACCAGGGTGTGGCTCGACCTCAATCACAGAGATCAGGACGTGCCCAAATTACCCAGAACATGTAAAGCCACCTAATGAATGGGTGTTGTGACAACACAGTTCAGGGGAAGGTCTGAGCTGGAGGAGCCCGGGGGCGGTGGATGGTGGAGGATGTAGTCCTTCCTTTAAGAGGAGGAAGGTAAAACCCAGAGATGCAAAACAGATTTCCCTGTAGACACTCAGATAGTTTGGGGCAGAGCTGGAGGTGGAGGCTTGAGTGAACCCAGGGCTCTCGATTCCCGGTCCTGTCTGCATGTTGCTGTGATCAAGGAGTGGCCTCTTTAAGGAACAACTGAGGAGAAAACATTTTACCAGTTGGTCTGCAGTGCAGCCCAGATAATTCAATTCCCAGGGTCAAGAGCTACCGTTTTACTTATTCATCTCATTTCATTCTTTTTTTTTTCTTCTTTATTTTTGAGATGAAGTCTCACTCTGTTGCCCAGGCTGGAGTGCAGTGGTGCAATCTCGGCTCACTGCAACCTCCCCCTCTCAGGTTCAAGCAATTCTCCTGCCTCAGCCTCCTGAGTAGCTGGGATTACAGGCGTGCGCCACCATGCCCGGATAATTTTTGTATCTTTGGTAGAGATGAGGTTTCACCATATTGGTCAGGCTGGTCTCAAACTCCTGACCTCAGGTGATCCGCCCACCTCGGCCTTCCAAAGTGCTGGGATTACAAGTGTGAGCCACTGCACCTGGCCACCATTTCATTCTTAAAATAGTTCTCCGGGGCCGGGAGGCAGAGCTTGCAATGAGCCAAGATGGTGCCACTGCACTCCAACCTAGGTGACAGAGTGAGACTCCATCTCCAAAAAAAAAAATAATATACATATATATATTTCTTTGCCTGGCTATGCCTGTATTCTTTCCATTTTGCAGATGAGGAAACTGAGCCCCTAGTGGCCACTAAGCTGGGGAGATCATTGGCTCGAGTGTTCTGGTTTCTATGGCAGTTCGATGCCTCATGGTAAACCGATTAATTAAAAATTGGTCCATTGGCCAGGAGTGGTGGCTCACGCCCGTAATCCTAGCACTTTGGGAGGCTGAGGTGGGTGGATCACTTGAGGTCAGGAGTTTGAGACCAGACTGGCCAACATGGCGAAACACCATCTCTACAAAAAAAAAAAAAAATACAAAAATTAGCCGAGCATGGTGACACGCGTCTGTAGTCCCAGTACTCGGGAGGCTGAGAGGCACGAGAATCACTTGAACCTGGGAGGCGGAGGTTGCAGTGAGCTGAGATTGTGCTACTGCATTCCAGCCTGGGTGACAGAGCGAGACTTTAAAAAAAAAAAAAAAAAAATTGGTCCATCAATGACTATGATGTCGGGAGCTTGGTTTGTTCAGGTCAGTCGGAAGAGCATGGACAGCTCTGGATGAAGTGACAATAAGAAAATCCCAGAGCATTTTACAATTTCCAGAGCATTTTACAAAAAACCTTTAACCCATATAACTCCACAAATCCTCACAAGTATATCCTACTTCCTTTTACAGTTGAAAATACTGAGACCCAGAAGGATTAAATAATGTACCCCACACCCCACAGTTTATGATTTGGTAGAACAGTGACTTGAGCCCAAAACTCTCTGGCTCCAAAGCCACTGTTCTTGCTGCCACATCAAAAGTTATCTCCAAGCCCCCAAAGCAGGAGTCAAACCCTTCCACCAGGGATGGGACACCAAGGTCCTGAGCCCCGGTCTATGAATCTGTCTCCCTGATCCATCTGGTCTGAAATCGTCTCCATTGCCCCGTCCTAACACCAGGTACAGGGAGGTTCCCAACGCTTTGGGCATCTCATGGCCTCCTGCGTGGGCATGAAGATTTTTGTCTCATTCATAATATAATGTATACGTATAATTATATTTCAAAGGGAAGACAAGCATTTTGCAACTTGCTTCTCTTGACAACCTCATTGTGTTCATCAAACAGAGCCACCTAATAAAAATGTCCCACTATTATAGGGAGAAGGGCCCAGACAGAGGTAGTCCAGCTCTCAGAGGTCTCAGCTGCACTCCCAGCTCTTTACCTTGCCCTGGGGCAAGGCACTAACCTCTAAGCCTCCATCTCCTCATCTGTCAAATGGGGATCATAACACCCACAGACCACCCTGCGATATTCGTTGTGAGACTCTTACGGCTGGAAATGAGAGTTGACTGTGGCAACCCCCCCAGCTGGCCCCCTGCCTGGTCACCGTGCCCACTTTGAAGACACTTCTGCACAGTGGGTGTGGACGCCGACCCTGGAGCCAGGTAGCTTGGGTCAGATTTGGCTCTGCTTCTTTGCCGTAGCTGTATGCTCCCAGGTAATCTTCTTGGCCTCTCTGGGCCACACTGCCCTCATTTGTAAAGCAAAGATGGTAGCACCACCTCATAGGATTGCCGTGAGGGTTGAGTTGGGAAGTGCCATATGAGCAATATTGTCACTGGTGGAAGTCCTTTGAATCTGGGCCATGCTCATCCCCACAGCATGAATCAGGCTTGGACCAACTCCGCTAGCATCTTCTTCCCCTTTGCTCCTGATAAGCTACAGTCCTGTTCTCACCCATGACACATAAGGGAAAGTGTGCAGAGACTCCTGGGACTTCCCTCTCTGAAGAAAGAGCGAGCAGAAGAAAGCCCCATGGCCTCTGTCCTTGAGGACTGGGACTGGGGGCTGTGGCAGCTGCCGTCAGACCATAAGGAAATATTCTGCCCACTGTGCTTCCAGGAAATTCCTTCCCACCATCTTGCAGGAAATTGGTCCCTTTCCCAATCCTGAATAACAAGAAAAATCAGTCAATAAGGTTGAGTACAGTGGCTCACGCTTGTAATCCCAGCACTTTGGGAGGCCAAGGTGAGTGGATCACCTGAGCTCAGGAGTTTGACACCAGCCTGGCCAACATAGTGAAACCCCATCTCTACTAAAACTACAAAAAATTAGCCAGGTGTGGTGGCAGTCACCAATAGTCCCGCTACTCAGGAGGCTGAGGCAGGAGAATCCCTTGAACCTGGGATGCAGAGGTTGCAGTGAGCCGAGATCGTGCCATTGCATTGTAGCCGGGCAACAAGAGCAAAACTTGTTTTGTCTCAAAAAAAAAAAAAAAAAAAAAAAAAAAATCAGCCGATAGATGGAAAAAAAAGGAAAGAGTAGGATTCTCACTGGAGAAACAAACTTAATCAACATAGAGAGAGGTTACTGGCTCAAAGGAATGCACTAATGTCAAGTCACAAGCTAGGACAGGGCTGGGCATGGTGGCTCACGCCTATAATCCCAGGACTTTGGGAGGCCGGGGCAGGCAGATAAGGAGGTCAAGAGTTCGAGACCAGCCTGGCCAACATGGTGAAACCCTGTTTCTACTAAAAATACAAAAAACCAGGCATGGTGGTAGGCATCTATAATCCCAGCTACTCAGGAGGCTGAGGCAGGAGAATCACTTGAACCCGGGAGGCGAAGGCTGCAGTGAGCTGAGATAGCGCCACTGCACTCTAGCCAGGCAGCAGTGCGAGACTCTGTCTCAAACAAAAAAAAAGCTAGCGCAGGCTGGGCACAGCAACTCATGCTTGTTATCCCAGTACTTTGGGAGGCTGAGATGGGTGGATCACCTGAAGTCAGGAGTTCGAGATCAGCCATGTCAACATGGTGAAACCCCGTCTCTACTAAAAATACAAAAAGTAGCCTGGCGTGATGGTGCATGCCTGTAATGCCAGCCACTTGGGAGGCTGAGGCAGGAGAATTGCTTGAACCCAAGAGGCAGAGATTGCAGCGAGTTGAGATCTTGCCTCTTACTCCAGCCTGGGCAACAGAGCAAGACTCTGTCTCAAAAAAAATAGAAAGAAGAAGAAGAAGTAATCATGCCACTGCACTCTGGTCTGGGCGATAGAGTGAGACCCCGCCTCAAAAGAAAAAAAAAAAAAAGCTAGGGCAGGAAGCGCTGACACATGGAGCTGAAGGTTAAGGCCAACATTCCTGGAACCAGGACAGACGTGTGTGCGAGAGAACCAGTCTGTCTTGCCTGTGGCTGTGCCCTGTTGTGTATGCCTGCCCTGGCCCCCGCCTCTGCCAAACGGTGAGTTATTCTTGAAAATAAATGTTGTTGAGTTTCTACACACAGTGTGTTTAATCCAAATCCAAATCCTATGAGTGGTATTCTAAGAAATAAGCAACTAAGTCCTCAAACTGGCAACTTCAACGCGTGATTCTGAATGTTAGCACTGTTCACCTTGCTAACAGATCTCAATGTTCGTGTGATTTGAATCCTACCCAATGTATTTGCTGGCATTTTCCAGAGTCTGAGTACTCACTGTGGATTATAGTTTTTTTGTGAAGCAGATGAAATAATTTCACCATTAAAAAAGTAATCTGGGCCAGGTGCAGTGGCTCACGCCTGTAATCCCAGCACTTTTGGAGGCTGAGGTGGGGGATCATGAGGCCAGGAGATCGAGACCATCCTGGCTAACATGGTGAAACCCTGTCTCTACTCAAAATACAGAAAAATTAGCCGGGCATGGTGGCAGGCACCTGTAATCCCAGCTACACGGGAGACTGAGGCAGGAGAATGGCGTGACCCCGGGAGGCAGAGCTTGCAGTGAGCCGAGATGCGCTAGTGCACTCCAGCCTGGGCGACAGAGTGAGACTCCGTCTCAAGAAAAAAAAAGGTAATCTGGGCTGGGTGCGGTGGCTCACACCTGTAATTCCAGCACTTTGGGAGGCCAAGGCGGGTAGATGGCTTGAGCCCAGGAGTTTGAGACCAGCCTGAGCAACACGGTGAAACCCCATCTCTACTAAAAATACAAAAACATAGCTGGGTGTGGTGGATGCACACCTGTAGTCCCAGCTACTCAGGAGGCCGAGGTGGGAGGATCACCTGAGCCCAGGAGGTTGTGCCTGCAATGAGTGGTGATCGTGCCACTGCGCTCCAGCCTGGGTGACAGAGTGAGATCCTGTCTCAGAAAAAATAAAATTAAAAAAAAATTTAAAAGTAACCTTACGGACGAGTCTCAAAGGCATTATGCTCAGTGAGCTAAGTCAAACACAAAAGGCAAACACCATGTGATTCCACTTATCTGAGGTCCCCAGAGTAGTCAAATCCATAAAGACAGACAGTAGAATGGTGGGTGCCAGGGGCTGGGGGAAGGAAAATGGGGAGTTACTATTTAATGGGGACAGAGTTCCAGTTTTGCAAGATGAAAAATTCTGGAGACAGCCGGGCGCGGTGGCTCACGCCTGTAATCCCAGCACTTTGGGAGGACTAGGCGGGTGTATCACCTGAGGTCAGGAGTTCGAGACCAGCCTGACCAACATGA
>NW_012103143.1:4305224-4306286 GCF_000951045.1 Mandrillus leucophaeus | reverse complement strand
AAAAAAAAAAAAAATGAAGGCCAGGTGTGGTGGCTCACGCTTGTAATTCCAGCACTAAGGGAGGCTGAGGTGAGTGGATCACTTGAGGTCAGGAGTTCAAGATCAGCTTGGCCAACATGGCCAAACTCTTTCTCTACTATAAATATAAAAATTAGCTGGGCGTGGTGGTGCACGCCTATAATTCCAGCTACTCGGAAGGCTAAGGCAGGAGAATTGCTTGAACTCGGGAGGTGAAGTTTACAGTGACCCAAGGTCATACCACTGCACTCCAGCCTGGGCAAGAGAGCAAGACCGTCTCAAAAAATAAAATAAAATAAAATAAAATATGAGGCCAGATATGGTGGCTCACGCCTGTAATCCTAGCACTTTGGGAGGCCAAGGTGGCAGATCACCTGAGGTCAGGAGTTCAAGATCAGCCAGGCTAATATATGGTAAAACCCCATCTCTACTAAAAATACAAAAATCAGCCAGGTGTGGTGGCAAGTGTCTGTGATCCCAGCTATTAGGGAGCCTGAGGCAGGAAAATTGCTTGAACCCAGGAGGCGGAGGTTGCAGTGAACCAAGATCGCACCTCTGCACTCCAGCCTGGGTGACAGAATAAGACTCCATCTCAAAAAAAATAAAATGAGCTGAGCATGCCTATAGTCCCAGTCACTCTAGAGGCTGAGGTGGGAGGATCACTTGAGCCTAGGAGCCTGAGGCTGCAGTGACCTATGATTGCACCACTGCCCTCCAGCTTGGGTGACAAAGCAAGACCTTGTCTCAAACAAACAACCCTATAGTCTTCCTATTGTCCAACTTGAGGATACTTTTGGGCACAGTCCTAAGAAATTTTTCCACAGCTGGAATATTTATGATGAAACAAAGATCAAGATTATGAGACAGGACAATTAAGCTTTTAATAAAATGTTGGACATTTGTGGAATTATTCTAAGTTTTAAAAATTACTTTAATTTGACATTTATTGTTTACTAATATTCTTTTCTTTTAATGTTTTTTATTATCAAATGTCTACATCAGATGGAGATTTTTTATGTTATTAAAATATGTAATACTGGCTGG
>NW_012103143.1:4300087-4304369 GCF_000951045.1 Mandrillus leucophaeus | reverse complement strand
AGGAGTTTGAGACCAGCTTGGCCAACAAGGTGAAACCTGTCTCTACTAAAAATACAAAAATTACCCAGGCGTGGTGGCACGTGCCTGTAATCCCAGCTACTTGGGAGTCTGAGGCAGGAGAATCGCTTGAACCCAGGAGGCAGAGGTTACAGTGAGTCGAGATCACGCCATTGCACTCCAGCCTGGGTGACAGAATGAGACTTCATCTCAAAAAAAAAATAAATAAATAAGTAAATAAAATAAATATGAATGTAAGCTATTTCGCTAATTTGTTTTGTTGCTGTTATTGTTGTTGTTGTTTGAGACAGAGTCTCACTCTGTCACCCAGGCTGGAGTGCAGTGGGGCGATCTCAACTTACTGCAGCCTTGACCTCCTGGATTCAAGGGATCCTCCCGCCTCAACCTCTCGAGTAGCGAGGACTCACGGCATGTGCCACTGGGCTGGGCTTTTAATTTTTTATAGAGATGGGGTCTCCCTATGTTGCCCAGGCTGGTTTTGAACTCCTGGGCTCAAGGGATCTTCCTACCTTGGCCTCCCTAAGTGCTGGGATTATAGGCGTGAGCCACACCACGCCTGGCCAGTGACACTTCTTAAAATTACCTTTTTTTTTTAAATATAGAGGATGTGACAACTGTTAGATGTTGTAATTGTATTCTTTTCATTCATTCATCCCACAGGCATTCTGGTGTGGAGCCACTTTATGCCAGGCACCGGGCCAGGCGCTGAGAGTACGTCAATAAATCAAGACATCAGAACGCATCATCTCGGCGGCTAAACAGATGAAGCAGCAAAAAATGTGTATCTGGTTTGGAACGTGGTGTGTGCTGCCGGTAGTGACAGCTCTTTAAAGGGGTGCGTGTTAATTGGATCTGCTAAATGGAGGCACAGAGTTGAGCTTGCCCTGCGGCTGTGAGCTCCGCTCAGTCTCCCTAAGAAGGGAGGGCCCTCCAGCTCCTCCCATCACATGGGAAACGCAATGAGCTGCTCCCAAAAGAAGCCAGCGAGGCAGGCAAACTCACAGGGGACTAACTACAGATGGGGTGGCTTCGACAGACAACTATCCTCACACATTCTGGAGGCTGAAGTCCGAGACCATGGCGTGAAAAGGTTGGTGTCTCTCTCCCTGGTTGGCAGACTTTTCCCTGTGTCCTCACAGGATTGTCCCCCTGTGCATGTCTGTGTCCTAATCTCTTCTGATAAGGACACCAGTCATATGGGATATGGGACTAGGACCCACCCTAACAGCCTCATTTGAATTTAATCACCTCTCTAAAGATCCCATTTCTAAATACAGTCGATTTCTCGAGTACTGGGGGTTACAGTGTCAACATCGGAATCAGAGAAAGTGGGGGCACAGTTCAGGCCGTAACAGCCCGCCTCGATGGCGGCCTAGGCCATCTCCGGTGAGACGCATGGGACCCCTCCCCCATCTTCAGCATCAGCGCCTGGATACCACATTTCCATTTTCCAGGCGAGACAGCTGACAAGGCTAAGCCAGAACTGCCAGGGACGAGACTCAAAGATCCCAGAACACACTTTACCCTATCGAGAGCCTCATTTTAAAAATGAAACTGAGGCCGGGTGCGGTGGCTCACGCCTGTAATCCCAGCACTTTGGGAGGCCGAGACGGGCAGATCACGAGATCAGGAGATCGAGACCATCCTGGCTAACATGGTGAAACCCTGTTACTACTAAAAATACAAAAAATTAGCCAGGAGTGGTGGTGGGCACCTGTAGTTCCAGCTACTCGGGAGGCTGAGACAGGAGAATGGCGTGAACCCAGGAGGCAGAGCTTGCAGTGAGCCAAGATCGCGCCACTGCACTCCAGCCTGGGCAACGAGCAAGACTCCATCTCAAAAAAAAAAAAGAAACTGAGGAGACCGGGTGCAGTGGCTCATGCCTGTAATCCCAGCTCCTCTGGAGGCTGAGGTGAGTGGATCACCTGAGGTCAGGAGTTCAAGACCAGCCTGGCCAACATGGTGAAACCCCATCTCTACTAAAAATACACAAAATTAACCAGGCATGGTAGCACGCGCCTGTAGTCCCAGCTACTTGGGAGACTGAGGCACGAGAATTGCTGGAACCTGGGAGGCAGAGGTTGCAGTGAGCCGAGATCACACTACCGCACTTGTGCCTGGGCGGCAGAGCAAGATTCCATCTCAAAAAATAATGATAATAAAAATGAACCGAGAACACCCCAGTTGGGAGTAGATTCTTGGGCTAAATGATCCCCCCACACACACTTTTTCAGTTTGAGAGCAGTCACTGTTTATTAACTGACCAGATTACCAAAATAATCATGGCAAACCTGTCTCTACTAAAAATACAAAAGTTAGCTGGGTGTGGTGGCAGACACCTATAATCCCAGCTACTTGGGAGGGTGAGGCAGGAGAATGGCTTGAACCCTGAGGCAGAGGTTGCAGTGAACTGAGATTGCACCATGGCACTCCAGCCTGGGGGACAAGAGCGAGACTGTGTCTCAAAAATAATAATAATAATAATCATGGCCGAGGATAATTTGAAGGGCCATGATTGGAGGTTACTTGCTCCTTTTTGTTTTTTGTTTTTTGAGATGAACCTCGCTTTGTTACCCAGGCTGGAGTGCAGTGGCACAATCTCGGCTCACTGAAACCTCCGCCTCCTGGGTTCAAGCGATTCTCCTGCCTCAGCCTCTTGAGTAGCCGGGATTACAGGCACCCACCACCACGCCTGGCTAATTTTTGTCTTTTTAGTAGAGACAGGGTTTCACCATGTCGGCCAGGCTGTTCTCAACACTTGACCTCAGATGATCCACCCACCTCAGTCTCCCACAGTGCTGGGATTACAGGCGTGAGCCACTGCACCCAGTCTTTACTTGCTTCCTTGAAGCGTTTCCCGATGACATAGATCGCATGAATCAGATTCTTCGCAGATGATGCCATATTTCCAAGAGACCGAGCAATTACAGTGTTATCTGCCAGGGTAAATCCCTATTTTCACATGACGTTTTTCACTGTTGTGCCTTAAAGAATACTGGAGGGTCATTCCCTTACACCACGTGTGTCATTTTTGTTGTTGTTTTGAGACAGAGTCTTGCTCTGTCACCCTGGCTGGTGTGCAGTGGCACAATGATGGCTCACTGCAGCCTTGACTTCCTGGGCTCAAGCAATCCTCCCATCTCAGCCTCCCAAGTAGCTGGGACCAGAAGCACATGCCACCGCACCCAGCTAATTTTTGTATTTTTAGTGGAGACGGGGTTTCGTCCTGTTGCCCAGGCTGGTCTCAAAGTCCTAGGCTCAAGCGATGCACCCGTCTCAGCTTCCCAAAGCGCGGGGGTTCCAGGCGTGAGCCACCGTGCCCGGCTGGAGTTGTAGGTTGTTAACCAGTTTGCTTTCACATGCAGCAGGTATCAGGTTCTTGATCCTGACTGTTGTCTTTCCGTGGCCTTGTGTTCACACTGTGTTTGGGAAGGAAGCTGTGGTCTTACAGATCTTCACACATCAGTGCTTTCTGTGTGACTTACAGATCTTCACAGATCTGTGCTTTATGTTGCAGTAGGTTTAGGTTGGTCAGGTCTCTTCAAACGTGAAAAGTCCCCATATATATCAGCCAGGTGCAGTGGCTCACGCGTGTAATCCCAGCATTTTGGGAGGCTGAGGTGGGCGGATCACCTGAGGTCAGGAGTTTGAGACCAGCCTGGCTAATATGGTGAAACCCCATCTCTACTAAAAACACAAAAATCAGCCGGGCATACTGGCAGGCACCTGTAATCCCAGCTACTCAGGAGGCTGAGGTTGGAGAATCGCTTGAATGCAGGAGGCAGAGATTGCAGTCAGCGGAGATTGTGCCATTGTATACTAGCCTAGGTGACAGAGTAAAACTGTTTCTCAAAAAAAAAAAAGAAAAAGAAAAAGAAAAAAGTCGCCACATATCAAGGAAACATGTCCCATGAATGGAGCCTTAAGAGCCTGCCCTTGCATGCTGCACGAGGCCCCTGGCCCCCAGTCCACCCTCCTCATCTCCCCTCAACCCAACGGCCTGCGACCCCACCGATGCCTCAGGCCCCGGAAGCCTCTCCCACCACACTTTCTCCTGGCCCTGGGATGGCGAAATGACTGCTCACAACGTGGCCAGGATGGATGGAGGACATCATATTGTTCGGTATCCCAGCATTCTGAGAACCCGCTGGCTGTGATTCAGAACAAAGGAGAAATGAGGCCTGTTTCTTGGGCAGTGGAGGTGGGGATTTTTTTTTTTTTCTTTTTAAATTGGATTGAAATTTTCAGCTCTGAGTAACGGTCG
>NW_012103143.1:4297560-4299312 GCF_000951045.1 Mandrillus leucophaeus | reverse complement strand
GAAGGAAGGAAGGAAGGAAAGGCAGGGAAGGCAGGGAAGGCAGGAAGGAAGGCAGGAAGGCGAGCCCAGGGCCAAAGTAGAGTGGGAGGGGGCCCGAGGGCGGGGGTGGCCTTGGGGTCAGGAGGCAAGACTTTTATCCTACTGCGGGTGGGGCTGGAGACGTGATCTGTCCACGTGCCTCCATCTGTGTGTCCACCTGTCTCGGTCTCCAGCACAAAGCAGGTGTTTGGGCATCATTTTGGGGGAATTGCTGCCCATGGGGGCTTCCTAGGTGCCCAGCCACGGTGTCCGAGCAGCCGTTTGCTTTGTGCTCTCAGCTCCATAGGCCAAGCAGGCTAAATCCACTTACTTGACTTATGGTAATTCCTTCCTCCTGTGCTAGCTGAACGCCTCACTGTGACACAGCCCACCCTGCAGTCTCCTTTGGATCAGGCCAAGAAGGGTCCAGATCACCCCACAGGACCTCGTTCATTTAGGTGGCAATGATCTCTTGAGGGTCTACAAAGGAAGAACTGGGAAGGCAGGATCTGGGGGGAAGGTGAACCTTAAACACAAATGACACCCATGATTTCCTTCATTACAAGGTGAGATGTGCCCCACAGGACAAGGACAGGGTGCAAGGAGAGCTGACAACTGGGGTGAACCACACTGCAAGCTCTGAGCTAGTCTGTTGGGGGAGGGCGGTGGGCAAGTGGGCTCTGCGACGGCAACGCAGGAGGGAAGACCCAGCCCCCACTCTCATTCTCAGTTGCATCCTGGCAAACTCAGGCCACAGTCCAGAGGCCCCTTCCCTCCATCCTACTGAGCAGCCGGTGGGGTTGGAGGCGGCATGAGATGTGGCCCCTGCCCCAAGACAGAGACAATACCACAGACATCTGCACACCATAGGGCGCCCTAAATTTTTGATCAAGCACTTTGACCACTAAGTAAATTTTGAGTGCCTTCCTATAAGTAGTAGGTGAATAGTGGCCCCCAAAAAGATATGTTCATGTCCCAACCTTTGGTACCTGTGAATACGACCTTGTGTATAATAAGGGTCTTTGGCCGAGCATGATGGCTCATGCCTGTAATCCCAGCACTTTGGGAGGCCGAGGTAAGTGGATCACCTGAGGTCAGGAGTTAGAGACCAGCCTAAACAATATGGTGAAACCCTGTCTCTACTAAAAATACAAAAAAATTAGCCGGGCATGGTGGCATGCACCTGTAGTCTCAGCTACTAGAGAGGCTGAGACAGGAGAATTGCTTGAACCCAAGAGATGGAGGTTGCAGTGAGCCAAGATTGCGCCACTGCACTCCAGCCTGGGTGACAGAGCCAGACTCTTCTCAAAAACAAACAAACAAACAAACAAATTAAGGGTCTTTGCAAATGTAATTGACTTAGGGATCTCATGATGAAAGTATCCTGGATTTAGAGTGGCCCTAAATACAATGACTGTGTCCTTATCAGAAGAAGAAAGGACGCAGAGGCCAGGCACGGTGGCTCACACCTGTAATCCCAGCACCTTGGGAGGCTGAGGCGGGTGGATCACCTGAGGCGAGGAGTTCGAGAACAGCCTGGCCAATATGGTGTAACCCCGTCTCTACTAAAAGTACAAAAATTAGCCGGGCATAATGGCATGTGCCTGTAATCCCAGCTGCTCGGGAGGCTGAGACTGGAGAATTGGTTGAACCCAGGAGGTGGAGGTTGCAGTGAGCTGAGATCATGACACTACACTCCAGCCTGGGTGACAGAGCAAGACTCCATCTCAAAAA
>NW_012103143.1:4292909-4297510 GCF_000951045.1 Mandrillus leucophaeus | reverse complement strand
AAAAAAAAAAAAAAAAAAAAAGAAGGAGAAGGAGAAGAAGAGACACAGAGACACACAGGGATGAGGCCATGATAGACAGAAGCAGAGACAGGAGGGGTGCGGCCATGAGCTGGGGCACACTGAGGGGTGCCAGCAGCCCCCAGAAGCTGGGAGAAGCCTGGAACAGATACGCCCTCGGAGCCTCTAGAAGGAACCCACCCTGTGTGCAGACGCCTTGACTTCGGACTTCCAGCCTCCAGAACTGTGAGAGAATCAATTTCTGCTGTTAAAGCTACTCAGTCTGTGGTCATTGATTACAGCAGCCTCAGGGAATGAACACACTATGTTTGTTTATTTGTTTTGTTTGTTTGTTTGTTTTTTAGACAATGTCTTGCTCTGTTGCCCAGGTTGGGTGCAGTGGCACAATCATGGCTCACTGCAGCCTTGACTTTCCAGGCTCCAGCGATCCTCCCACCTCAGCCTTCCTGGTAGCTGAGAGTACAGGCGTGCGCCACCATGCCCGGCTTGTTTTTGTATTTTTTTGTAGAGATGATGTCTCACCATGTTGCCCAGGCTGGTCTTGAACTCCTGAGCTCAAGCAATCCTCCCACCTTAGCCTCCAAAAGTGCTGGGATTACGGGCGTGAACCACCGCGCCTGGCCAAGAAATGAACACACTCTCTTATAAATTTATGCATTTCTGCATTGAGTAGTCCATAGTAATATCCTAAGTACACTATGAAACCACAAAGCAGTTGGCAGAAAGCAAGAGGTGCATGGGGCAAGGGAAAGATACAAGTAAAATCCAGAGTCGTCCTGGGTACCTGGGGGCCGAGTGGTGGTGATTCAACCATCAGGAGCAAAGGAAGGGTGGTTGGTCCCAGCACGTTTTATTTCTTAAGTGGACAGTGGTGCGTGGGTGTCCACATTATGTGATCATTATTTTCATCTTGCAAAACACCACCACCGTTGTTGGCGAATGAATGAAATAGTTCATAATAAAAGGTTTTTAAAAAGGGCACAAGATTTGAAGAGTCCAGGCATTGAGCTCACTGTCTGCCTGTGCTGGCCTGTGACTGAGGCAGGTCTCCAAAGTTCTCCGAGCCTCAGTTTCCTCAGTGAGCAAGCAGGGGCCGTGATGGTGCCTCCTTTCAGCACTGCAGAGATCAGTAGCTGGCCGGGTGGGCACACGTGATCAGTCCCTGAGCATCCAAGCACATAGCTGGTCTCCACAGCAGCTCAGCTCCTTTCCAATAAGAGAGAAGAATGGCTCTTGTGGCCATATAACCCAATACCTTCGTACGACATGCCTTATACCTTTGTGTAAATAACTTAAACCCAGAAGGGGCTGGAATCCTCATAATGCTACCGTCTCCATCCCTGTGGGTGGCTGAAAAACAGGTTCTCTTTGCCCCTGGTCTATTTCCCACCGTCTAATATGAACTGATAGGTGAGAAGTGCTCTCACTGCCCCCAGACTCTGGAGGCTTTTCTTGCTGTGTTTTCTGTGAATGTTTCCAAATAATTGGCCAGCGTCTGCAGGACGGCAGAGGCGGCTGTGAGGAGGCCCTCAACCTTAGTTCATCCAGCCACTCTGGCAGCAAAAACACCTCCCCCCCGGCACTGCTCCCCAACTTACAACACACCTGGGGTAAAGTCTACAGTTTGCTCTGCTCTTACTGGCCGTCTCTGTGGCCCTCAGATCTGCCACGCTGGTTCCTGCCCCGGGGTCCTTGCACTCATTGTTCTCCGAGCCCAGGACACTCGGAGCCAGCCCTCTGCGAGACTGACATCTTGCAGCCACTGAGCTCTTGGGCCACGAAGTCACCTCTTCCAGGAGGTCATCCTGCCAAGGAGTCCTGTCCTCTGGCTTGGCACTTTTTCAGCTCCCTGCACTCTTTGCTTGCTGCTTGCCTCGGTCCCACTGGGGGAGGGAAGCCAGGAGCCTCAGGCGTGAGGAGATGAGCCTGGCTCTGGGAGGGGAAGGAGAGGAAAATGACCAGGCCACCTGCCGATTCAACTGTGGCAAACCTGTGCTGTTTTGTAAGACCAGGTGCTGAGGATACGGGGTGGGCAACAAGACACAGGTTCTGCCCGGCAGGAGGCTAAATTCCATGGTGAAAAAGACAAAAGGGAGCGGGCAGCGTGTTCTGGCGGCACGGGGGAAGCAGGGAGGTTTTCTTGGAAGCAGCAACTTTGAAGGTGAAACAGCAAGGAGGAGTAAGAGCTTGTCATGTGAGCAGAGTGGGGAGAGGGCCCCTGGCAGAGGACAAGCTAGCATGAAAGCTGGCAGGCACACCGTGTCCACTGAGGCGGGGTCTCACACAGTTTGGCTCTGGGTCCCTACCGAAATCTCATGTCAAATTGTAATCCCCATGGGTCAAGGGAGGGACCTGGTGGGAAGTGATTGGATCATGGGTGACTTTCCCCTTGCTGTTCTCATGATAGTGCGTGAGTTCTCAGTAGATCTGATGGTTTGAAAGTGTGTGGCACCTCCCCCTTTGCTCTCTCTCTCTCCTGCCACCTTGTGAAGTTGTGCCTGCTTCCCCTTCACCTTCGGCCACGACTGTAAGTTTCCTGAGGCCTCCCAGTCATGCTTCCTGTTAGCCTGTGCAACTGTGAGTCATTTAAAACCTCTTTTCTTCATAAATTACCCAGTCTCAGGTAGTTCTTCATAGCAGTGTGAGATTGGCCTAATACAGGGTCCCTTCCCTTTTTTTTTTTTTTTTTTTTTTTTTAAGATGGAGTCTTGGCCGGGCGTGGTGGCTCAAGCCTGTAATCCCAGCACTTTGGGAGGCCGAGACGGGCGGATCACGAGGTCAGGAGATCAAGACCATCCTGGCTAACACCATGAAACCCCGTCTCTACTAAAAAAATACAAAAAACTAGCCGGGCGAGGTGGCGGGCGCCCGTAGTCCCAGCTACTCGGGAGGCTGAGGCGGGAGAATGGCGTAAACCCAGGAGGCGGAGCTTGCAGTGAGCTGAGATCTGGACACTGCACTCCAGCCTGGGCGACAGAGCGAGACTCCGTCTCAAAAAAAAAAAAAAGATGGAGTCTTGCTCTATCACCAGGCTGGAGTGCCATGGCTCAATCTCAGCTCACTGCAACCTCCACCTCCTGGTTCAAGCAATTCTCCTGCCTCAGCCTCCCTAGTAACTGGGATTACAGACGTGTCCCACCACACCCGCCTAATTTTTGTATTTTTAGTAGAGACGAGGTTTCACCATTTTGGCCAGGCTGGTCTCGAACTCCTGACCTCAAGTGATCTGCCCCCCTCAGCCTCCCAAAGTGCCGGGATTACAGGTGTGAGACACTGCACCTGGCATGGGTCCCCTACCTTCTTCTCAAAGATCTGGGGTAGGGGGGAGCTCAGATTTACTCTATCTCAGGTGCAAGAAGTTTCGCAAGAGGGAAGAAGGACATCCCTTTGTCCCATCCCTTTCTCTTTGGGAGCAGCCTGTGGTCTCCAGGACACCTAGAGAACAGCAGAGAAGAGCCCCCTGGCCAGGCTGGCACGGCAGCTGCTCCCTCAGCATGGACAGAAGCCTCCCCTCCTTCCCCAGCTTTCCCACGGGCCGCAGGCAGGTTCTTCCCCACCCCAGCTGTGTGAGCTCAGGCTCCGGGGGTGGTGTGGGAGAAGATGCAGACACTGGAGGCTCCCACCCACCCGCCAGGCAGGAACTTGCCTAGGGATAATAGGCTTTAGTCACTCACAAGAAAGATAACGAAGACCTCTAATAACAACTGAAAAAATAAACCAGAAAACCTCACCACTATGGGGCAGCTGAGCCAGGAAGGGCTAGGCGTGGTCCCTCTGGGGCTTTCAGCTGAAAGAAGCACACCTGAGACATGAAAGGTGAGGTGAGAAAGTGGTGGGCAGGCTGCGAGTGACCCGTGGGGTCAAAGTCTCCAGCCTGCAGGGGCTCTGTGGGGAGCATGATCATGCTTAGGTTGGAAGCCCCCTGCTCTGGGCCTGCACCTGCCCTTCTGATGGCGCACAGTGCTCAGGGTCAGTGTTTGCTCTTTATCCCAGGAAGTAAAGAACAGCGTGTAGCCAGGCCCCAGCTGAGGTCAGACCTAGAAGAACTCCAGGGAGCTCGAGGAGCACATCCACAAGTCCGCCTGAGATCTGCTGATGACCTTGGAACCCATTCAATGGTCAACGTGAAGCCACCGTGCTCTGCAAAGCACTGTGCTCTCCGGAGTCAGACCACTGAGTCTGGATCCTGGCTCCCTCACTTCCTGCGCGACTTGACCTCTCTATGCCTTGGTTACCTCACCTGCTATGTTTAAGTAAGAATAGTACTCCTGTGGTATTTTAGTACTATAGTACTCTCCTACTACTAGAAGTTAGGGTTAGGGTTCAATGAGCAAATCCACGCATGTGAAGTCACACAAAAAAGGTCAATAGTTGCAGCTGGAATTGGTACCTTCCTATCCTATAAGGAACCCTCTCTCAGCACAGACCGGGGCAGACATGCTGGGGCTGTGAGTGCTGATGCTCACAGGAGGCCACGGGTCCTACAGGGGTCTGGGAGAGTTACAGGGATCAAAATCTAATCTAGCGCCTAATCTGGAGGGGCTTACAGCCTGAGGGAAGAACTGACAACAGCAAGATAAATA
>NW_012103143.1:4288663-4291934 GCF_000951045.1 Mandrillus leucophaeus | reverse complement strand
CCAGTTACAGCCATTCCTGCTGTCTCAGTCACCATTTAGATGCTGCTGACCGTATACTGAGTTGGATAGGGGTGCCACCCAAATTCGGTGTCCAGCAGGAACCTCAGGACGTGAGCTTATTTGGAAACAGGGTCTTTGCTGATGTAATTGGTTAAATTAAGATGAGGTCACAGTGCAGGAGGGTATGCCCTAAACTTAATGACTGGTGTCCTTATAAGAGGGTCATGTGAACTACAAGAGGAAAGGTGACCATGTGCCGAAACAAAGGCAGAGATTGGAGGCGTCGCCAAGGATTGCTGAAAACCACCAGGAGCTGGAAGAGACAAGGAAGGATTCTTCCCTTGAGCCCTTGGGAAAAGCAGGACTCTGCTGACACATTGATTTTGGACTTCCAGCCTCCAGAGCTAAGAGAAAGCACATTTCTGTTGCTTTAAGCCACCCCAACTCCGGTCATTTGTTTGGCAGCCCCAGGAAGCTAACACAGCCCTCACTCTATCTCGCCGCCATCTCCTGAGCTTCCCACCTGACAGCCAGACAATTCCTCACACTCGGCCCTTCCAAAACCCACTCTCCCTGAGATCTGTTCCCTCTCCAGAATTCCTCATGCCAAGGATTGCACCACCAGCTGCCCAAACCAGAACCCGGTCATTGCCCGGATCCTCCCTGCCCTCCACCCCTGAAACCCAGTGACTGACTCATCAAGCGCTGCACATTCCACCTCCAGAGTCTTTCTTAGAGACTAAAGAGACAACCAAATGTGACCCTGGGATCTTGATGGGACCCCGGCTCTCAAAACAAAAACCCAACCATGAAAGGCCATCCTGGAACACTCGGGACAATCTGGACACAAACTGGTCAGCAGACGTCACTCCTCTTGGGTTTCCGTGGTGTGACACTGGTTCTGCGATTCAGGAGAAAACTGCTCTCATTCTCAGGAGATGCAGCTGAGGGTCTCCGGGTGAAGCTCATGTCCACGTCTGAAACTGACTTCCAAATGGTACAGAAAAAGAAAATCCACCCGCTTTGCTATGTCTTGAGACAGCAAAGCTGGAGATATTAGATTGTTGACTCTAGGTAGAGACAGATGTGTTTGTGGTACTGGTCTTTCAACTTTTCAGGAAGGTAAGAATTTCTCTAGTAAAAAGTTGGGGGGAGGCCAGGCACGGTGGCTCACACCTGTAATCCCAGCACTTTGGGAGGCTGAGACGGGCGAATCACAAGGTCAGGAGTTCGAGACCAGCCTGGCCAACACAGTGAAACCCTGTCTCTACTAAAAACACAAAAATTAGCTGGTGTGGTGGTGGCTGTAATCCCAGCTATTTGGGCGGCTGAGGCAGGAGACTTGCTTGAACCCAGGAGGTGGAGGTTGCAGTGAGCCATGATGGCACCATTGCACTCCAGCCTAGGTGATAGAGCTAGACTCCATCTCAAAAAAAAAAAAAAAAAAAGATCGGGGGAATCTTCTGACCTTCCTCATTCTCTGCTCCCACTTCCATGCTCTGCTGCAGACCCCCAGCACCCCTCCTGCCTGGGGAACCTCTGCTCCAGCTTTGCCGGATGGCTTCCACACACCATCACCACCAAACCCAATCCTGTCCACTTCAACCTGGTGACCACAGTGCAGTCAGAGTTCTCTCTCCAACGCCAGAGCTTTCTCATGGCCCTCCCTTGCTGGAAGCCCTCTGAAGCCTGCTCCTGGGACAAGGATCACATTCCTTACATAATCTATGAGGTCCTTGGTCACCTCTCCAGCCCCTCACTCCTCTCAACACGAAACTCCACATTCCGACTGCTCTTATCTTCTCTACACACCTTCTTACCGCCCGCCTTGCCCATGGAATGTCCACTCCTCTGCCTTCATCTGCCGGGACCATCTTCAGGTCTCAACTTGATGTCCCTTCTCTGCAAGTCCTTTGCTCGTGCCACCTGCTCTACGGAGCACATGCACTCTGCATATAATCTACAAAGCTTGTACATTGTGTAGCAAATACTTTCCCTTTCCACATGGGTTCCTCTCTCCCTTACCCAGCAGAAACCTGTAAGAGGGGAAAGATTGGAACTGTTGTATCATTCTCTCCTACCCACCTGGCAGAAGAGCTGGCATATGGCAGGTGTGTGCCGTGGTTTCAATGTGTCCCCCAAAGTTCATGTGCTGGAAACTCCATCCCCAATGTGACAGTGTTGGGAGGTGGGCCTAACTGGGGGTAGTATTTGGGCCATGGGGGTACTGTCTTCCTGAATAAATTAATGCCATTATTGGGGAGTGGGTTCCTTATAAAAGGACTAGTTTGGCTCCCTCTTGCCCCACTCCCTACCCTCTCTCGGGCCTTCTGCCATGGGATGATGCAGCAAGAAAGCCTTTGCCAGATGTGGCCCCTTGACTTCTCAGCCTCCAGAACTGTG
Organism: Mandrillus leucophaeus; assembly: GCF_000951045.1. Lineage (NCBI taxonomy): Eukaryota > Metazoa > Chordata > Mammalia > Primates > Cercopithecidae > Mandrillus > Mandrillus leucophaeus. The sequence continues at coordinate 4,289,531 of NW_012103143.1, read as the reverse complement.
AGCCAATAAATTTCAGTTCATTATAAATTACCTTGGCCTGGCACAGTGGCTCACATCTGTAATCCCAGCACTTTGGGAGGCTGAGGCGGGTGGATGACTTGAGGTCAGGAGTTCAAAACCACCCTGGCCGACGTGTCGAAATCCTGTCTGTACTAAAAATACAAAAATTAGCCAGTGTGGTGGTGAGCACTTGTAATCCAGCTACTCAGGAGGCTGAGGCATAAGAACCACTTGAACCCGGGAGATGGAGGCTGCAGTGATCCCAGCATGGCAACAGAATGAGACTCTGCCAAAAAAAAAAAAGAAGAAGAAGAAGCTCAGAGAGATTCAGGAGGTTGCCTGATGCCTCACAGGTTGATAAGCTGGCGAAGTCAGGGATTGGAATCAGGTGCATTGGACTCAAACCTGCCCTGTCAGCCTAACAGGTGAAATGGGTGAGGAGGGCAGGCCTGGGGGGCAGTGGAGGGGATCATAGGCAGAGGCCCAGAGGCAGGAAAGTCATGGCATGGGAGGAATTTGGCCAGAGTGGAGGGTTTGTGTCAGGAAATGAGGATGAAGCTGAAGTTGGCATTGCAGCCTTGAATGCCAGGCTAAGGAGTGGGCGCCTAGCCCCTGTGAAAGGCAGGGCTGAAGGCTGCAGCAGGGCAAGAGCTCGGAAGGCAGGAGACCTGGGCGAGTCTCTGGGAAGCTGACACCTCAGAGTGGAACAGAGACCAGACATTGCAGGGAAATGAGCCTGACACGATCTCGAAGGCTTAGTTGAGATTCTGACCTTGTTCTACCTGCTCGTCCTCACCCGGTGTTCGTTAGTCACCTCCCGCTTGGCCGGGCGTGATGGCTCACGCCTGTAATCCCAGCACTTTGGGAG
>NW_012103143.1:4285953-4288613 GCF_000951045.1 Mandrillus leucophaeus | reverse complement strand
TGCACTCCAGCCTGGGTGTCAGAGCGAGATTCTGTCTCAAAAAACAAACAAATAAAAAAGAGGTCTAGGAGGCCGGGTCTGAAATGTAAAAACAAAATTCCATGCAGTCTGGGTTTTCCCCAAGCGGTCTCCTGACACTGCTCTTGCCAAAGTCTCCGGCCAGCTCATCGTGGAATCCAGAGGCTGCATGTGGCTCAGCCCTTCTCTACTTGACACCCCACAGCACTTGACCCTGTAGAGCCCACAGCCTCCTCCCTTCCAGACTGTGACTAAGTCCCCTGGTTCTTTCCTTTTTTTTTTTTATTTTTAGATGGAGTCTCACTCTTGTCACCCAGGCTGGAGTGCAATGGCGTGATCTCAGCTCCCTGTCACCTCCGCCTCCTGGTTCAAGCAATTCTCCTGCCTCAGCCTCCTGAGTAGCTGGGATTACAGGCGCCTGTCGCCACACCTAGCTAATTTTTGTATTTTTAGTAGAGACAGGGTTTCACCATGTGGCCAGGCTTGTCTCGAACTTCTGACCTCAGGTGATCCACCTGCCTTGGCCTCCTAAAGTGCTGGAATTACAGGCGTGAGCCACCGCGCCCGGCCCCCCTGGTTCTTTTCTAGGGCCCCTTCCCCTCCTTCCCTCTCCTCCCCCTCCATCTGCTCTCCCTGACCAGTTACAGCCATTCCTGCTGTCTCAGTCACCATTTAGATGCTGCTGACCGTATACTGAGTTGGATAGGGGTGCCACCCAAATTCGGTGTCCAGCAGGAACCTCAGGACGTGAGCTTATTTGGAAACAGGGTCTTTGCTGATGTAATTGGTTAAATTAAGATGAGGTCACAGTGCAGGAGGGTATGCCCTAAACTTAATGACTGGTGTCCTTATAAGAGGGTCATGTGAACTACAAGAGGAAAGGTGACCATGTGCCGAAACAAAGGCAGAGATTGGAGGCGTCGCCAAGGATTGCTGAAAACCACCAGGAGCTGGAAGAGACAAGGAAGGATTCTTCCCTTGAGCCCTTGGGAAAAGCAGGACTCTGCTGACACATTGATTTTGGACTTCCAGCCTCCAGAGCTAAGAGAAAGCACATTTCTGTTGCTTTAAGCCACCCCAACTCCGGTCATTTGTTTGGCAGCCCCAGGAAGCTAACACAGCCCTCACTCTATCTCGCCGCCATCTCCTGAGCTTCCCACCTGACAGCCAGACAATTCCTCACACTCGGCCCTTCCAAAACCCACTCTCCCTGAGATCTGTTCCCTCTCCAGAATTCCTCATGCCAAGGATTGCACCACCAGCTGCCCAAACCAGAACCCGGTCATTGCCCGGATCCTCCCTGCCCTCCACCCCTGAAACCCAGTGACTGACTCATCAAGCGCTGCACATTCCACCTCCAGAGTCTTTCTTAGAGACTAAAGAGACAACCAAATGTGACCCTGGGATCTTGATGGGACCCCGGCTCTCAAAACAAAAACCCAACCATGAAAGGCCATCCTGGAACACTCGGGACAATCTGGACACAAACTGGTCAGCAGACGTCACTCCTCTTGGGTTTCCGTGGTGTGACACTGGTTCTGCGATTCAGGAGAAAACTGCTCTCATTCTCAGGAGATGCAGCTGAGGGTCTCCGGGTGAAGCTCATGTCCACGTCTGAAACTGACTTCCAAATGGTACAGAAAAAGAAAATCCACCCGCTTTGCTATGTCTTGAGACAGCAAAGCTGGAGATATTAGATTGTTGACTCTAGGTAGAGACAGATGTGTTTGTGGTACTGGTCTTTCAACTTTTCAGGAAGGTAAGAATTTCTCTAGTAAAAAGTTGGGGGGAGGCCAGGCACGGTGGCTCACACCTGTAATCCCAGCACTTTGGGAGGCTGAGACGGGCGAATCACAAGGTCAGGAGTTCGAGACCAGCCTGGCCAACACAGTGAAACCCTGTCTCTACTAAAAACACAAAAATTAGCTGGTGTGGTGGTGGCTGTAATCCCAGCTATTTGGGCGGCTGAGGCAGGAGACTTGCTTGAACCCAGGAGGTGGAGGTTGCAGTGAGCCATGATGGCACCATTGCACTCCAGCCTAGGTGATAGAGCTAGACTCCATCTCAAAAAAAAAAAAAAAAAAAGATCGGGGGAATCTTCTGACCTTCCTCATTCTCTGCTCCCACTTCCATGCTCTGCTGCAGACCCCCAGCACCCCTCCTGCCTGGGGAACCTCTGCTCCAGCTTTGCCGGATGGCTTCCACACACCATCACCACCAAACCCAATCCTGTCCACTTCAACCTGGTGACCACAGTGCAGTCAGAGTTCTCTCTCCAACGCCAGAGCTTTCTCATGGCCCTCCCTTGCTGGAAGCCCTCTGAAGCCTGCTCCTGGGACAAGGATCACATTCCTTACATAATCTATGAGGTCCTTGGTCACCTCTCCAGCCCCTCACTCCTCTCAACACGAAACTCCACATTCCGACTGCTCTTATCTTCTCTACACACCTTCTTACCGCCCGCCTTGCCCATGGAATGTCCACTCCTCTGCCTTCATCTGCCGGGACCATCTTCAGGTCTCAACTTGATGTCCCTTCTCTGCAAGTCCTTTGCTCGTGCCACCTGCTCTACGGAGCACATGCACTCTGCATATAATCTACAAAGCTTGTACATTGTGTAGCAAATACTTTCCCTTTCCACA
>NW_012103143.1:4280058-4282113 GCF_000951045.1 Mandrillus leucophaeus | reverse complement strand
AAAAAAAAAAAAAAAAATCACCTCCTGCTCATGGAAGGAACATGCCTTCCTGGCCACGAACCGAGCCAGGTGGGCTGTGGCAGTGCACGGCAGAGACCCGGCCGTGCCAGGACTGTGGTGACTGCCCTGTGCACGATGGCCTCCTCTTCCTCCTCTGAGCACTGACTCCCAGCATCCGGGTGCGCTTTCTGATTCGATCGCAGCTGCTGTGGGGAGAGTGGATCCCAGCCCCTCTAACCTTCGTCACAGAGGCAGTAGCGGGGAGTGGCTTAGAATTAGGTGTCCTACCTCCTGGTTCTCGTTTTGCCACCCAATAGCTTTGTGACCCAGAGAAAAGGTCCTTGGTGCCCTGCTATTCAATTTTTTTTTTGAAACGAAGTCTCACTGTGTCGTCCAGGCTGGAGTGCAGTGGTGCAGTGGTGTGGTTTCGGCTCACTGCAACCTCTGCCTCCCGGGTTCAAGCTCTTTTCCTGCCTCAGCCTCCCAGTCTCCCAAGATTACAGGCGTCAGCTGACACACCCGGCTAATTTTTGTAGTTTTACTAGAGACGGGGTTTCGCCATGTTGACCAGGCTGGTCTCGAACTCTTGACCTCAGGTGATCTGCCTGCCTCAACCTCCCAAAGTGCTGGGACCACAGGCGTCAGCCACCATGCTCAGCCTCAATTTTTACCTCCGTAAAAATGGGATGATGTCTTCTCTACCCAGGATGCTGGGAGCAGTAAAGACACACTGCGTGCACATCTAGAAGGCATGCAGGATATGTCAGTCCCGACATCTTCATCTGTTTCTGAACTTTACTTTCCATGTCTTTGAAATGAGAGTGGTCACTGATGATAGAGGGGAAATTGTGGGTGGGTTCTCAGCCGAGCCAAAGCCAAGGTTGGTTGTAGGGCTGGTGGGCCGCCCATGGAAGCCTTTTGCACACGCTATTTGCCGGCAAGGAAGACTCTTTACAGGGATGTCGGGGCCTAAGACTTGAGGAAGATAATGAGGAACAAAGTCTTCTGGGCTCCTTAGGAAAAAACTTCATTTGGGAGAGTGGTTTTCAGTGTGGTCTGGGGGTCACACTGCATGACAGTTAGAGAACGTTCTGGAAATGCGGAATGGGGGCCTGCTTGTCATGGTGAGTTCTACTGGATGTCTACTGGCAGAGGGCAGGGCAGCGTTCTAGATCATTCTAGACATTTCATTTCAGGAGAGTGAAGAGGGGCCAGATGCGCTGGCTTACATCTGTAATCCCTAGCACTTTGGGAGGCTGAGGCAGGAGGCTCACTTGACGGTAGGAGTTTGAGACCCGCCTGGGCAACATAGTGAGACCTCCATCTCTACAAAAAATATAAAAATTAGGTGGGTGTGGTGGCATATACCTGTAGTCCCAGCTACTCAGGAGGCTGAGGTGGGAGGATCACCTGAGCCTGGGAGGTCAAGTGAGCCAACACTATGCCACTGAACACTTCCAACCTGAGAGACAGAGTAAGACCCTGTCTCCAAAAAAAAAAAAAAAAAGAGAGAGAGTAAAGAGAGCTGTACAAGATGTGTGTTATAAAAAGGGGCATCAGAATTCTGACCCGTTCTACTCCATGGATAAACCTTGAGACTATTATGCTCAGTGAAATAAACTTGACACAAAGAGACAAATACAACTGCCTGTCCACAGAGGGTTCATTCCAGGACGCCCTGTGGATACCAACATCCTTGGATGCTCAAGTCACTTAGAGGGTTCATTCCAGGACGCCCTGTGGATACCAACATCCTCGGATGCTCAAGTCACTTATATACAATGGAGTAGTGTTTGCACATAACCTATACATGTCCCCCTGTAGACTCTAAATCATCTCTAGATGGCTCGTAACACCGAATAAAATGCCTACGCATTGCTTCATTTGCGTGGATTCAGTGCGATACTCAGCAAGCAGTAAATTCAAGTTTTGCTTTTTTTCTGCATTTTTTTCCCTCCCTCCCTTCCTTCCTTCCTTCCTTCCCTTCCTTCCTCCCTTGGAACTTTGTAAGAAGTTTTTTCTGCATTTTTTTTCTCCTTCCCTCTTTCCTTCCTT
>NW_012103143.1:4268798-4277540 GCF_000951045.1 Mandrillus leucophaeus | reverse complement strand
GGGTAGGTCTCACTATGTTGCCCAAGCTGGTCTTGAACTCGTGGCCTCCAGTTTTTTCTTCTGTCTCAGCTTCCCAGAGCGCTGGAATGATGGATGTGAGCCACTGCGCCTGACCTAGAAATTCTTAATTAAGTGCCACTACTTTGGAAGGCAGATGAAATCAAGTGATCAGGCTCTGGCAGGATCTGAAATAGGCTGCTAGGGTTCCCAGGCTCCACGCTGATGATGTATCCCTCCCTCCTGGAGGAGGTGGGGGCGTGTGGCCCCACGGGCTCACTCGGCTTAATGGCAAGGCCCCTTCTGAATGCCCAGCTCCCATGTAACATCCTGTGCTGGTCCCAGGTGCCTCCACCCGCTCACCTGGCCTGGGCTCAGTGCTCCACTCACTGCTCTCCACCTAATGGTTGGCCACCTCACGTGGACCAATGGATTCTTGGCTTGTCCAACTGTCTCCTGTGAGCTGATTCCTGTGGACCATAAATGGTGCGACTTGCACCGAGGTGGGATAGGAAGAGAAGGGACAGATGTGGTCAGCCAACCTGCAATGATGCAGCTGTGGTCACCACAGAGATCCCTTATGGGCAGGTAAGATATTCCAGGCACCAGATGTGGTGGCTCAAGCCTGTAGTCCCAGCTATCTGGGAGGCTGAGGAAGGAGGACTGCTTGACCCCAGGAGATCGAGGTTGCAGTGAGCCATGATTGCACCACTGCACTCCAGGCTGGGTGACAGGGTAAGACCCCATCTCTTAAAAAAAAAAAAAAAAAAAAAAAAAAAAAGATATTCCAGTTGCTTCACACCCATAACCCTCCCAGTGGATGTGAGAGCTATCATCTGTGACGGACCGTATCTCCCAACAGGTGGTTGCAGCAGTGACACCTATTCCATATACTCTTCCACTTTCCACCTTTCCAATTTCCCACCTTTCCACTGCCCCATCAAAGTCTAGAGTTTACGGCCTGGACAACGCAGTGAAACCCTGTCTCTACCAAAAATACAAAAATTAGCCAGGTGTGAGAGGCGGAGGTTGCAATGAGCTGAGATCGCAGCACTGCAGTCCAGCCTGGACAACAGAGCGAGATCCCGTCTCAAAAACAAAAACAAAAAGTCTGGAGTCTAATTCTCCTTTTGAACCTGGGTGAGTTTGTGACGCACAGGCCACCAAGTGGGCAATTTAGCTGCCCTCAGGCTGTCATGTTGGGAGGAAGCCAGTAAAAAAGTCAGTCGACCACCATCCAACCCATACCCCCATGGGTCACGCTTAATACAGAGGCTGAAGCCGAGGCCCTATCTGCAGCAGGTTTTAGAAGGTCACTCCATCCCCCCATGAAAGCAGATCCCTTAGCCTCCTAGACTGACAGACAGCAGCAGCAGCTGAGATGTCCCAGGGGGTTAATGAGTTCTAAGCACTTAGCATATCAACTGGTCTAACCCTCACCAACACCCTCGAGGAAGGTGCCATTCCTATCCCCATTTTACGGATAAGAAGGACTGAGGTGGAGAAACTAAATAACTTGCCCAGATTGCCCAGTCAGCAGGAGGCAGGCTCCTGGCAGCTAACTCCATAGCCAACACTCACCCCCGAACAGGCAGCGCCTGGTAAATGTCTACTGAACGGTGATCCGCTGGGGCATCTGAACAGAGATAGGCAATGAGTAGGAGTGCGGCAGGAGAGAGAAGCAGGCATTGGAATTCCCGAGGGTGGGGAGCATTTCTGAACGCACAGAGAGGCACTAAACATCCTCTGCTGGTTGACTCTAGCTGGGACACTCATGACGGCTGACTGTGCTGGGCCCTGGGGAGAGGGAGTGGGGAGGTGGCTCCAGACTGGATGTGGAGGCACTCCCTAGGCTGGAGCTCCGCAGGAGGACACTAACCTCCCTGGGATGCTGAGGACTCACACTTCATCCTGGGGAGGTGCGTTCAGCCTGCAGGTGTAACAGTCAATGTCTCTAGTTAATGGTGAGGTGAGGAACTTGGCACTGAACAGTGTTGAGTCACGTGGTGAGATCGTCTTTCCCTTTTCAATGATCGGTCAGTCCCTCTGAACAAAGTGAGATTTCATCTCGGGCTAGTGATGACTAATGTCTTCTTATACAAAGTGAGTAGCCCTCAGGTTCAGAGCCTGGAAGGCAGTGGAGTGTATGATGAGTTTCAGAATGTCACTTTTTTATTGCATTCCTTTACATAGCCAACTCCTGATTATTCCAAGTGATACTGTATTTCAATCAAGGTTAGCTTTGTGTAAGTGTTTGAAGTCTCCAAATCACAGTGGCTTCAATGAGAGAAGTTTATTTTTCTCACACAAAGGCAACCATGATGAAAGCTTTCCAGGGCTGGCAGGGAGGCTCTGTAATCATTAAGAACCCGGGATCCTCCTATCCTGCTGCATTGCTTCCTCATGACCCAACATAGCTGCCTGTGCTCCAGCTATCACGCTTGCATTCCAGGCAGAAGGAAGGAAGAACGGGATGCTGAAGGGCACAACCCTCTCCCTCCTCTAAGGCTGTTTTTAGGAAGTTCCCCACTCCATTTTTGCACACATGCAGAACTTTGTCAAAGGGCCACATCTGGCTGCAGGGGAGGTTGGGAAATGCAGCCTTGACTGCTCAGCTAAAAATTGGGGATCTCGTGTAAAGTGAGAAGGGATGAAAAGATACTGGGTGACATCAGCAATCTTTGCCATAGACTGTTTTCTTTCTGTAACAGAGACACAAAAAATTTAAAATTTTTAAATTTTAAGTTTTTAAGAGAGTCGCTTTCAATAAAAAGCTAAGTAGATAAAACGACAGGGGGAGGCCAGGCGTGGTGGCACACACCTGTCATCCCAGCACTTTGGGAGGCCAAGAGGGGGGCGGATCACCTGAGGTCAGGAGTTCGAGACCAGCCTGACCAACATGGCAAAACCCCATCTTTACTAAAAATACAAAAATTAGCTGGGTGTGGTGGTGGGTGCCTGTAATCCCAACTACTCGGGAGGCTGAGTCAGGAGAATCGCTTGAACCTGGGAGGCAGAGGTTGCAGTGAGCCATGGTCACACCATTGCACTCCAGCCTGAGTGACAGGGTGAGACTCCGTCTCAAAACAAAAAACAAACAAAAGACAGAGGGTACATGGCTATGGCAAAAACTACCAAGCTGACCCTGGAGTCACTGAGCTTTGGGAAAGGAGCTACGAACTACGAAAAAGGAAAAGAGGTGTCTCGCCCGAGGACCGGGGGGGCCAGGTTTTCTACTTAGAAGGAAATCTCTGACCGCAGTTGGAAAGGGATGTGGGTCGCCAGGCACTGCAGCTCACGTCTGTAATCCCAGCACTTGGGGAGGCCAAGGCAGGTGGAGCTCAAGTGTGAGCTCAGGAGTTGGAGACCAACCTTGGCAACATGGCGAAACCCCATCTCTACCAAAAATACAAATATTAGTTGGGCCTGTCGTCCCAGCTACTCGGGAGGCTGAGATGGGAGGATGACTGGAGCCTGCAAAGTCCGGGCTGCCGTGAGCTGTGATTGCACCGGTGTACTCCAGCCTGGGCAACAGAGTGAGCCCCTATCTCCAAAAAAAAAAAAAAAAAAGAGAAAGAGAGAAAGATCCAGATCAGGAAGAGACCAGAGATGGGAAGGCCGGGAGGAAGCAGGAGCTTGTTCCAGAAGTGAGCCGGCCAGAGCCAGGGCAGGGGAGCAGGAGGCTGAGTGAGGTGGGAAAGGACCACTTCCCTCCAAGAAGAAAGCAGCGACTGGGCCCTCCCAGCAAAGCTCATCAGGGTCTTGGAAGTGGGAGCCAAGGCCACAGGTAGGGGTTGCAGGTCTGCCCAGGGGTTAAGAAGCGTGCGGAAGCTTTGAAGCAGGTGGGGCTGTGAGACGGCAGGAATATTAAAGGCCAGGGCCTCCTGCCACGCACACAGGGGTGAGGCTGCATGAGCGAGTGCAGATAACATGCTAATCAGGCTGGTCATCTGCGTGGGACCCAGGATGTGCCTGGCACAGACAAGATCTCCCCTGCCTTTTTATCCCCTCACAGCACAATAAGCCCACTCCCATCTCCTAGAGGGAAAGGGTTCCCCGAGCTCTCCAGGCCTGTGCACAGCACAGCAGATTCCAGCCGAGTCCGGCGGACCCTGCTCCATCTGCCCTGATGCCACAGACAGCGCTTGGCGCACAAAGGGAGGCGCACGTGCCTGTGGGTGGAGGAAGGAATGAATGGAAGGGTCGGCTCCCGCTTCTGCACCTGAGCATCGTCCAGCGAAATCTCACAGGACAATGGCAGCCTCAGCTTCCCTCCCACAGGCAAGCTCGTAGTGGGAAGAGTTTGATTTTCCCAAAATAAAAGGGTGTGGGGCCGGAAGTGTGGCTCAGTGGCCCCTCCCTGGCTCCTCTGGGCGGGCAGCCAGCAGACACGTTTATTTTTGATGCTGGCCGGCGCTTTCAGTGGAGTATTTTTGGTGTCCACAAGCCTTGTTTTAGTTTTCGCGGCTGTTCCCGTGCTGCTGTGAAATCACCTGGTCCTTTATGCTCCCGGTGACCGCCTGCTGTAAGATGGGGACAGTGGCTGGTCAGTCTTCCCTGGGAGTCCCCAGAAAGGGACGGAAAACCGCCAAGGACTGTGGGCTGCGATGGGCTTCGCCCCTGCCCCAGGCTGGGCCCCTTTCTGGGCCTGCCGTGCCTGTCTGGGAGCTAGAAGCTTGTGCAGGGCAGGGCAGCCTGCAGAACATCGGGTGATCTGGGTCACAACCCTCACTCCTCCACTTCTTACGGGGCAACCCCCATGTTAATCACCAAACCTGTCAAATGGGACAAGCAGAACCTGCCTTAACAACAGCTCAAGGTTCCCCTGAGACCAAAACGAGTTGCTAGCCCTCAAAGAACTTTGGGGAAAAAACAAAGCTACTAGGCAGCCTTAATTAACACTCGCCATTCTTCCTAAGTGATAATATATGATTACGCGCTCCCCATAACAGCCAGAAAGTTGACGACAACCTTCAGGAATCTAGTTGTTTTCTTTTCTAATTTTCCAGTGAACAACCACGTGCTCTGGATCTCCAATAAAGTGGGATACTATTTCATCATGTCAGTGTCCTGTGTAAAGGGTTTTGCTGGCTCCTTTATTTTTACTTTTTTAAGAAACTGGGTTTCTCATTCAGTTCCTGACTTTGTACCTTCAAGTTAGAGAGTTCTCAAAGCCTGGAACTCAGTATTGCCCAAACCTCCTTGGAGGATTTGTAAAAGGCAGAAATAGCACTCTGTTAACTCTTTTTCCTATCAAAAGCAGCTCTGGATTGGACTTAGGACCTGTGTTGGCAGATCAAAGGAGAAAGCAAGGTCAAATTTGAGGTTCTTTGTGGCTTTGGTATACTGTAATGGAATAAATGTCCTGAAGAAGCGGAAAAAAAAAAAAAAAAAAAGAAACTGAGTTTCTCTCTGTCACCAGGCTGGAGTGCCATGACACGATCATAGCTTGACCTCCTGGGTCAAGTGATCCTCCCGCCTCAGCCTCCTGAGTAGCTGCGACTACAGATGTACACCACCACGCCAGCTAATTTTAAAATTTTTCGTAGAGATAGGGCGTCACCATGTTGCCCAGGCTGGTCTCAAATTCCTGGGATCCAGCAGTCCTCTCCTATCGGCCTCTCAAAGTGTTGGGATTACAGGCTTGAGCCACCACGCCCAGCCTGCCGGCTCCTTGGTGTTTAAAAGATAAAATCCCGGCCCTTCCTCTACCTCCAGGCTCTAAGCCCTCTCCTGAGTCTTCCTGGAACCGGCTTGCTAAGAGCTTGCTGCCTCTGGGAGGCGCCTCTGATTCCGTGACCCTGGCCTTAGCACTTGCTATTCCCTGTGTCTGAGCTGCTTGCTGCCTGATGAACTCCTCCTCGTCCTAGGAAAGCAACTCAAAGGTCCCCCCCTCTGGAAAGGCGGTTTGGTGTGCTGGAAACCCTATGGGCCTTGGGTTGGAGTCCTAGCTGCACCTTGTGACTTGATAAATCACTGCAGCTCTCAGGACTCAGTTTGTTTTCATGTGGAATTATTTCCCTGTTTGTCTCTCCCATTAGGAACTCCTTAAGGTCTGGAACTGCATTGTATTCATCCTTGGGTCCTCTCCTTCCTCCCAGTCCTTAAAAGCATGGGGATACTGCATTAGTATCTCAGGATAAATAAGAACTCAAATCACCAAGTAGCACCTGTAAACCAAAAAGCATCTGGACAGGTCTCCATTGGTTTAGAAAGTTTCTTTTGCCAAGGTTAAGGACGTGCCTGTGACAGCCTCAGGGGGTCCTGACAACATCGGCCCAAGGTGGTCAAGGTATAGTTTGCTTTTATACATTTTAGGGAGACATAAGGCATGCTGGTTCCAGATCTGTGTTGCTGTTGATGCTAGAGAGGAGTAATGAGGCATGTCCTGCCCTTCCACCTTCTGTAGTCTCCCGTGTACCTCTGTGTGTCCACATGTACCCAATGCTTAACGCCTGCTTGTGAGTAAGAATAGGTGGCTTTGGCTTGCCGGTTCTGTGTCATTTCACTTAGGGTAATGGCCTCCAGCTCCGTCCATGGTGCAGCAAAGGCAGGATTTCCTTCTTTTTATGGCTGGGTCATATTCCGTGGTGTATGGAGGGGCAGGGCAGGTTTTGTTTTATTTTTTGAGACACAGTCTCACTCTGTCGCCCAGGCTGGAGTTCATTGGCGCAATCTTGGCCATTCTTCTGCCTCAGCCTCCCGAGAGACTGGGACTACAAGTGCCCACCACCACATCTGGCTACTTTTTGTATTTTTAGTAGAGACGAGGTTTCGCCATGTTGGCCAGGCTGGTCTTGAACTCCTGACCTCAAGTGTTCCGCCTGCCTCCGCCTCTCAAAGTGCTCACATACTAGGCCTGAGTCACTGTGCCTGGCCACTAGGCAGGTTTTAAATCTGGGGCTCAGCTCTTCTGGGCATTCAGTTCACCAGCAGACCACCCACTTCCCTGGGGAAACACACTGTGTGCTCTCGGGGGTCCAAATCTGGGGGTTAAAGGGTGAGGATGGTCATCTCGGAGCCTGGGCACCACCTGGAGTCTCTGCAGGAGGCGCCCCCTGTGGCCCTGGTCTGTAAAACCTGCTTTTCACCAGCGGTCTGAGATCAAAGGGGAGTTACAATGTATGTCCTGAACCATTTGGTTGGGAAGATGAGATAGAGCAATTAATAGTGCTTAACAGCTGAAGGCGAAATCGTCCTTTTGCTTGGAGCAGTGGTGGAGTCATTCCTGAGCTCCACCCGGGACTGAGTCGGACTCCCTGGTGGAGGGACCTGGGTGTCTGCAGTCTGGACGTGTTTCCAAAAGATCCTTCCACGCGTGTTTTGAAACTGAAGCTGCATGTGTGTGTGGAGCGGGTGCAGGGCTTGATTCCTGAGCTGTCACTGCCCAGCCCTCAACACCTCATCCCCCTGTCCTTGCCCTGAAAGGCTCTCATGGGGTCTGCCCAGCTCTCCCTGGCCAGACATTCCCACACTCAGGGAATTCTCCTCCAGGCCCTAGGACACACCTCCTTGCCCCCAGACACCTCCTGGGGAACCTCATATTCAGGGTTGATCAAAACCAGGCCATCGTCTTTGTGGTTCTGTCCTCACCCTGAACATGGTCTCTGCGTCCCCTCCTCTCAGCCTCCTTCATGCCAACCCCACCCTCTCATGCCCATACCCATGCCAAGCCCCCAACACCCCTCAAATGCATGCCCTCACTACAAACTGCCCCACGCCCCTCCTTCTGCCACCATCCCCCGACCCCTCGGCCATTCCAGAGGCCTCCTAACCTGGCTTCTCACATCCTCCCCTGCTCCCTGCAGCCTACCCTGTGGCTGAGGCTTGAAAAATGCAAATCTCACCTCCCTGCCTGGACTTCTTTAGGGCCCTGCCCTGGCTCTTGGGACAAAACCAAGCTCATGCAGGCTCCAGCTGCAAAACAGAACCAGAAGACAAAACAGAACAGGGCTGGAAGCTGTTTAAGCAGAAAAGCAAGTGGTCAAAGGACAGCAGGCAGCTGGCAGGCCTCGGAAGGACAAGTGAGCTGCCTCGGCCATCAAATGCCAACACAGCACCTCTGCATGTTCAGAAACCTGACATCTCTGCTGCCAGCCTGGGAAATGAGCTTGCTTGTGTCACCGACCCTGTCTGGGCCCCGGGGCCTCCGGCCAGCTTGAGCTGCAAAGGAGGCTGGCACACAAGGTTGGCCTGGAGCCTGGCGCATTTCTTAGACACGGGCAGGGCATCCCAACGGATGGGTAGGCCCCTCCTTCCTTGAATCTTAGAATGACAGAGGGACCTTTGCCCTCCAACCTCCGCTGCTATGCCGCCCCACCCAAGCCTCGCCCCAGCCCTCGGCCACCTTGGCCCTTCAGTTCCTTCTAGGAGTCCTGTTCCCTCTCCTGGTTCCAGGCTGTGTACAGGCTGTCCCCCATACAGCCTGGTCCCTGCCAAGAAGGCACTTTATCCCAGCCCTTTCCAACTGGCTGACGGCCACCACCATCTTTCCTCAGAGAAGCTGTCCTTGTTCGCCCACCCGTGGCCAGGCCCCATATAGCCCGAGTGTAATCACTTCTGTTTGTGTGGTTAGTGGACTTAAGTCTGTCTCTCCTGCTAGAACGGGAACTCCACGAAGGCAGGGGCATCCCTCTGGTCCTGGCTACGTTTTTCACTTAGTAGGTGCTCAACAAATACTTGTCAAAAAGTGGGCCGGGCGCGGTGGCTCAAGCCTGTAATCCCAGCACTTTGGGAGGCCGAGAC
>NW_012103143.1:4266457-4268748 GCF_000951045.1 Mandrillus leucophaeus | reverse complement strand
GCAATCAAATTGGTCAGAGTTTTATTTCACGGCCCTCTCCTTCCTGATCATAATTATAAGGAAATTCTTCCAGGTTTGCAGCTTCTTTTTCTTTTTTCCATTCATATCTTGTATCCATTTGGGCTTTATTTTGGTAGAAGGAGTGAGGTAGGAATGCCACAATTTTCCCCACTGTGCCAAGCCCATTAATGATTTGTTCTTATACGTTTGAAACACCATTTTACCATATTCTAAATTTCCATATGTAGCACTATGATGCCTTTCACTACAAATATCAGAAAGCTCCACTCAAAGTGGCTTAAATTGTTTGTTTTCTTCAGATGGAGTTTCGCTCTGTCTCCCAGGCTGGAGTGCAGTGGTGCAATCTCAGCTCACTGCAAACTCTGCCTCTCAGGTTCAAGCGATTCTCCTGCCTCAGCCCTCCCCAGTATCTGGGATTAGAAGCACATGCCATCGGCTGGGCGCGGTGGCTCAAGCCTGTAATCCCAGCACTTTGGGAGGCCGAGACAGGTGGATCACGAGGTCAGGAAATCGAGACTATCTTGGCTAACACAGTGAAACCCCGTCTCTACTAAAAAATACAAAACCTAGCCGGGCGATGTGGCGGACGCCTGTAGTCCCAGCTACTCGGGAGCCTGAGGCAGGAGAATGGCATGAACCCGGGAGGCGGAGCTTGCAGTGAGCTGAGATCCGGCCGCTGCACTCCAGCCTGGGCAACAGAGCGAGACTCCGTCTCAAAAAAAAAAAAAAAGTGAACAAACGAATCATTTGGGGAAGCTCTGTAACCGACATTTCGTTTCTTTCTCTATAAAATGGGAACACAGGTGGTTATCTGCCTCTCAAATTTGTTTACAATTTTTTTTTTGAGACAGAGTTTTGCTCTTGTTGCCCAGGATGGAGTGCACCGGTACAATCTCCACTCACTGCAATCTCTGCCACCATGCCTACTTAATTTTTGTATTTTTAGTAGACAGGATTTCACCATGTTGGCCAGGCTGCTCTCGAACTCCTGACCTCAGGTGATCCACCCGCCTCGGCCTCCCAAAGTGCTGGGACTACAGGCATGAGCCACTGGGCCTGGCGTACCATATTTTCTTTATCCAGTCCACCGCTGATGTGTACCTAGGTTGATTCCATGTCTTTGCTATTGTGAATAATGCTGCAAGGAACATACAAGTGCTTGTGTCTTTTTTGTAGAATATTTTCTTTTGGGTATATACCCAGTAATCCAATTGCTGGGTCAAATGGTAGTTGTTTTAAGTCCTCTGACAGATCTGCAAACTGCTTTCCAGAGTGGCTGAACTAATGTACATAGTCACATTCCCATTAACAGTGTATAAGTAAACGTTCCCTTTTCTCCACAGCCTTGCCACCATCTGTTGTTTTTTGACTCTTTAATAACAGCCATTCTGGCTTGTATGAGATGGTATCTCATTGTAGGTTATTTTATTTTTAGAAAGGGTCTTGCTGTCACCCAGGCTGGAGTGCAGTGGTGTGATCTTGGCTCACTGCAACCTCTGCCTCCCGGGCTCCAGTGACCCTTTTGCCTCAGCCTCCTGAGTAACTAGGACTACAGAAGTGACATTGTGGTTTTGACTTGCATTTCTCTGATGATTAGTGATGACAAGCATTTTTTCATGTGTTTGTGGGCTGCTTATATGTCTTCTTTTTTTTTTTTTTTGGTGACAGAGTCTCGCTCTGTCGCCCAGGCTGGAGTGCAGCGGCCGGATCTCAGCTCACTGCAAGCTCCGCCTCCCGGGTTCACGCCATTCTCCTGCCTCAGCCTCTCCAGTAGCTGGGACTACAGGCGCCCGCCACCTCGCCCAGCTAGTTTTTTTTTTTTTGTATTTTTAAGTAGAGACGGGGTTTCACCGTGTTAGCCAGGATGGTCTCGATCTCCTGACCTTGTCATCCGCCCATCTCGGCCTCCCAAAGTGCTGGGATTACAGGCGTGAGCCACCACGCCCGGCCAATGTCTTCTTCTGAGAAGTGTTTGTTCATGTATTTTGCCCATTTTTCAATGGGATTTTTTTGTTTGTTTGTTAAGTTCCTGATAGATTCTGGATATTAGACCTTTGTTGGATGCCTAGTTTACAAATATGTTCTCCCATTCTGTAGGCTGTCTGTTCATTCTGTTGATAGTTTCTTTGCTGTGCAGAAGCTCTTTCATTTAATTAGGTCCCACTTATCATTTTTGTGTTGGTTGCAATTGCTTTTGAGGACTTAGCCATAAATTATTTGCCCTGGCTGGTGTTGAGGAGGGTATTTCTTAGAGTTTCTCCAGGATTTTT
>NW_012103143.1:4260993-4265827 GCF_000951045.1 Mandrillus leucophaeus | reverse complement strand
CTGGCTCACTCTATGCCTTTTAAGTGGGGGCATGTAGCCTGTTTAAGGGAGGAGACCACCCCTTATATTGTCTTATGCCCAATTTCTGCCTCCAAAGAAAGAAAAAGTAAAAACTAAAAGGCAGAAATGAAATCCACAAGCAGACAGCCCGATGCCACACCCTGCTGGTAGTTAAAGATCGACCCCTGACCTAATCGGTTCTGTTATCTATAGGTTACAGACATTGTATAGAAAAGCACTGTGAAAATCCCTATCCTGTTTTGTTCTGATCTAATTACCAGATCAGAACGTAGCCCCCAGTCACGTACCCCCTGCTGGCTCAATCGATCACGACCCTCTCACACGCACCCCCTTAGAGTCGTGAGCCCTTAAAAGGGACAGGAATTGCTCACACAGGGAGTTCGGCTCTTGAGACAGGAGTCTTGTCGATGCCCCCGGCCGAATAAACCCCTTCCTTCTTTAACTTGGTGTCTGAGGAGTTTTGTCTGCGGTTCATCCTGCTACATTTCTTGGTTCCCTGACTAGGAAGTGAGGTGATTGGCGGATGGTTGAGGCAGCTCCTTAGGCAGCTTAAGCCTGCCCTGTGGAACATCCCTGCAGGAGACTCCCACCAGCCCGAGCGATGCGGATCCTGAGAGCGCTCCTGGGTAGGCATTTGCCGCGGTAGGACACCTCGCCAGAGCAGCGTGTGGCAGGCCCCCGTGGAGGATCAACGCAGTGGCTGAACACCGGGAAGGAACAGGCACTTGGAGTCTGGACATCTGAAAGTTGGTAAGACTAGTCTTGGAAACTTACCCACTCCATTTGAGTGGAAGCGTGGCCTGATCACCCACAGTGTGCCTGTACCAGCACTTTGGTCTTTGTTTTTGACTTGACTTGGATTGCTTGATACTTTGGTTTTGGTTTTGGCCCGGCTTGGATTTCTGGATACTCTGATTTTGGTTTGATTTTGGTTTGGTGAAAACTGCATAAGTGTGTATGTGCCCTTTTTACCCATTCTTTGTTTTGTGGTGTGCATGTGGTGTGAGCATCGTGTTTTGTCTTGAAGAAGCATAGGTCAGGCACAAATAAGCCCACCCTACTAGGAACTACGTTGAAAATTTTCAAAAAAGAATTTAAGGGAGACTATGGAGTACTATGACACCAGGAAAACTTAAAACTTTGTGTAAGATAGACTGGCCAGCATTAGAGGTAGGCTGGCCATTAGAAAGAAGCCTGGACAGGTCCCTTGTTTCAAAGGTATGGCACAAGGTAACATATAAGCCAGGGAACCCAGACCAATTCCTGTACATAGACACTTGGTTACAACCGGTTTTAGACCCCCCGCCCCCAACACACAGTGGTTGAGAGAACAGCAGCATAAGAGGCTGGCAGAGGCAAGGAAAGACCAGCAGAGAAAGAGAAAGGAAAGAGACAGAGAGGAAAAGAGGCAAAGAGAGAGAGGAAGAGACAGACAAAGAGGGAGTCAGGGAGAGAGAGAGAGAGAAAGAAAGAGGCAGAGAGAGAGAGGAAGAGATAGAGGTAAAAGGAAAGTCAGAGAAAGACAAAGTTAAAGAGAGAAAGAAAGAGATACATAAGTAGTTATGAAAAAAAAAGTGTACCCCATTTCTTTAAAAGCCAAGGTAAATTTAAAACTTATAATTGATAACTGAAGGTATTCTCCATAACCCGATAACACTCCAATACCACTTTGTTGTCAGTGTAAACGAGGGTGTATCCCAAAAGCACTGAGGCCTTCCTATAAAAAATCCTTAACCCAGTAACCCGCGGATGGCCCAAATGCATTCAATCTGTAGCGGCAATTGCTTTGCTAACAACAACAACAAAGTAAAAAAAAATAAGTTTTAGAGGAAACCTCATTGTGAGCACACTTCACCAGTTCAGAAGTATCCTAAGGAAAAAAAAAAGAGGGGGCGGAATTTATATAAAAAGAGTATTGCATGGTAAATTCTTGTCCTGAAATAAATTAACTGGTTGTTTAAAGAAAGAAATATTTGTAATAACTCAGAAACTTGAGGCATGTCGAAGAATTGTCTGCGAAAATCGTGAAAAAGAAAAATGTTATGAAAAAAGAATTTATGCCAAAAATGTTGTACAATTTAAAAGTAACTAGGCCTCCTGAATGTAAAACTATTGGGAAAAAAAAAAAGTTTATGTGCAAGGTGTATAAGAAAAGTAAAATATACCTTTGGTAAAGGATTATAAGGAGGCATAAGAATGTACATTTTTACCTACATTAGAAAGTTAAAAAATATATATTGTTTTGAAGGTTTAAGCAAGTTATTATTATTATTTTTTTTGAGACGGAGTCTCGCTCTGTCACCCAGGCTGGGGTGCAGTGGCCGGATCTCAGCTCACTGCAAGCTCCGCCTCCTGGGTTCACGCCATTCTCCTGCCTCAGCCTCCTGAGTAGCTGGGACTACAGGCACCCTCCACCTCGCCCGGCTAGTTTTTTGTGTTTTTTAGTAGAGACGGGGTTTCACCATGTTAGCCAGGATGGTCTCGATCTCCTGACCTCGTGATCCGTGTGTCTCGGCCTCCCAAAGTGCTGGGATTACAGGCTTGAGCCACCGCATCCGGCCTTAAGCAAGTTTTAAAACGTTAATTGTAAAGAAAATTCTGTGTGTAAACATATTAGCTAAAGTTAAAGAAGTATCATCCAGTTTTTCTATGAACTGGACATTGAAGTAAAAGCATAACAGGTTTTTCTTAAAGCACCAACCTGTTCTTCAGCAAAATTACAGAAGGAGCTCACTGGGCCTGGTCAGACTGAAGGGCACTGGGGCAGGGGTATGTGGATCAAGGGCGGGGAGCAGAGGCTCAGGGCACAGGGGCATATGATGCATGGGTGACAGACCAAGGGGCATACTTGGCTCCCCTGAGAAGACGCCCGCTTGTCCTGCTCGTGCCCACTGCAGGGCAAGTGCTTTTCCAGCCCGGCTGACTTCCCAGCCCAACCAAAAGTGAAAGCTGAACGGGAATCCAGGAATCTGAAACCCTGGGGCGGAGGCATCTTTTGTTTTCCTGCTTGCAAGGAACTCAGAGAGCCCCTGAGAGACACTAGTGGGCCTTTGATCGCTGCTGTTTACTTATTAATTCACTCAGCAAACACAGAATAAGCCTGCACTCAGAAGCCGCTGGAAAGTGCTGGAAGCGGCCCTCAGGGAGCCATGCTGGGCGGAGCAGGACCCGGACATGGGTGCGGGGTGCAGGGGTCCCACTGTGAGAGTAGGTGCATGGGCAAGGCTGCATCAGAACGTCTTCTGAGCTGGGGGGGCTTGGGGTGGATAGTGAGGAAGGCTGCAGGGAGAGGAAACAGCCGGGGCAAGGGCTGTGGGGGAGGGTGGGAGGGGGTGAGGTGAGAGCCTTGCTGTGGAGGGAACGTGGCACCAGGCTGGGCTCTGCACAGTCGTGTACCCCGTCCCATGCATGATGATGCGTGGATTAAGATTTCATCCTGAGGGGCATGGGGACTCTGTAGCTGGGCTTCTCCAGTCAGAAACCAATTTGGCAGGAGTAAAACATTGTCCCAGACTCCTAGTGATGACCAGGTTTTCGTTTCAACAATGAAACATCAATAGGCACAAATGTATAGCCAGATGTGGAATATAAGCCGATGTGTCTAGCCCTTGGAAACTATAAATCGCCAATAAAATTGCAAATTAGGGAGAGAGAAGCCTAAAAAACTCCAATTTAGATTAATCACATATTTAACGTCAGGTATGATTATTATTTTTTCCTTTCTTTTCTTTTGTTTGCTTTTGAGACAGGGTCTTGCTCTGCTGCCCAGGCTTGTACAGTGGTGCAATGATGGCTCACTGTAGCCTCGAACTCCTGGGCTCAAGTGATCCTCCTGCCTCAGCCTCCCGAGTAGCTGGAACTACAGGAATATACCACTATGGCCAGCTAATTTATTTTATTATTTTTTATTTTATTTTGAGAAAGAGTTTTGTTCTGTTGCCCAGGCTGGAGTGCAGTGGCGTGATCTTGGCTCAGTGCAACCTCCCCCTGCCAGGTTCAAGCAGTTCTTCTGCCCCAACCTCCCGATTAGCTGGGTCTATGGGCATGTACCACCACACCCAGCTAGTTTTGTATTTTTAGTAGAGATGGGATTTCACCATGTTGGCCAGGCTGGTCTTGAACTAGTGACCTCACATGATCTGCACGCCTCGGCCTCCCAAAGCGCTCAGATTACAGGTATGAGCCATCACACCCGGCCTAATTTATTTATTATTATTATTTTTTAGACGTGGAGTCTTGCTTTGCAGCCCAGGCTTTTGAACTCTTGGCTTCAAGAGATCTCCCACTTCAGCCTCCCAAAGTGCTGGGATTATAGGCGTGAACGACTGTGCCGGGCTCAGCATTTTTAATTCATTCCCAACAGAAGTGCATTCTGTTGAATCATTAAACAGGACTTATGATGCTGTTTTTGCTGAAACAAAATTGTAGCTTCATGTCTACAGACTCATCAAGGAGGCGTGGGAGTTTGGAAGGCCTTGTGCTTGCCATGTGCCTGGGGTGACTCAAATGGCCTACGATATTCTTCTTCTATTTGAGCCACACCTTAAAAACTTAAAATCATACGTCATTTGGCTTTCCATGAGGACCCCATTCATGCGTTGAATTGGCCTCTGTTCCTTGGTGACCATTACTGGGGTTGGCATCCATGATTCTTGCCACGGGGTCTCAACTTAGTAAATGATTCAAGAAACTAAGGGCTTCTTTGATGGAAGTGTCTTTCAATTGCAAATTTCCCTGTAAAAGAGAAGTCTTGCCTTTATCTCAGCAGACACTGGGGGACGGGTCACTCTGGCATGAGCACATGGTACCCCAC
>NW_012103143.1:4256742-4258018 GCF_000951045.1 Mandrillus leucophaeus | reverse complement strand
CGACAGAACAAAAAAGCTGCAGCAGCCTGTGACTTCGGCAAGTACAGTTTGTGAGGGGTGTGGTCTCAGGAGCACCAGGGAGTGAGGCCTGGAGGGGAGCGGCCGTGAGAATCTGGCAGTGAGTGTGAGTGCGGCGTGGAGGGGGCACTGTGTAACAGAAGGCAGAAGGGCAGGAAGCGGGGAGGCTGCCGGAACCTGAAGACCAGAGGGTCGACCCTTTGTTTCAGGAAACGCTTAATCAAATTCCCTTGAAGTCCCCCACAAAGCACAGACATTTGGACTTGTCTTCTCTCTTCTTTCTCAGGGGAAAAAGGAGTCAGAGAGCAAGAGGTGGCTGTTACCTCCAGCTTTCAAGTAAGCCCAAGATCTGTGTGTACCTTTTCCAGAAACACAAATTCTACCTGATAGTAAAAGAAAAAAAAAAAACAAAAAACCATGGAATTTGTTTTTCAAGTTGCTTTAAGAAATCCATGTCCGAAAACTGCAGCAGCCTCCACTTAGGGTCGGGGGGGGGGTGGTGCTGTCCTGTCCCAGAGAGGTTCTGAAGATCCAGAACGCCTTCCCCTTGGAGCAGCCTTTCATGTCAGTGGCAGGCAAATGCTCTGCCTCTGCCTCTCCCGTCTCAGCTGCAGAGACAGGGGGGTGAGAGGCGACATCTCAGGACCAGAGGCAGAAGCTGGGCCCAAGGGCTCTGTGGGCCAGTGAGGCAACAGAATGACCTGGGGCCTGGCCTCTGGGGTTCTGGGCGAAATCTCACTGCTTATTTTTATTTTTTGAAATGGAGTCTTGCTCTGTCACCCAGGCTGGAGTGCAGACGTGCGATCGATCTCTGCTCACTGCAGCTTTTGCCTCCCGGGTGCAAGTGATTCTCCTGCCTCAGCCTCCCAGGTAGCTGGGATTACAGGCACGTGCCACCACGCCCGGCTAATTTTTGTAGTAGAGACAGGGTTTCACCGTGTTGGCCAGGCTGGTCTTGAATTCCTGACCTCAAGTGATCCACCCACCTTGGCCACCCAAAGTGTTGGGATTACAGCTGAGCCACTGCATCCAGCCTCACTGCTTATTTTTGAAGGCTGAGAAGCAAGTTGCCCCAGATTTTGGCAAGCAATTAAAATTTATCTAGTGGCCCCTTTCAGAGGGATGGAGGCCGAAGGGACTGAGCCAGGACTGACACACATGTTCTCCCCTGCTTTCCGGAAACACGCCCCATCAAATGGTTCAGGTTACACCTACTACTGTATCTGGCAGACAATTTTTTAAAAATGAAAAATACGGC
>NW_012103143.1:4250784-4253862 GCF_000951045.1 Mandrillus leucophaeus | reverse complement strand
TGTCCCAGACTCCTAGTGATGACCAGGTTTTCGTTTCAACAATGAAACATCAATAGGCACAAATGTATAGCCAGATGTGGAATATAAGCCGATGTGTCTAGCCCTTGGAAACTATAAATCGCCAATAAAATTGCAAATTAGGGAGAGAGAAGCCTAAAAAACTCCAATTTAGATTAATCACATATTTAACGTCAGGTATGATTATTATTTTTTCCTTTCTTTTCTTTTGTTTGCTTTTGAGACAGGGTCTTGCTCTGCTGCCCAGGCTTGTACAGTGGTGCAATGATGGCTCACTGTAGCCTCGAACTCCTGGGCTCAAGTGATCCTCCTGCCTCAGCCTCCCGAGTAGCTGGAACTACAGGAATATACCACTATGGCCAGCTAATTTATTTTATTATTTTTTATTTTATTTTGAGAAAGAGTTTTGTTCTGTTGCCCAGGCTGGAGTGCAGTGGCGTGATCTTGGCTCAGTGCAACCTCCCCCTGCCAGGTTCAAGCAGTTCTTCTGCCCCAACCTCCCGATTAGCTGGGTCTATGGGCATGTACCACCACACCCAGCTAGTTTTGTATTTTTAGTAGAGATGGGATTTCACCATGTTGGCCAGGCTGGTCTTGAACTAGTGACCTCACATGATCTGCACGCCTCGGCCTCCCAAAGCGCTCAGATTACAGGTATGAGCCATCACACCCGGCCTAATTTATTTATTATTATTATTTTTTAGACGTGGAGTCTTGCTTTGCAGCCCAGGCTTTTGAACTCTTGGCTTCAAGAGATCTCCCACTTCAGCCTCCCAAAGTGCTGGGATTATAGGCGTGAACGACTGTGCCGGGCTCAGCATTT
Organism: Mandrillus leucophaeus; assembly: GCF_000951045.1. Taxonomy (NCBI): domain Eukaryota; kingdom Metazoa; phylum Chordata; class Mammalia; order Primates; family Cercopithecidae; genus Mandrillus; species Mandrillus leucophaeus. Next base: position 4,253,021 of record NW_012103143.1, on the reverse strand, counting down.
TTAATTCATTCCCAACAGAAGTGCATTCTGTTGAATCATTAAACAGGACATATGATGCTGTTTTTGCTGAAACAAAATTGTAGCTTCATGTCTACAGACTCATCAAGGAGGCGTGGGAGTTTGGAAGGCCTTGTGCTTGCCATGTGCCTGGGGTGACTCAAATGGCCTACGATATTCTTCTTCTATTTGAGCCACACCTTAAAAACTTAAAATCATACGTCATTTGGCTTTCCATGAGGACCCCATTCATGCGTTGAATTGGCCTCTGTTCCTTGGTGACCATTACTGGGGTTGGCATCCATGATTCTTGCCACGGGGTCTCAACTTAGTAAATGATTCAAGAAACTAAGGGCTTCTTTGATGGAAGTGTCTTTCAATTGCAAATTTCCCTGTAAAAGAGAAGTCTTGCCTTTATCTCAGCAGACACTGGGGGACGGGTCACTCTGGCATGAGCACATGGTACCCCACTTCATGTTTGCCTGTCTGATTCCAAATGCAATTCACACGGGATTTGTGTGGCTAGCAAGCAGTCAGCAAGATGACTCAGATTAATTATCACGGAAAAAATTATAAAACGAAAAAATGTGGCAGAGCTCACGGCTTCTAAGAAGAGTCAGGGGACTGTCATGACTCAGTTTATTTCTGGCTGCTGACGGGAGACAGGCTGGATGGATGGAGGGGGCAGGGGGCAGCGGCAGAGGCGGGAGATGAATTGGGAGGTCACTCACTGTGGTTGTCCAGTGGAAAGCGCTGAGGCCCCACTAGGAGTGGGGGTGGCAGCAGGGAGCAGAAGAGGTGGATGGGAGAGACACTTGTGAGTTACAAAGTGTAGGACCTGGTGCTCAGTTTTGTTTTTTTTTTTTGAGACAGAGTCTTGCTCTGTTATCCAGGCTGGATTGCAGTGGTGTGATCACGGCTCACTGCAGCCTCATCCTCCTGGGCTCAAGCAATCCTCCTGCCTCAGTCTCCTAAGTAGCTGGGAGTACAGGTGCACATGACCACATCCAGCTACATTTATTTTTATTTTTATTTTTATGTTTATTTTTTTAGAGATGAGGTTTCCCTATGTTGGCCAGGCTGGCCTTAAAACTCCTGGGTTCAAGTGATCCTCCCCCCTCAGCCTCCCAAAGTGCGGGGATTACAGATGAGAGCCACTGCACCTGGCCCAGTGCTCAGTTTTAACTGACGGAAGAGAGTGACAGTGGGGAGAGGAAGGATGGTTTGTGGCTTGGGCGACTGACTAGATGGTGGTGTCAGGCATGGAACGCGGCTCAGGCTGCAGGGAGGCTGAATGTGAGGTGTGGCTTGCACGCCTGGCAGTACCCATGTCCTAATCCCTGGGATCTGTGAATATGTTCCCTTACATGGCAAAGAAATTCTGCAGATGTGTTTAAATTAAGGATGCTGAGATGGGAAGAGGATCCTGGGTTATCCAGGTGGCCCAATGCAGTCACAAGAGTTTTTGTAAGAGAGAAGCAGGAGAATCAGTCAGAGAGATGGGAAGATGCTCGTCTGTGGACCTCAAGATGGAGGGAGGGGCCATGAGTTAAAGATTGCAGGCGGCCTCTACAAGATGCAAAAGGCAAGACATGGATTCTCATCTAGGTCTTCCAGGAGGAGCCTGCTGACACCTGATCTGTAGACCAGGGAGAGCCATTTTGGACCTCTGGCCTCCAGAACCGTAAGATAAATTTGTGCTGCTTAAGGCGGTAACTATGTGGTAGTTTGCTGTAGCAGCCGCTGTGAGGCTGCCCCTAGGCAGCTGCGGTCTGGGGCAAGAGAAAGATCTGGGTTAGAGAGATACCTGGCAGGTACCAGGGACCTAGGATGGGTGAGGCTAAGAAACAGCTGTGCTCCCTAGAGGAGGGGTGAGGCTGGGGCTGGGGGAGAGCATGAGGGAGCCTGAGGAGTACAGCGGGGAGCGGGGAGAAGAGCTCCTGGAGAGAATGGTCACGGAAGGTGTTAGATGCCCTAGAAATTCGACAGAACAAAAAAGCTGCAGCAGCCTGTGACTTCGGCAAGTACAGTTTGTGAGGGGTGTGGTCTCAGGAGCACCAGGGAGTGAGGCCTGGAGGGGAGCGGCCGTGAGAATCTGGCAGCGAGTGTGAGTGCGGCGTGGAGGGGCACTGTGTAACAGAAGGCAGAAGGGCAGGAAGCGGGGAGGCTGCCGGAACCTGAAGACCAGAGGGTCGACCCTTTGTTTCAGGAAACGCTTAATCAAATTCCCTTGAAGTCCC
>NW_012103143.1:4243057-4246209 GCF_000951045.1 Mandrillus leucophaeus | reverse complement strand
ACTCAGCCTGGCTTCCTGCTGGATCTTCACAGTGCTGGGCTACCTTCCTGGAGAGAACCGAACTCCAGGCTGCGCCGATGCCTGTGGTCCACCAGGGCAGAGCAGTAGCCCATCAGGATGCTTCAGAGGTGGATGCGTCTGAGTTCCATGACATCGGGGACATGGCCCCACTCCTGTTCTGGAGGTCCCGGGCCTGCTGAACCTCTTGTACCAGGTCGGCCACCAGGTTCATCTGGCAGGCCCTGAGAGCCGCCACCAGGCAGGCCACCGTTGCGTTCTCCCTCTCCGTGTTCTTCCAGACTCTCAGTGACTCCCGCACGCGCTCCGTCAGGTTGCGGGGGTATCTGTCCTCGATGCCGTCGATCTTGGCGTCTGAGACTTTGAGCTGACGAGCCAGCCTTCTCCAGTCTTTCCCCACATTATCACATATGACGTTAAATGCTGCACACAGGTCTGAGAAGGAAAGAACAGAGCGGTTTACCGGGGGTTTGGAGACAAGCAACCCCGCAACCCTCCCCAGGGCTTTTCAGCACTGACGCCGAGTGCTCAGGGGACAGAGGTACCTACACGAGCTCCTCCACAGAGGCTAGAGTCGCCTGGCAGCAGAGGGGCTGTCACCAAATGCCCAAGAGTGGCCTGATTCCACCTCAGGCAAACCCCCTGCTCTCCAATACTATCCTAGGAGGTGTGGCCCACTGAAGACTCAAGTGCCAAAGGAAGCTGCAGTAGAGCTACCTACTGACGGCAGGAGACACTGAGGGATGGGCTGGGGAGTTGTCGGAGGGAAGAAAATAGGGTTGATCCCACATCCTGCCCTACAGCAGGTTGAATGATGTCACCTCAAGGGATGTTCATGTGAAACTGCTGAAACTATGAAGGTTAACTTCTTTGGAAAAAGGGTCTTTGCAAAGGTAAGCTGAGGGTCTTGAGAGATCATCCTGGATGCCCTGGATGCACCAGTGACAGGCATCCTCGTAGGAGACACACAGGGAAGGCTGTGTGAGCCTGGAGTGAAGCGGCCACAAGACAAAGAATGCCTGGAGCCACCACAAAGCGGAAGAGACGTGGACGGACCCTCCCCAGCAGCATTCAGAGGGTGTGCGGGTCGGTGGCACCCTGCTTGTTCAGCTTTCTGGCCTCCAGACTGAGGGGATAGATTTCTGTTGCTTTAGGCCACCAGATTTGTGATCATTTGTTATGGCAATCACAGGAAACTAGCAGGCACTCCAATTGTTATTGTGAAAGCTGCCCCGACTGACCACCAGTCTTCAGTCCCTAGCTACCATACTCCTCATCTGCTGACATCACCACTGAGATCAGGGAGCTGGTCACAAGACCATAAAAGGCCGTTTCTGGAACATGAAGAGAGGAAAGGAGAGGCAGCACAGGGTGCTGCTTGGACTGCTCCTGGCAATTCTGAGACACCATTAGCAGGTGTACCAGCTCCTGCAGCTCTGACAGCCGTGTGGGCTGGGCACTGTGTTACGACGGTACAGATGAGGAAACTCAGGCCCAGGGAAGCTGATGGACATTCCTGAGATTGTGTAGCTAACCGATGGCAGAGCCATGTTCTGAAACCCTGACAGTGCAGTGCCAAAGTCCACCCTTAACCACTATGCTGAACTTCTGGGAAGGAGGAAGGCAGATCACCTACTACCAACCTGCCTACACCCACTGTTCACGTTCTGGTGTACTTCTTCCAGCACACAGTTAACTACGTGACGACACAAACCAAGCACACATACATCTCAAATGTCAGCTACGTTTCGTGGACCGCCTTTAAAATGCAATTTATCAGTGTTTTTCCAGACATTAAATATCCATGAATCCCGTCCTGTTTTGCTTGTTCAGCACTTTCGTTTTTTTAAAATCTGGACTTGACTGTTTTCAGGCAGAGCTGTTCTGTCCATCCCGCCCTGAACAGGCACTAGTCCTTATAGAGTGAAACCCATGGTGTCACATTGATGCCCTGATTCGTGACTGAATGGTGGATTCCAGGCCACAGTTTGAAAGCCTCTGAGAGGCGTCCCCAGTGTACTCCCAAGCCTCTGCCCCCTCTGAGAACAAGGGGGTAGGGCTGAGAAACTGCTGTACTCAGGGTTTCTCATTTTTATCCTGGAAGCTGCCGCAAGCCACAGGCGAGGGTGGAGAGGGAGTGACCGAGAGCAGGACAGGAAGCCACTCCACAATGACCTTGACCAGAGTGGCAGTGCAGGGGCTAACACCACCCATCCGGAGGCCGGACTGCTCGGTTCAAGCCTACCTCTGTTAGTTATCGGCTGCGCATTTCCGCAAGCCGCTTGACCTGTGAGCCACAGTCCTGTCCTCCGTAAAATGCGAACAGTGACAGGTAACAGGATCTCAGCCACAGGGCTACTGCGAAAATTATATTTGGCAGTTAGAGGGGTAAGCGGCACACTGTAAGTCCCTGGGTAAGAGTTACTGAATGACAGTATTACTCTCAGACAGCCGAGAACGGCATTCCCTGGATATATTCCGAGACAGAAGGGAAATGATGCGAGCAGGCTCACGCAACCTCTGCCCCTTCCCCGCACCTTCTCTGACTCCTCCTCACCTTTTCTTCAGTGAGTTTTCTAATTTACCCGGGCAGAAAGGGGTGGAAGAAAAAGAACTGAGCGTGTCCAGGCCCTGCAACCTTGAGTAAGTGAACTTTTCTGCGTTTTTGGCTCTCCCATCTGCAAAGACAGGGCTGAACGGAGAAAACCCACGCAAATCAAACCCGGCAAAGGGGAGGCGTCTAGAGGCCAACGGGAGGAGCCTCGCAGCACCTACACCCGGACGACCAGGCCCTGGCTCCCTCGGCCCGACCCGGAGCCCACCTTCTTCCCCAGGCGCGGCCCCGGCCGCCACCCCCGCCTCGAAGTCGTCGAGGCGCCGCAGCAGGTCGTGGCGCCGCAGGGAGGCGAGCAGCTCGCGCAGGAGGTCGGTGTGCCCGGGCTCCAGGTCGTTCTGCTCCAGCAGCACGGAGAAGAGGTCCAGGCCGCTCTGCACGCGCTCCAGCTTGCGCTTGCCTACGCGCCCGAGGCATAGGAACTTGAGCTCGGTCAGCTCGCTGCTCGACAGGCTGGACGACACCGAGTGCAGCAGCACCAGGAACGGGTCCATGGCGGGGCCTGCAGGCGGCCGGGGCT
>NW_012103143.1:4238383-4242897 GCF_000951045.1 Mandrillus leucophaeus | reverse complement strand
TGAAGGCTGAGAAGCAAGTTGCCCCAGATTTTGGCAAGCAATTAAAATTTATCTAGTGGCCCCTTTCAGAGGGATGGAGGCCGAAGGGACTGAGCCAGGACTGACGCACATGTTCTCCCCTGCTTTCCGGAAACACGCCCCATCAAATGGTTCAGGTTACACCTACTACTGTATCTGGCAGACAATTTTTTAAAAATGAAAAATACGGCGGGGCGCGGTGGCTTGTGCCTGTAATCCCAGCACTTTGGGAGGCAGAGGCGGGTGGATCATGAGGTCAGGAGATCGAGACCATCCTGGCTAACACAGTGAAACCCTGTCTCTACTAACAATACAAAAAAATTAGCCGAGCATAATGGTGGGTGCCTGTAGTCCCACTTACTCGGGAGGCTGAGGCAGGAGAATGGCGTAAACCTGGGAGGTGGAGCTTGCTGTGAGCCGAGATCACACCACTGCACTCCAGCCTGGGCGACAGAGTGAGACTCCATCTCAAAAAAAAAAAGAAAAAGAAAAAAAAATAATAGAAAATGTGGAAAGTGGCCAGGCATGGTGGCTCACGCCTGTAATCTCAGCACTTTGGGAGGCTGAGGCGGGTGGATCACCTGAGAGCAGATGTTCGAGACCAGCCTGGCCAACATGGCGAAACTCTGCGTCTACTAAAAGTACAATTTGCCAGGCATAGTGGCAGGTGCCTGTAATTCCAGCTACCCCAGGAGGCTGAGACAGGAGAAGCTTGAACCCGGGAGGCGGAGGTTGCAGTGAGCCGAGATCTCGCCGTTGCACCCCAGCCTGGGCGACAAGAGCAAAACTCCATCTCATTTAAAAAAAGAAAGAAAGAAAAGGAAAAGAAAATGGGGGAAGTACAAAAAGTATACACAACTTATCATTCAGAAAATAACTGCCATGATCAAATACGTGCCACCGTCACCTGTCCTTCTGCAGTGCCCAGAGAAGCATTTGCATTTTCTGTACCCTCGGATGTGTGTTCTACACTGCTCTTTTGTTTTACGAAGAACATTCTGTGTCCTGAGGACAGCTGCCCGTCTGGCTCTGCGGTAGCCTCAGTGCAGCGCCCAGCGCCGTTATGGCAGCCGCTTGGTGAATGGATTGATGGGTTGGCTGAACAAACGGGTGTTTCGACCTGGCTTTGAATCCCGTCTTCTGGGGGCAGTTTCTTGTCCATGCTGAGTTCTCCCCAGGGAGCAAGTCTGCTGCATGTCACCATGCTCTGTGGCTTTGCTGCCAGGGGCTGGTACACTTCCCCTGTCCTAGACATGGACAGTGGTGGCCCAGAAGGGAGGACAGGCAGGACTACTGAGAATGGAAACCCAGGCCGGGTGTGATGGCTCACACCTGTAATCCCAGCACTTTGGGAGGCCGAGATGGGTGGATTGTCTAATGTCAGGTGATCGAGACTAGCCGGGCCAAGATGGTAAAACCCTGTCTCTACTAAAACTACAAAAAATTAGCTGGGTGTGGTAGTGCACATCTGTAATCCCAGCTACTTGGGAGGCTGAGGCAGGAGAATCCTTTGAATCTGGGAGGTGGAGGTCGCAGCGAGCCATGATTGTGCCACTGTACTCCAGCCTGGGCAACAGAGTGAGACTCTATTTCAAAAAAAAAAAAAAAAAAAAAGATTACTTTTCCACTTACCGCATGAAAATCTCTTCCCCAAAGCCAAGGTGCTCACACTTAGGGACAGTGAGGCGCGACATGTCTGTTCTCTACAGAACTAGCCCTGACTTGCGCCTTGAGAGCGGGCGTGCGCCGGGTCGGGGGTGCACAGTGTGTAGGAGGTCAGGCCATGCCGTTTTGGGATGGCAACCAGTTCAGCTCCACGGCGGCACCCAAGCTAGTGATGAACAGGGTAAAGCTTGTCTCTGCTAGGTTTCCGAGGCAAACGGGGCGGGGCTCCACTTCTGTCCCATTCACTGCTGTGGCCTTTGCTCCTAGCAAGGTGTCTGGCATCTGGAAGTGTCAGGCGACGGTGTGGAGGGGCTCAAAGGCCGGGGTCCACAGTTTAGTGTGGACAGTGTCCTGCGGCCTTGGCTGAGATCCCACCTACAGCACGGCACACTGGACTTACCCACGTCACAGCTGGTGAGCTGGGACAGAGAACAGCCACTTGGCTTTGATTCTGATTCTCTTGGTGGGGCAGGGAAATTCTAAGAGTGGCAAAAGCTCCCTAGCAGATCACCGTTCGCTAAGGGCAGACCCTGCTCATGAGCAGCTAGCGAGCTGTCAGGAAATCCAGCCGCCCCATCCCAGGCTGGAGGCCTTGACAGGGATCCTGAAACCGGCGGTACTGGGACTAACCAGCATATCCGAAATGAAAGAATCACCAACAGGAATGGAAAATTCTTTGTAATATGGAAGTTGTAAAGTCAAGTGTTTTAACGGGATTACCTTAGAAACAAGAGGACTGCTTTTTAAAGACACAAGATCCCGCTGCCTTGACAATTCTGTTATCAGAAAGATAGTGGTTTTGATACAAAATAGTAAGAAACTGGAGAATTGCAGGACCCATAATCCTTACAAGGAAGATTTAGAGTGCTGTGTGTCCGTCACTCATGAGCACCAAACAGATATTATCTCAATTCGTCCTGGCAACCATCACTGTCCCTACTTAGCAGTCTCAGAGAGGAGACTCAACTCACGCAGGGGCCAAGAGCTGGACCACGGCCAACCAGGTCTCCCCACCCCGACCCCAGCAACGCCTCTCCCCGCCACGCCACCCCGCCTGACCCTAGTGTCCAGGTCTGCCGCGGCGGCCTCCAAGGAAACAGGACAAAACAGCCTCGCTGCCAACTGCGGGGGCAGCAGAACGACACAGTGGTTGAGCACGGGCTCTGGTGCCGGATGGCGGGGGTTCATATCCCAGTTCTCCCACACCTCCCTGCTTTGCTCCGGTTCCTGGGCCTCTGAGCTGGTCTCCTCCGCTGTGGAGTAACAGTGAGACTGCTCATCTGCACAGATTCCTTCTGTGCTGGACACGGTTCCAACTTTCCAGCTACTCCCGTAGGAGTTCGTTTAGTGGAAACAACAGGATCTTGCTCAGACTGATAGTGAGGAAGAAATGGAAATACCTGTGCAGGGCCCAAGCCCGGCCTGGTGCGGGAGAGGCATCAATAAATGCAGCTTGAGTTCAGAAGCAGCTGGTCTGTGGCTTACTCAGCCTGGCTTCCTGCTGGATCTTCACAGTGCTGGGCTACCTTCCTGGAGAGAACCGAACTCCAGGCTGCGCCGATGCCTGTGGTCCACCAGGGCAGAGCAGTAGCCCATCAGGATGCTTCAGAGGTGGATGCGTCTGAGTTCCATGACATCGGGGACATGGCCCCACTCCTGTTCTGGAGGTCCCGGGCCTGCTGAACCTCTTGTACCAGGTCGGCCACCAGGTTCATCTGGCAGGCCCTGAGAGCCGCCACCAGGCAGGCCACCGTTGCGTTCTCCCTCTCCGTGTTCTTCCAGACTCTCAGTGACTCCCGCACGCGCTCCGTCAGGTTGCGGGGGTATCTGTCCTCGATGCCGTCGATCTTGGCGTCTGAGACTTTGAGCTGACGAGCCAGCCTTCTCCAGTCTTTCCCCACATTATCACATATGACGTTAAATGCTGCACACAGGTCTGAGAAGGAAAGAACAGAGCGGTTTACCGGGGGTTTGGAGACAAGCAACCCCGCAACCCTCCCCAGGGCTTTTCAGCACTGACGCCGAGTGCTCAGGGGACAGAGGTACCTACACGAGCTCCTCCACAGAGGCTAGAGTCGCCTGGCAGCAGAGGGGCTGTCACCAAATGCCCAAGAGTGGCCTGATTCCACCTCAGGCAAACCCCCTGCTCTCCAATACTATCCTAGGAGGTGTGGCCCACTGAAGACTCAAGTGCCAAAGGAAGCTGCAGTAGAGCTACCTACTGACGGCAGGAGACACTGAGGGATGGGCTGGGGAGTTGTCGGAGGGAAGAAAATAGGGTTGATCCCACATCCTGCCCTACAGCAGGTTGAATGATGTCACCTCAAGGGATGTTCATGTGAAACTGCTGAAACTATGAAGGTTAACTTCTTTGGAAAAAGGGTCTTTGCAAAGGTAAGCTGAGGGTCTTGAGAGATCATCCTGGATGCCCTGGATGCACCAGTGACAGGCATCCTCGTAGGAGACACACAGGGAAGGCTGTGTGAGCCTGGAGTGAAGCGGCCACAAGACAAAGAATGCCTGGAGCCACCACAAAGCGGAAGAGACGTGGACGGACCCTCCCCAGCAGCATTCAGAGGGTGTGCGGGTCGGTGGCACCCTGCTTGTTCAGCTTTCTGGCCTCCAGACTGAGGGGATAGATTTCTGTTGCTTTAGGCCACCAGATTTGTGATCATTTGTTATGGCAATCACAGGAAACTAGCAGGCACTCCAATTGTTATTGTGAAAGCTGCCCCGACTGACCACCAGTCTTCAGTCCCTAGCTACCATACTCCTCATCTGCTGACATCACCACTGAGATCAGGGAGCTGGTCACAAGACCATAAAAGGCC
>NW_012103143.1:4201041-4233498 GCF_000951045.1 Mandrillus leucophaeus | reverse complement strand
CCTCTGCAGAGTCCACCTGCTTGCAAAGCGCAGTGCGGCCCTACTGTGTGCAGGGCAGGGTCGGGCCGGGGAGGGCGCAGCCCGAACGTCACGTGACCTCACACCTGTTAGTGACAAGCGTTACTTATGCATTAACGTTTAGGGACAAACGTGGAAAATGCGTTCTTTGGTGCCCCTGGGGACCTCCTGTGTGTGCAGAAAACACTGTTCAGAAGTATATTTGTGTTTAAAAATGTGACTTAAATAATACATGATTTCCAAAGTAACAATCTTTTATTAAATCAACATTATTGAGCGCCTACTGTGTCAGGTAGTAGGGGCTGGGGACAAATTAGCGAAGTTCGGGGGTCCCTGCGTGCCCGGAGTTTACATCATAAGTACAAAAGTGACACGCTCCAGAAGATAAGGTCGTGGTGGGCATGGTGGCTTAGCCTGCAATGCCTGCACTTTGGGAGGCTGAGGCAGGATTGATTGAGCCCAGGAGTTCGAGACCAGCCTGGGTAACATAGCAAGACCCCATCTCTATTAAAAAAATAAAAATAAGGAAATCATACAGTATGCCAGAAATTCAGAAGAGTCAGGGGAAAGGGAGTCTGTTCACGGGGTGGGCATATGGAGGGTGGGGGGCCGGGTGATCTGATGGGGTCTCTGTAAAGGTGCAGGTGGAGGCTGGGAGGAGCCAGGTACCTAGGTGTGGGGGGAAGAGTTGGGCACAGGGAGAACAGAAGAGCAGAGCACAGGGGAGGGCTGGGGTTCCAGGAGCAGCAAGGCTGTGGGTCTGGAAGTGAGGAGGGGGTGCAGATTAGGAGAGCCCTCACCAGCCAACAAGGACCCAGCTTTACTACAGCGTGGGGCAGGGGGTGATGCCAGTTGAGTTTGTTTTTTTTAATTGAGATATAATTCACATACCATACAATTCACCCTTTTAAAGTTACACTTCAGTGGTTTTCAATGTGGTCACAAGGTTGGGCAACCCTTACTGCTGTCTAACTTTAGGACATTTTCATCACACCAAGAAGAAACCTGTTAGCATTTACTCCTCCCCTCCCCCACCAACCACGAATCTCCTTTTTTTTTCTTTTTTTAGACAGAGTCTCGATCTATGGCTCAGGCTGGAGTGCAGTGGCACCATCTGGGCCCACTGCAACCTCTACCTTCCGGGTTCAAACAATTCTCCTGCTTCAGCCTCCTGAGTAGCTGGGACTATAGGCGTGCACCACCACACCCAGCTAATTTTTGTATTTTTAGTAGAGACGGGGCTTCACCCTGTTGGCCAGGCAAGCTTTGAACTCCTAACCTCGTAATCTGCCTGCCTGAGCCTCCCAAAGTGCTGGGATTACAGGCTTGAGCCACCGTGCCTGGCCTTCCTTTTTCCTTATTGTGATAAAATGTACATAGAATAGCATTGACCATCTTAACCATTTTTAAGTGAACAAGTCAGTGGCGTTAAGTCCATTCACATGGTCGAAACCACCACTACCACCCATCTCCAGAGCCCTCTTCATCTTGCAAAGCAGAAACTGTACTCGTTAAGTAATGCCCTATTCCCCTCCCGTAGTCCCTGGACCCCTGTTCTACTTTCTGTCTCTATGAATTCGATGACTCTAGGGGCCTCATGTAAGTGGAATCCTGCAGTATTCTGTCTGTTTGTGACTAGCTTGTTATTATTTTATCTTTAAACATTTTTTTTTTTTTTTTTTGAGACGGAGTCTCCCTCTGTCGCCCAGGCTGGAGTGCAGCAGCACGATCTTGGCTCATTGCAACCCCTGGTCTCCCAGGTGTAAGCCATTCTTCTGCCTCAGCTTCCCCAGTAGCTGAGATTAAAAGCACTCACCACCACGCCTGGCTAATTTTTGTATTTTTAGTAGAGACAGAGTTTCACCATATTGGTCAGGCTGGTCTCGAACTCCTGACCTCAAGTGATCCACCCACCTTGGTTTCCCAAAGTGCTGGGATTACAGGCCTGAGCCACCATGCCCAGCCTATGTTATATTTTTTAGAGACAGGGTCTTGCTCTGTTGCCCAGGCTGAAGTGCAGTGGTGCAATCATCACTTACTGCAGCCTCAAACTCCTGGGCTCAAGTGAGCCTCCTGCTTCAGCCTCCTGAGTAGCTGGGACTACAAGTGTATGCTGGTTTATTTTACTGAGCATAAGGTCTTCAGAGGCTCATCCATACAGTAGCATGTGTCAGCATTTCCTGCCTTTTTAAGGCTGAATTATATTCCATTATATGGATAGAACACATTTTGTTGATCTGTTCATCCATGGAGAGACACTTGGATTGCTTCTGTGTTTTAGTTGTTTGAATGATGCAGCTATGAGCATGGGTGTGCAAATATCTGTTCTAGTCCCTGCTTTCACTTCTTCTGGGGATACATCCAGATGTGGAATTGCTGGATTATGTGCTAATTCCACGTTTAATATTTGTTTAGAAATCACCAAACTCTTTTCACAGTGGCTGTACCACTTGACATCTCTACCAGCAAGGATCCCAGTCAATTCTTTCAATTATTTCCCTTTCAATTCTTACTACTTTCTGTTTTTTTTTTTTTTTTTTCCTCCTCTTTGAGACAGGCTCTCACTGTTACCCAGGCTGGAGTGCAGTGGCATAATCATGGCTCACCACAGCCTCAACCTTCTGGGCTCAAGTGATCCTCGTGTATCAGCCTCCCAAGTAGCTGGGACTACAGGTGTGCACCACCACACCCAGCTATTTCTTTTTTTTCTTTTTGAAAAAAGCCTTGCTCTGTCACCCAGGCTGGAGTACAGTGGCATGATCTCAGCTCACTGCAACCTCCGCCTCCCGGACTCAAGTGATTCTTGTGCCTCAGCCTCCTGAATAGCCGGGATTACACGCATGCGCCACCATACCTGGCTAATATCTGTATTTTTAGTAGAGATGGGGTTTCACCATGTTGCCTAGGCTGGTCTCGAACTCCTGACCTCATGTGATCCACCCACCTTGGCCTCCCAATATGCATGAGCTACCTCGTGAGCCACCATGCTTGGCCCACACCCAGCTCATTTTTACATTTTTTGTAGAGATTGGGAGGTGGTCTCACTATGTTGCCCAGGCTGCTCTCAAACTCCTGGGCTCAAGTGAACCGCCTACCTCAGCCTCCCAAAGTGCTGGCTCACAGGTACAAGCCACCGTGCCTGGCCCCGTTTTTTTTGTGACGGTAGCCATCGTGACAGGTGTAAGATGGTGTCTCGCGGTTCTGATTTGCATTTCCTGAAAGACTCACGATGTTGAGCATCTTTTCATGGGTCTATCAGCCATTTATATATTTTCTTTGGAGAAATGTCTTTCCAAGTCCTCTGTCCATTTTTAATCGGATTGTTTGTTTTTTTGGTTGTTGTTGAGTTATATGAGTTTTTATGTATTCCAGATATTAGTCCCTTATCACATATGTGATTTGTAAATATTTTCTCCCATTTTGTGAGCTGCCTTTTCAGTCCATTGATAGTAATCTGTGATGTGCAAAAATGCTTAGTTTTAAAAAATCCAGCTGAATTTGAATCGCAAAAATGCTTATTTTATTTTATTTTATTTTTTGGAGACAGTCTTGCTCTGTCGCACAGACTGGAGTGCAGTGGTATGATCTCAGCTCACTGCAACCTGCACCTCCCAGCTTCAAGTAATTCTTGTGCCTCAGCCTCACAAGTAGCTGGGAGTACAGGCGGGCACCACCACACCTGGCTAATTTTTGTATTTTTAGTAGAGACAGGATTTCATCATGTTGGCCAGGCGGGTCTTGAGCTTTTGACCTCAAGTGATCTTCCTGCCTTGGCCTTCCAAAGTGCTGGGATCAAAGGCGTCAGCCACCTTGCCTGGCCAAAAAAAAAAAAAAAGTGCTTAATTTTGATGAAGTCCTGTTTATGTATTTTTTCTTTCACTAAGCATTGTGCCTTAATGCAATAAAGAAAGAGGCCAGGCGAGGTGGCTCATGCCTGTAATCCCAACACCTTGGGAGGCCGAGGTGGGTGGATCATGAGGTCAGCAGTTTGAGACCAACCTGGCTAACATGGTGAAACCCTGTCTCTACTAAAAATACACAAATTAGCTGGGCGCAGTGGCGCATGTCTGTAGTCCCAGCTACTATGGAGGCTAAGGCAGGAGAATTGTTTGAACTTGGGAGATACAGGTTGCAGTGAGCTGAGACCATGCCACTGCACTCCAGCCTGGGTGACAGAGTGAGACTCCATATCGGAAAAAAAAAAAAAAAAAAAAAAAAAAAAAAAAAAGACAGAGAAAGAAAGAAGAAAGAAAGAAAGAGAGAGAGAGAAAGAAAGAAAGAAAGAAAGAAAGAAAGAAAGAAAGAAAGAAAGAAAGAAAGAAAGAAAACAGTATCTTGTACTTGCTTTGTGGACGCAAATTCATCTTTTATTTTTGAGGATGATGGTCAGAATTCTTTTGCTTTCTTTCTTTTTTTTTTTTTTTGAAGTATGGTCTTACTCTGTTTCCCAGGCTGGAATGCAGTGGCATGATCATGGCTCACTGCAGCCTTGACCTCCCAGGCTCAAGCAATCCTCCCACCTCAGTCTCCTGAATAGCTGGGACCACAGGCACAAACCACCATGCCCAGCTATTTTGTTGTTGTTGTTGTTTTTGTTTTTGAGGCAGAGTTTCGCTCTCTTCATCCAGGCTGAAGTGCAATGGCGTGATCTCGGCTCACTGCAACCTCCACCTCTGGAGTTCAGGTGATTCTCCTGCCTCAGCCTCCCAGGTAGCTGGGATTACAGGCACCCCCCCAACACGCCTGGTTAATTTTTGTATTTTTAGAAAAGATGGGGTTTCACCATGTTAGCCAGGCTAGTCTCGAACTCCTGACCTCAGGCAATCTGCCCACCTCAGCCTCCCAAAGTGCTGGGATTACAGGCATGAGGCACCGCACCTGGGGCTAATTTTAAAATTATTTGTGGAGATGAGGTCTCACTATGTCGCCCAGGCTGGTCTCAAACACCTGGGCTGAAGTGATATTCTCATCTCGGCCTCCCAAAGTGCTGGGGTTAGAGGAATGAGGCACCTCATCTAGCTAATTTATGTTTTACATCTTTTGTCGAGGCGGGTCTCCCTGTGTTGCCAGGCTGGTTTCAAACTCCTGGCCTTGAGATTTGCCCACCTTGGCCTTTCAAAGTGTTGGGATTATAGGCATGAGCCCCCATGCGGGGTCCTGCTTCCTTTTTCTTTATGTTGTCTCAGTGTCTTTGGGTTTTTTCTCTCTTTCTTTTCCCGTTCATTTTGGTCTTTTTATTTTTTTTTGA
The DNA here is from genome assembly GCF_000951045.1 of Mandrillus leucophaeus. NCBI lineage: Eukaryota > Metazoa > Chordata > Mammalia > Primates > Cercopithecidae > Mandrillus > Mandrillus leucophaeus. The sequence continues at coordinate 4,228,232 of NW_012103143.1, read as the reverse complement.
GATAGAGTCTTGTTCTGTCACCCGGGCTGGAGTGCAGTGGCTCTATCTCAGCTCACTGCAAGCTCCACCTCCTGGGTTCACGCCATTCTTCTGCCTCAGCCTCCCAAGTAGCTGGGACTACAGGTGCCTGCCATCACGCCTGGCTACTTTTTTTATTTTTTTTATTTTTTAGTAGAGACGGGGTTTCACCGTGTTAGCCAGGATGGTCTCGATCTTCTGACCCTGTAATCTGCCTGCTTCAGCCTCCCAAAGTGCTGGGATTACAGGCGTGAGCCACCGCGCCCGGCCCATTTTGGTCTTTGTCATTAACACCCAAGGCTATTCTAAATATGTGGGCATCCTTGGCTCTCCTTGGGGGTCGTATTTTTTCCGAAAAAAGAGATTGTTTCCCGAGGGGGAGGGCTATATGGTAGACAGAATACCCCCAGATGTCCACAGAATACCCCAGTTGTCCATATCCCCACCGGCCCTCACCGTGATCCCCAGATCTGCAGCTGCGTTCGTCTGCATGGCAAAAGAGACTTTAAGATGCCATGAAGAGATCGGGTGCAGTGGTTCACGCCTATAATCTCAGTAATTTGGAGGGCCGAGGTGGGCGAATGACCTGAGGTCAGGAGTTCAAGATCAGCCTGGTCAATGTGATGAAACCCCGTCTCTACTAAAATACAAAAATTAGCTGAACGTGGTGGCCCACGCCTGTAATCCCAGCTACTTGGGAGGCTGAGGTAGGAGAATCCCTTGAACCTGAGAGGTGGAGGTTGCAGTGAGCCGAGACTGCTCCATTGCACTCCAGCCTGGGTGATGAGACTGAAACTCCATCTCAAAAACAAAAAACCAAAAACAAAGAACAAAACAGAACAAAAAAACCACGCCATGAAGATTAAGAACTTTGAGATGGGGAGATTGTCTTGGTTTATCCCCACAGACCCAGTCTAATCATGAATCCTCATAAAAGAAGAACCAGAGAAGAGGCAGCGTGGAGACGTGGCCAGGAAGGGGTCACAGACAGGAAGACAAGGGTTTCTGGATGCTTCAGAAGGCATGGATGGCTTCTCCCCCGGAGCTTCCAGAGGGAGCCGGCCCTGTAGGCACGTCGATTTTAGCCCAGTGAGGCCTGTGCCAGAAACCTGACCTACAGTAAGAGGATACGTTCGTGTTGTTTTGGGCCGCAGAGTTGGTGGTGATTTACCACCACAGCAAATATTTTAGGTTGGTGCAAACTAATTGTGGTTTTGCACCAACCTAATGGAAAACTAAGGCCGGGCGCGGTGGCTCACACCTGTAATCCCAGCACTTTGGGAGGCCGAGGCGGGCTGATCACAAGGTCAGAAGTTCCAGACCAGCCTGGCCAATATGGTGAAACCCTGTCTCTACTAAAAATACAAAAATTAGCCGGGCGTGGTGGCGGGCGCTTGTAGTCACAGCTACTCAGGAGGCTGAGGCAGGAGAATCACTTGAACCAGGGAGGCAGAGGTTGCAGTGAGCCGAGGTCACACCACTGCACTCCAGCCTGGGTGACAGAGCGAGACTCCGTCTCAAAAAAGCACAACACAATACAACAAACACAACACAATGCAACGCAACGCAACACAACACAACACAACACAACACAACACAACACAACACAACACAGCGCAACACAACACAACACAACAACGCCAGGTGCGGGGCCTTTCCCTTCCCTGAGTGCAGCTCCTGCAGGCAGCCAGCAGAGGGCGGCAGCCACCAACAAGCAAAAGCAGGAGAAAGAATTTCTGCTGCAGAGGTTGGAACTGGGTCCGGGTAGTGGCTACAGCCACTGGGAGAAAGGAGTTTGAGGGGATACTTAGGACGTGCATTGACATTCAGTGTCTAAGTCCTGGCTACAGAAGTGGGTTTTTGTTTTTGGAGACAAATTCTTTCTCTGTCGCCCAGGTTGGGGTACAGTGACATAATCACAGTTCACTGCAGCCTCGATCTCTCAGGCTCAAACCATCCTCCCACCTCAGCCTCCCAAGTAGCTGGGACTACAGGTGCAAGCCACCACACCTGACTAATATTTAGCTTTTTTTTTAAGTTTATTTTTTGTAGAGACGGGGTCTTGCCATGTTGCCCAGGTTGGTCTCAAACTCTTGAACTCAAGGGATCCTCTCACCTCAGCCTCCCAAAGTGCTGGGATTACAGGTGTGAGCCACTGTGCCCAGCCCCAGAAGTGTGTATTTTTTCGTGGAAGTTGATTCACTGTACACTTCGTGCAATTTTCTCTATGTTTTACTTCAATGAAAATTGTGTGGGGGAGATGGGGAGAAGGGAAGGGAAATGGACAATAGTAAATACATGACTTGGCAGGGCTGAGGATATCAGAGTGTCTGCTGAGCCTTTGCCCCATGGCTGCATTCTGGGCAGGCTCTGGCAGGGGCAGCAGACACCATCCCATCTGAGGAAGCCAGATGAAAATGCCTGGGCTGGTCCTATGTCTCCAGGCATAAGCCGTCTCTTTGCCATTTGCTCTTCTGCCAAGGCTGTGTGAGCGAGTGGGGGTGAACTGCTTGCTGTGAGCATGTCTTCAGGTCAGAAGGCATCAGGTTTACCTTCTACTACCCCCTTACCTCCTCCACCAACACCCCTGCTAACTTCATCCTGAGGCCCATTCAGCTCAAAGGCAAAAAGACTCAGTTGTCAGTCTAGTTTCCATCCATCCACTCGTCCACCCATCTATTCATCCATCCATCTACTCACCCATCTACCCATCCATTCATCCATCCACCCATCCATCCACACATCTATCCAACCATCTGCCTATACATCCATCCACACATCCATCCATCCATCCATCCATCCTTTCACCCATTCATCCATCCACACATCCATCTGCCCATCCACCATCCCTTCATCCATTAATCCATCATCCATCCATCTGTCCATCCATCCACACATCCATCCATCCTTCTATCCTTCATCTATCCATCCACCATCCATCTACCATCTATTCAGCCATCCACCATCCATCCACACATCCATCCATCCATCCACCCAATCAATGCGTCCATTCACCCACACATCCATTCACTCATCCACCATCCATCCATCGAATCCATTCATCCATTCACACATCCATCCACCCAGTCCATCCATCTACACATCCATCCACCCATCCACTATCCATCCATCCATCCATTCAATCATGCATCCATTCACCCACACATCCACTCACTCATCCACCATCCATCCATCCATTCATCTGTCCACACAATCCATCCATCTATTTACACATCCATCCCACTCAATCCATCCACACATCCATCCATCCATCCATTCATCTGTCTACCCAATCCATCCATCTATTTACACATCCATCCCACTCAATCCATCCACACATCCATCCACCCATCCACTATCCATCCATCCATCCATCCACACATCCATTCATTCACCCAATCCATCCATCCATCCACTCATCCATCCATCCACCATCCATCCATCCACATATCCGTCTATCCATCCACGCATTTATCTATCTGCCCATCCACCATCCATCCATCAATTTATCCATCCATCCATCCATCCTTCCATCTACCCATCCATCTATCCACCATCCAAACGTTCATCTATCTATCCCCCATCCATCCATCCATCTATTCCTCACTTGCTTCTTCATTAATTCAGCATTTCCTGGTGCCTCCTCTGTGCCTGGCACTGTGCCAGTACTTCCTTCTGGCCAGTTTTCTGGCAAGTGTTAACATTTATCTTCTTTGCTGTGGCTCTTTCAAAACACGGGCAGGTAAATGTTGCCTGACATGTGAGGACACGTATCACCTGGGGGCGGGGGCACACAAATGACTCCTGGGGGCCTGAAGATGAGTGTGTGTGTGGGACTTGGTGATGTGAGTGCTTTGGGCAGGGCTCTGAGTCCAGCCTTGGGGTGGAGACAGCCCTGCTTCAAGCACATACTTTGGCCAAGCTCTGAATCCCACTGCTGGTTCCAGATCCACGGACAGGGACCTTGGTCTGAGGCTTGTCTAGAAGGGCCCCAGCCTCAGCTGCCCCCATAGCCAGTGGGCAGGCATATTTGGGAGGGTGGGGAGACTCGGGAAGGGCAGGCCTCGCTGGGCTGCAGTCGAATGTGAGCATGAGACCTGGCGAACGTGGGACTGTGCAGTAGAGGTGTGATTTCTCAGGAGAACATGCAGACGTGGACTTTAAATGCCTGGTCTTTATATATTAAATTAACTTCAAAAGTTAACATGCGCTAAGCCTACCAAACAGAGGATGTCTTGGGCTGGATGCTATTCATGGTCAGCCTCCACCCTCAGAACGGAGCAGCAGAACCCGCATGGCTGGCCACCAGTGTGTCATTGCCAGGCCTGGTGGTGCAGCTGGTGCCCTCAGACCTCAGGGCCCACTGGGCTCGCCCCCAGCCCTGCCCCCAGCCACAGTACTCCAGGGACCAGTAGTAGAAGACTTTTCGTGCCAGGCTCCTGGGTCCAAGGATTGTGTGCTGCCAGCTTGCGGATGGCTGCAGTGGAGCCCTGGGCCTCTCCGAGCCTCCTGTGCCCATCTGCATGGTAGCGGCACTGGCTGCAGTTTCCACCCTACAGCGGCCATGACCTCAAACATAAGTCACATCCCATCACTGCCCTCATAGGCACCGCCCAGCCCTGCCCATGGCACCTATCACCAAGTTCAAAGTCTCCACTCAGCCGGAGCCCTGCATGAGTCAGCTCTAGCCACCTCTCCTGCGTCTCCTGTCACCTCCCCACCCCTCTGCTCCTGGAGCCCGTCCAGCAGCTGCTGCCTCGGCCTCTGCACCTGCTGGCCCCTCTGGTGTGTGTTTCTGGCTCCGCATTGCTCAGGTCCCAAGGGGCCTCCCTGCACAGCGTAGTCACCCTCAGTCAGTCACACTCCCTGCTGGATTTTCATGAGCAACCCCTTTTCTGAAGTTGTCTGGTTCCACGGTTGATTTTCGGGTTCAGCATTGGACTTCCTTTGTGAGGATGTCATGTGGGAGGGAAGGCGCTGTGTCCTTGTTCTTCACCTTTCTTGTCCTAATGCTTGACACACACTGGGAGTTCATTTTTTATTTTTTTGTATATATGTATATTTTTAGTAGAGACTGGGTTTCACTCTGTTGGCCAGGCTGATCTTGAACTCCTGGCCTCAAGTGATCCACCCACCTCGGCCTCCCAAAGTGCTAGAATTACAGGTGTGAGCCACTGCAACTGGTCTAATTTTTATCTATTTTTTTGAGACAGGGTTTTTCTCTCTTGCCCAGGCTGGAGTGAGTAATGCAATCATAGCTCACTGCAGCCTCGACCTCCTGGGCTCAAGCGATGCTCCTACCTCAGTCTCTCGAGTAGCTGCGGCCACAGGTGCTTGCCACCATGCCCAGCTATTTTTTTTTTTTATTTATTTCTTGTAGAGACAGAGTCTTGCTATGTTGCCCAGGCTGGTCTCAAACTCCTGGGCTCAAGCAGTCCTCCTGCCTGGGTGTCTCAAAGTGCTGGGATTACAGGCATGAGCCATTGCACTCAGCCTACAGTAGGAGTTCAATAAATGTTTCTTGAATGTTCCATACATGCTTATGAGGTCTGGCCTTCAGACTTGGCATTAAAGCACCTTGAGATCTTGGTCAAGAGCCTGTTTCCTCATCTATCAGGTGTGGCTGAAGGTCCCCACCTGTGCCCTCCCAGGCTCTGGGAGGACCCATGGAGACAACAGGGCAGAGGGAAGGGGTTCCTGGGTACCATTCTCGCTGGGCCCTCCCTACAGGAGGGTGCCGATCCTGGGTACCATTCTTGCTGGGCCCTCCCTACAGGATCGAGAATGTGGGGCCCAAGCTTTAGGAGGATGCCCCTGACCAAGGTGGCAAGGCGCTGTGCTGAGGAGAGCCAGCACAAGGGGGCGCCCGAGGTCTGCTGCGGGTCGGAAGAGGCTCTGCCTTGTCCTGGCGGTGAAGGGAAGGTGGGCCACGCCGAGGGCCGCACAAGGACAATGTCCCCAGTCCCGAGCGCCGACTGCCTTGCTGCTATTTTAGTGTTAAATACGTTCTTTCATGAAGTGATAGTGATTACAGGTGGTGGTTCTAAAAACATGTTCCCACTTGCCCAGATGACAACATTGGCAACCCAAGGTTAGTCTCAAAAGGTTTTGGAGAAATTTGGGGTCCATGAAATCCTAAATACTAGTCTGTTGGGTTGTGGGATCAGAGGTCGAGATATGGGGTTCTTGGAAGAGCCTGCTGAGAAAATGTGACCACAATCCCTCATCCCAGCACACACACACACACACACACACACAGGAATATGTGGCACATGTGTGCATATACACAAGCACACGAAAACACACCAGCACATATGCATACACACCAACACATATGCACACACACACACCAGCACATATGCACACACACCCCAGCACATACGCATATGCACACACACACACCAGCACATATGCACATACACACACCAGCACATATGCACACACACCCCAGCACATATGCACACACACACACACCAGCACATATGCACACACACCCCAGCACATATGCACACACACACACACACCAGCACATATGCACACATACACCAGCACATATACATATACAGACACAGGCAAAGGCAAACAGGCGTGTGAACCCTGGGGTGATGCACACTGACATGGTTTGGCTCTGTGTCCCCACCCACATCTCATGTCAAATTGTAATCCCCATGTGTTGTGGGTGGGACCTGGTGGGAGGTAGTTGAATCATGGGGCGCATTTCCCCCATGCTATTCTCGTGATAGTGGGTGAGTTCTCAGGACATCTGATGGTTGGAAAGTGTGGCACGTGCCCCCTTTGCTCGCTCTCTCCTGCTCCAGCATTGTGAAGACGTGCTTGCGTCCCCTTTGCTCTCTGCTATGATCGTTAAGTTTCCTGAGACCTCTCAGTCACGCCTCCTGTCAAGCATGCAAAAGTGTGAGTCAATTAAACCTCTTTTCTTCGTAAATTATTCAGTCTCAGATAGTTCTCTTTATTTATATTTTTTTGAGATGGAGTCTCACTCTGTCACCCAGGTTGGAGTGTGATGGCACGATCTCGGTTCACTGCAGCCTTTGCCTCCCAGGTTCAAGTGATTCTCCTGACTCAGCCTCTCCAGTAGCTGAGATGACAGGTGTGCACCACCATGCCCAGCTAATTTTTGTCTAACTTTTTTTTCAGTAGAGACGGGATTTCGCCATGTTGGCCAGGCTGGTCTTGAACTCCTCCAGCAATCCACCCCCCTTGTCCTCCCAAAGTGCTGGGATTATAGGTGTGAGCCACCACACCCGGCCTCAGGTAGTTCTTTATAGCAGTGTGAGAATGGATAATACATACACAAACCATGCAAACACATAAACACAAGCATTCACAAGCACGCACACACTGCATACACACGTGCATGCACACATAGACATACACACACATGCATATATGCACACGTGTCCACATGCACACACACCCGCACCCATATGCACATACAAGCAAATACAAATGCATACACACGTGATGCACACAAACATGTAAACACACAGGCACATGCACACAAGCAAATGTGAACAGGAGTGCACATGATACATGCAAAACAAATGCAAATGAATAGGCACACACGTGTGCATGCACAAATGCACACACGCACAGAGAGACAAAGTCCCAAGAACATTTAGAGCCATGCACAGGCCGGCACCAAAGGAAAGAGACGCCTGTCAGTCAGTGCTGAGTTTGCAGGGTCCACTGGACTTTGGGGACGGCCTGTGAGTTTCCCAGGCGGACTCAGGCAGACAGCATTCAAGTGGGAAAAGTGTCGTATATTCAAATTTATTTAGATGAATGTCCAGCCACAGTCTTCTGTGGATTTGTGTACATTCACTTTTTTAAAAAACGGTTTCCATAAAAGGATTTTTGGTAATCGCCTAATTTTTAATACAGTATTTATATACAAAACCCATTTCAAACTACTTACTGTACAAGAGAAAAGAGAAGCATCAGATTGCATGATTTTAGCAAATAATGGAAATCTATGACACCTATGAACTTTGATCACAGTTGGCAGATTAAAGGGAATGTCAACATCACATCAATGATGTGTTCGAGACAAATATATTTCTGTTTTTCCTCTTGGCCTTTGCTAAAATGATGTTTCTCTCGGTGCTCGAGAAATTTCAGAGAGTTGTTTAGTATCATTGCTACAAATTTAGATCACTCATATCATTTATGAGACTTGGTTTATACACTTTTAAAATAATTGTCCAACAGTGACATTCCTATGAGTAAAAATATAGAGAAGTGTTACCAAAATAGAAGGCTTTATTAATAAAATTCTTTGGTAGTAACAGTATTTTAAATTCCTCTCAACGCTATTCGGTTAACTAATAAACTCCCTCCACCTTTGAGCTGCAGAAAAAATATCCTCAATCTACCATATAATTGATACTTGAAAAAAAAAACCCATAAATATTCTAAAGCTTCCAGGGGACCCCTGGAAGCCCTAAGACTTCTTGAAACCCTGACACCATCTGTTTTAATGCTTCTGAGGTCCTCTCTCTCTGCCCATTTTCTGGTCAACTGGTTTTGTCCCATAAGGAAGACGACCAACTCTGAGGTCAGCTTGGTGTGAGGGGGGCAGGTGTGTGGCTGACAGCGGGGAGCCTGCCGGGGATGCCAAGGGTGCTGGTTCCTGCTTAATCAGGGACACCTGTGCCCCCTTCTCGCTTTCCAGGAATAACTGGGATGCTCCCACGCCCCCTGTGTGGTTCAGGGATGGGGCACTTCTCTCTCAGCCGCTGAACTGACGGGAGGAAAAGGCAATGGAAAGTCTAACTTTTCTGAAACAGGCAGGTGACACCTTTTGGAACCAGAATCAATCATTATTTTTGGTTGGGGTTTCCATTTTCCCTGAAACATCACACCAGCTTTTGCCCGATGCCTCGGCTTACCATTTTGCATCTATCTTAAGGAATTAGGAGGATTCAGAGGAGGGTTTCTAGGGGCCTCTGCTCACTTTTCACTGCTAGGGAGACTGAAGATTCCAAGCATTCTTTCTGCAAAGCATCTGCCTTTGTTACCTTATTGCGCTATTACCAGCCATCATTTTGATTCATCTTGAATACTACAGATTAAAAACAATCCCCTGCATAATGGCTTTGTGCAAAAACAAGGGAAAGAAAACAGAAAGAAGAAAGGAAAATGTCCTATCAGAAAGTGGTCCTCCATGTTTGCAGAAAACCCAGGACCCACCGGGCCCTGGCGGGAGCGGGAAGCCACCTGCCCCTGGGAGAGGGTGCCTGTCAGTCGGGATGCCCGGCTGGCCTGCCCAGCCCCGCTGGCACAGCTACAGGACGCCCCCGTGGTAGGAATGGCTGGGGGCTGGGCTGCTGAGGCTGTCTGGGCAGGCTTTGGGGTTGTGGTGGTTGCACGGCGGCTCGTCCTTCTGCCGCTCCTTCTCCATCCAGGTTTCCAGTAGCTGCTGCTTGTCTTGCTCCTCCCGCATGAACAGCTCCACCATGAGCACCTTCTCCTTGTGGATCTGCTGGCTGATGTCCTTAGGGATATCTGGGATGACCCAGTCCACGAAGTCGCTCATGAACATGACCAGGTTCTGGAAGGAGGAGAGGCAGCGCGTGGCAGCGGGGAGGATGGTGCCTGGGGAAGTGCTCCCGACCTCTCTGCCTGGCCCCCACCTGGTCGAGTGCCGCCCCATGACCTCCTGGCCTGTTGACCTCCCTGGGCCTCAGTTCCCAGAAGGTATAAAGGAGGCACAGAACCACCCGGCAGGCCTTTGGGAAATGTTGGCCGACTTTCTCGAATGCATCTGAACTCAGTAATTGGGAAAATCACCTGAGTCATTCTGAATTCCTTGACCAGGAGACTCAGGAAGTGACCTGATGGGTCATGCATCGCCAAATCTAACAAGCATTGAGGCTTTGGGGAAAAGCATGAAACTGGAAATAGCCACAAATGGATCAAACTTTTAGTTTGCAAAGCCTCCCAGGGCCCCCCTGAACATCTACCACCTCCGTGGAGACATTTCTGGTGGATAGAAGGCAACACAAGTCAGTTTTTTTTTTTTTTTTTGAGACGGAGTCTTGCTCTGTGCCCCAGGCTGGAGTGCAGTGGCGTAATCTCGGCTCACTGCAAGCTCCGCCTCCCGGGTTCATGCCATTCTCCCACCTCAGCCTCTCAAGTAGCTGAGACTACAGGCGCCCGCCACCACACCCGGCTAGTTTTTTGTATTTTTAGTAGAGACGGGGTTTCACCATGTTAGCCAGGATAGTCTCGATCTCCTGACCTCGTGATCCACCCGCCTCGGCCTCCCAAAGTGCTGGGATTACAGGCTTGAGCCACCGCGCCCAGCCCACAAGTCAGTTTTTATGGAAAAACGGAATCTTGTCGTTTGCTGAACATCTGTCCAGCCACCATGTGTGAGCACCCCGGGCTGAGCAGGTTCCCGCCATGGGCAGTGCTGGTGCCCCCTGGATTGGTGTCTTCTCCTGGTTGGTGCTCCCAGTCCCCAGCTGTGGCTGGGACCGGCTGCTCATGCTCGCAGCTGCAGAACGTATGCTCCCTCTCATCTCCCTCTTCCCAGCCTGGTCAGTCCAAAGCAGTGACCGGCCCATCTAGGGGTGGCCTTGCCTCCGGGTAAGGCCAGGTCTGGGGTGCCATGCATGCTCCGGGGCTCCCTTGGGGTAAGGCCGGGCTGTCTCTGGCTGAGACCCCTCCTTGCTGGGCTCTCAGGCTCTGGCCTGCGGAACCCAGCCCCACACACCTTTTACACCGCTTGCTGTGAAAAGCTGATGGATGAGGCCGCTGAGCTTAGAGGAGTGGAAGGGCCTGCCCTGTGACAGAGCTGGGACTTGAACCCAGTCCTGGGGATTCCAGAATCAGAGCCCTCGGCCCACTGCCTTCCTAGCATCTACTTCATCAAGGCTAGAGGGACACCGGTGAGCAGAACCTTGGCAGGTGATCTGCCTGGCTCGGCCTCCCGAAATGTTGAGATTACAGGTGTGAGCCACCGTGCCTGGCCCCTGTCTCTTTCAATAAAGACACTTCTACTGGATTAAACCCACCAGCCAGTCAGAACCCTTCTGCCGGCACTTATCTGGCCCCTCTCTTTGCCTTCCTCTCTCATGAGGTTGTCTTGGGCCCTGTCGGTGCAGGGGGTCTGGGGTCGGCCAGGTCCCCTCCTCGGGTGTCCCAGAACAAGTTCTCCAGGCCTCTGGAGGAGTCTCTGAACCCCCGGCTTTAGCAGCTCGTGCCTTCCAGACTGTGGGCACGGCGTGGTCCCTTAGTGCCCCCATCCTCAAACCGGAAACAAAGAGGGACGCACCGTACCTGGAAGACGATGACGAACGCCAGCCGGGCTGCCAGGACAGCCCAGAAGTCCTTGGAGATGTCGTACTTGTTTTCCGACCACGGTGGCTCTCGGTAGTCTTTGTACCTACAAAAGACGGTGGTGGAGTCGAGGGTGGGACTTCGGCGGGGCTCAGGCTCTGGCTGGAGCCAGGCAGCTCGAGGGACGCCTGGGAGAGGCTCAGCTTGGTGTGCGGCTGCCTCCGGGAGGACAGCCCTCTCTTGGGCGAGCAGCCCGCGGCCCTGCACCCAGGGAATGTCTCTCCACGGTGGGGGGGGGGGTAGTCAGGACCCCCCACGGGCCAGGCAGGACCTGAGGGGCTTCGTGTAAAACATATGTGGCAGGAAGTATCCCCCGGGCCCAGCCGTGGGCTCACAGCATCAAGGGCAGGGACCATGTGGTCCAGGAGATTCCAAACTTTTAAAAGCAGTGGAGCCTCTGTTCCCAAAAGAAGTCTCACTAGATACTCCAATAGGGTCCCAAGAGTGCAGAGCCTACTTGGTTGAAGTCGGGCGGGGGCAGGGGGTTCCCAAAGCTTGAACTCCCTGAACCTCACCCCAACCCTCATGCTCCACAGAGCTCCAGGATGGGTTCCATGAAACACAGTTTGAAAACCACCTCTGCAGTCCATCCCCTCTTTGAGGGAAACTACTGAAGAAAAGTCCTGAGCACCTTATCAGCCAGGAGGGGTGGCTCGTGCCTGTAACCTCAGCACTGTAATCTCAGGCTGAGGAGTCAGAGATCAGTCTGGGCAACACAGTAAAACCCTGTCTCTGCAAAAAAATTACAAAAATTAGCCGGGCATGGCAGCGCACACCGGCATTCCCAGCTACTCGTGAGGCTGAGGTGGGAGGATCACCTGAGCCCGGGAGGTTGCAGTGAGTTTTTGATCACGCCACTGCTCTTCAGCCTGGTCGCAAAGTGAGACCCTGTCTCTGAAAAAAGCCAACCAAACAACCACCAAAACACCCAGCAAACCAATACCCTGAACATTTTATCAAAGTCACTTAAACAGCTTCTCAAACATTTGCGAAAGAACGAAGCTAAGCATTCCATTGGTGCAGGCAGAGGCCTGTGAGGCAGCCGGCCCGGCCCGCCCTGCCCTGCCCGGGTCTGGGGCTGCTTTCCCTCCTCCAGGGGTGCCGCTTGGTCCTCACCGCCTTATCTCGAGAGAACGCGAGCTGCCCCCGGTTCTCGTTACCAGCTTTAGATGTAGCTGACTGATCTCCTGCTTGGAGAGTCAAGCTCACTCACACCCCCTGCCCCGCCGAGGTCCTGCCACTGACCTTGGCTCTTTGTGGATACGATTGGAGCCTTAGGAAGGAGACTCGCCCCATTCATGACCACTGCCCATGCTCCAGTTCTCCCCAGCCCCTTCCTCTTTTACAGAGACCCCGAGACGCCCAGGGTCTGTGGGCTCAGGGTGAGGTCTCTTTCTAGGGCCTCCCTCCCTCCACGGCTCCCTGAATCTGGGGGATGCCACACATCAGCTGGAACTTGGCTTGAATGGAGCTGACGTCCCCACCCTTCATTGGAAAAGCTTCCCAAAGCTGGACAGAAAACTCCCCCACGAGGGGGCAGGGTTTCCAGGGGCTCAGCTGCAGTTTGTGCCCCTGCTGGTCACTAAAAGCTGAGGTCAGTCGGGGAGACCAGGAGAAGGTCCACCTGGATTTGCAGGCACAGCCCTGGCCTGGACCCACATCCCTGGTGCTCACCCACTCCAACTACCACCTTGCTGTGTGTCCCCTAGGCAATCACTTGACCTCTCTGGGCCTCAGTCTGGGCATTCCCTCACTTACTTATGTCACAAGCATTTATTGACCAACTACTATGTGCCAGACCCCACTCCAGGGATGGAGAATTCAGGGGGGTGCACAACAGATAGGGCCCTTGCCCACGGAGCTTGATTTCTGGAGGGAGCTGGATGGGAGTCTCCGAGGGCCTATTTGGCACTGAGCTGCCAACCCCTGAGATAGGATTGGGCTGGGCCACGGCTGTGGTGCCAGCTGCTGGGCCAGGCAGAAGTTGCACAACCTGCTTTCCCATGGGAACGAGCAGCCCTGTCCTCCCAGTGTCAGAAGCCACACGCACCAGCTCGTTCCTCTTTATTCTGTGCTCAAGGCTTTGCCTGCTAGCATCTGTCTCCTCTTCTTCAAGCCATAGCACCCCAGTTTTCCTTAGGACCCCCCAGTTCTCTGTGACCTCTCACCCTGGCACATGACCCAGGCCAAGCCAAGGAAAGCTCTCCTTCTCATAGCAATAGTGGTTGGTTCAGGAATGGACATTTGACTCACGATGGGGCAGTAAGACTCAGTCTCTGGATTTTCACTGACTATTGAGAAACAGAAAGTCTTCCCACAGGGACTGCAGAGCAGAGAGGATTTAAGCCAGGAGCTGCTGGGGATCCTTTCCACCAGCAAGAGAACAATGCTACACAGAGGAAATCAAAGTGGAGCCTGATGGCAAACTGTAGCTCCTGGATCCAGCCATGCCTGAAGCTATCCTGGGCTTCTTAGTTATAGGAACTGGTAAATCACCTCTAATTTCCTCCCCTCAAGCATTTATTTATTTATTTATTTATTTAATTAACTAATTATAGATAGGATCTCACTCTGTGGCCCAGGCTGGAGTGCAATGGTGCAATCATAGCTCACTGCAGCCTCAAATTCCTAGGCTCAATTGATCCTCCCACCTCAGCCTCCCAAGTAGCTAGAACTACAGGTGCGTGCCACAAGGCCCAGTTATTTAATTTTTTTTTTTTTTTTTTTTTGTAGAGATGGGGTCTCACTATGTGGCTCAGGCTGGTCTCTGACTCCTCAGCTCAAGTGATCCTCCTGCCTGGCCCTCCCGAAGTGCTGGGATTACGGGTGTGAGCCACTGCACCAGCCTTTTTTTTTTTTCTTCTTTTTAAGCGAGTTTGCGTTGTTTCTTGACTTGCCCCTGATTTGAGCCCCGTCCAAACCCAGGCTCTCCCAGAAACCCCATAAACATGGCTTTTCAAAGAGGGAAGCAGAGAGCAGTACCTGCAGATTTGCACCTCGTAGCCCAGGTCCAGGGGGTCATTGGGGGCTGTGCCGTTCTGGAAGTCGCTGACGTTGAAGGAGGAGAGCGTGTGGTTGACGAAGCCATGCATGGTCCCGTTCTTACTGTACATGTAGAGGTACACCAGGCGCGGGATGAAGTCAGACGTGAAGGAGATCACGAAGGCCTGCACAGGGGACGTGACAGTGAGGGGGACCCCCAGCCTGGGCGTGGAAGGGCTGGCCACAACTGGCGTGACCCGTCCACGGCCACACTGGGCCCTGGCCATGTGCCACTGCCCCTGGCGGGGACCATAGCTGCACAGCCTTGGCATGCTGAGTGAACGGATGCGGGGTCATGGGTGCTACTCTCAGCCCCCTGGCAGCTGAAGGAGAGTGCCTGGGGGCCAGAACAACGCACTCCTAGGAGAGAAGATGCCAGGTAGACACTGGCTGACTCTTGCTGACTGTGTGGCCTTGGGCAAATCACCCAACCTCTCTGTGCCTCCATTTTCTTCTTGTCAAAACAGGGCCTGCTGATACCCACACCATGTATGCACTGTGCCTCCGGGTTTGTTGGAGAAGGGAATGAGGCAGGAAGGGAAAGTGCTTTGCAAGCTCTCAAGTCCTCACCCAGCTCATTCTATTATAGCACCAGCTCTGGCTGGTGCCCTTACAAGAGAGGAACCCAAGGCCCAACGGCTGCCTCTCACATGGCTGTGTGGCCTTGGGCAAATCACCTAACCTGTCTATGCCTCTGGTGTCTTCCCTGTCAGATGGGGCCATGACAGTCCTCGCCTCCAAGGGCTGTGTGCAGACTAGTGGGCTAGTGTGTGGAAAGAGCTTAGAAGGGTCTAGAACATTCTAGGTGCCTGGTGAATGTACCTGCTACTTTTTTTTTTTTTTTTTTAGAGAGAGATATGGTCTCACTATGTTTCATTATGCTGGCCAGGCTGGTCTTGAATTCCTGGCCTCAAGCGATCCTCCCGCCTCGGCCTCCCAAAGTGCTGGGATTACAGGTGTGAGCCACCGCACTCAGCCTGCTGTTATTGTTGTTGCTGCTGTTCTCCTCAGAAGATGCCCACCATGCTCTGCAGCTGCTCACAGCGCCCACTCGTTGCAGACAGGATGTACCTCTGTTCCCAGCTCCCCCAACTCCAGCACAGCGTGGGCTCTGCCTCAGGACCCTGTGCTCCCTTGTCTGGGTGGGATAAGGAGCCATCTCGGTGTGCACACTCTGCCTGCAGTCTCCCTGTAATCTGGTGGGAGCATGTGCCTGGCAGAAGGGGTTGCCCTCCGGGAAAGAGCTCTGTCAGAGGGCTCTGAAGGGCCCTTCTCCGGGGCTGAGTGTCACCCTCTGCCCTCTGTGGGGACTGAGTCCCAGGGCCTGCTGAGACCCTGACTTGGCATTACGGCCATGCAGGGACATTGATCGTCAGCTCTGGGGAGCCACCCTGTGTCCGCCGTGGGCACGGTGTCAGCTTTTGGCGGGGAAGATTGGGCTCAGCTAGAGGGTGGAAGGGACGAGAGCCACGGGGCCCTGGCACAGTGGACTCCCCGTGGCTGCTTGGGGTTCTCATGTCTGGGATGCAGCCTTGGGCTTGAAGTATATGCTGGAGACAGCTGGGCACAGCTAAACCCAGGGGGGATCCAGGCCATGGGCAGAGTCAGACAGATCCTGATGGGGAAGGCTGAGGGCCAGGCCATCCTAGCCTGCGGGTCTGGGGATGGGAGAGGCTGGAAGGGGCTGCCATGCTGGGGAGGAGGCTGAGGGGCCTGGAGCCCTGATTCTTAGCAGAGCCATGTGTGAGGCTGATGAGAGCGTCCTTCTCGCCCCATTTCAGCATCTCCCAAACCTTCTCTATAGAGCAGCCATACGTTTCAGATTAAGGAGAAAAACCAACTTTTTTCTTTAAATAAGAGAACAGAAAGATTGTCAATAAGGAATCTCTGTGTTTCTCTCCCTCTGTCTCTGTCTTCCCTCCTGTATCTGTCTGTTGTTTATTCTCAGTGGACTTAGGGGCCAAGGTGGGCATGGTGGAGAATTTTGCTCAAAGCTTGCAGAAAGGCTGGGCGCAGTGGCTCATGAATGTAATCCCAGCACTTTGGGAGGCTGAGGTGGGTGGATCACCTGAGGTCAGGAGTTCGAGACCAGCCTGGTCAATATGTCAAAACCCTGTCTCTACTAAAAATACAAAAGTTAGTCAGGCGTGGTGGTGGGCACCTGTAATCCCAGCTACTTGGGAGACTGAGGCACGAGAATCGCTTGAACCTGGGAGGCAGAGGTTGTAGTGAGCTGAGATAATGCCACTGCACTGCAGCCTGGACCACAGAGTGAGACTCTGACTCAAAAAAAAATTAAACAAAAAACTTGCAGAAAAAGTTTGAAGAGAATTTTTTATGCCTCCTCAGAATGCACCCTCCCCACCCCATGCGGTCAAGGGACATTTATAACTAGAGAATCCCGGCAGCCTGGGGCTGCACCGTGGCTAGGGGTAGAAGACCCATGCCCAGCTCCTTCTCCAAGGGGTCCCCGGCCGCCTGGCAGTTCAGCCAGGACTTCCTTCCACCGAGGTCCCTGATGTCACTTACATTGATGATGACAGCAAGCTTCCCAATGCCTCTGAGGATATTGTACCAGATTCCTGGGGGAAGAAGAAGTCACGGTTTTAAAGAACCCTACACTCTCAGTCATTGCAGCCACCAGGCAGCAGCCTGAGCGGGTACCATCCTTGCAGGGGCCAGGCTTTCTCACAGCAATCAGAGGCTTACGGCAACCAAGAGTCATTTGCTCAGGTCCTGAGGAAGCCAGGTCAGTGCCAGGGCCTGGTGTGCACCAGCCCTTTCTGACAAGCTCACCAGCTTCTAAAAGAGGGGCTTAAAGACAGCTGCTCCCTCAGTGGTTCTGCACGATCTCCCCATGCACCTGTGTAAATACTAGTTGGCTCAGATGAAACTTTTTTTTATTCCTAAAGTGACTAAGATTCAATTGGGGTGCAGCTCCCAAAGCTCTGGCGGAGGATACCTGTATTCAGGGCTAGGCCAGACATGGCTTTGCCGCTGAAGAACAGTGCCAGGGCCCCCGGCTGGTGGCACTCAGTCCACAGCAGTGCAGGTCGAACTGTTCCCCATCTGCACACCCCCTTGCTCCCTTTACTCCAAGACCCAGGGTTGCACCAAATCACAGATGAACAAGAAGATTACAACACAACGCCCGGGGCCATGCTGGCCTCTCCATTCGTCTTCCCAGCGGCCATGAGATCTAGCAGGGCCCAGGAAGGAGTCCCTCAATGGCCCAGGAAGCAGGGCCTCAGTGTTGCAATTCCTGGAAATGGTCCAGTGTCCCGGACTGACCCCTGGCTCACCCTAATTGCACCCTATCATGCCCAGCAGTGTCGTATGCAGCGGTTTGGCTGGGAGCCCAATCCTGAGGCCTGCTCTCCATGCCCTGAGCCGGCTCTGAGATGGGTGATAACCAGCACTCGTCAGAAAGGACCAAGACAGAGCAGATGGACTTCCTGCCTGTGCAGGAGGCTGCAGGGAGAGCTGTACATAGCGCTTCTGCCCTGGTAGCCAAGGGGAGCCTCTCAGTCCCCGTTTCTGGGGTGCATGCTGGTGGTCTGCAAAGGCAGCAAGAGTTCAGGCCCCCTGTGTGGCCCAGAGCTAGAAACCACAGGCTCAGATGAAACCTCCGAGACCAGGATCTCTTGCTCCCTGCCCCCAGCCAGCTCCAGTTCAATGACAGACCACAGTCACAATCATCATCAATCAAAAATGCCACTGTAGGCTGGGTGTGGAGGCTTGCGACTATAATCCTAGCATTTTGGGAGGCTGAGGTGGACAGGTGACTTGAAGCCAGGAGTTTGAGACCAGCCTTGCCAATATGGCAAAACACCATCTCTACTAAAAATACAAAAATTAGCTGGGCATGGTGGCACATGCCTGTAATCCCAGCTACTCAGAAGGCTGAGGCACAAGAATAGTTTGAGCCAGGGAGGCTGAGGTTATGGTGAGCCGAGTTCACGCCACTGCATTCCAGCATGGGGAACAGAGAAAGGTTCTGTCTCAAAAAAAGAGAGAAATGCCCACTGCAACCCATTGCTGGTGGGCAGTTTGAGAAGTGACGATCACTATTCCCTGACCCCTGTCTCCAGTCCTCGGGCCATGGGAGCCATCGCCTAATTGTAGCTCCATTGATCTTTTGCACGGGCGCAGCGATCCTCAGTTTATTTTTCTGCTGGAGCAGGTGGTGGGGCAGTCACATGGGCTCTGCACACTAGCAGCCCTAGAGCCACCGCATCCTGAATAAAGCACCTGGGAACACAGGTGCGTGAGGGTTGGATGGCACAGCCCTACAAAGTCAGCACTGAAGTGCTCCCTCAGGAGTGGGAACACTTCCCGCCCTGCATCTCCTGGCTGGGTGTCAGGGCTGAGGGCCCTCCGTGGACTCCAAGCTCCTGGGGCAGGCTGCTAATTGCACGTCCCTGTAGCTTCTGGGTCTAGCTTGGTGTCTGGCACATGAGGTGGGTGCTGCTGGATAAATGCCTGCTGAGTGACTGCACGAGCATAGAAAGCCCTTTCCAACCGGATGCTGGCACCGGAGCAGAGGCTGCAAAGCAGTGGCAGGCAGGCCCCATCCAGGCTACATGGCCATTTTGTTACGCTTGTCTACTGCTTAAAAATGCAGACTGATGCTTTAAACCGGGAAAACGTATTTAAAAAAAATCAAGGCTGGGTGCATCGGCTCATGCCTGTAATCCTAGCACTTTGGGAGGCTGAGGCGGGTGGATCACCTGAGGTTGGGAGTTCGAGTCCAGTCTGGCCAACATGGCGAAGCCCCGCTCTATTAAAAAACAAAAATTAGCTGGGTGTGGTGGCGGGCGCCTGTAATCCCAGCTACTCAGGAGGCTGAGGCAGGAGAATCGCTTGAACCTGGGGGACGGAGGTTGCAGTGAGCCGAGATCGTGCCACTTCACTCCAGCCCTGGCGAATGAGTGAGACTCCGTCTCAAAAAACAAAACAAAACAAAACAAAACACAAAAAACAAAATCGAGACTCCTCGGCTCTGGTCCTGGCTGGCTGGTGCGTCTCCTTGGCAACAGCTGGCTGTGATGCTGTGATGCCCGGGGTGCCCCCTGCAGGTCGGGCTGTGCACTGCAGCTCTGCTGTCTGTGCCGGGGCCTCCCGGCGACCTCTGACCTCCATTATGGCCGCCTTAGCATCCAAACCCAGATCCCGACTAGAGTTGAATGTTTCAAGCAATGTGGGAACGGGCACACTGCTCTGTGGCCATGAAGAACACTCCTAGGACTTAGTCTTACTTGCGCGTGTGGCCCACCTGGCCCTTGGGGCTCTGAGTTTGAGGTGGGGTGGGCCTGGGGTGGGGGTTGAAGTCTTTGGCTGTGGGACTCCCGAGGGACGCGGCTCCTGAGCTCAGGGCCTTGGAAGGGCAGGACTCAGGCAGGCGAGGGGGTCTGTCCAGGTGATTGCCCAGCAGGCCCAGAGAGACAACAGGAAGTGGGAGGGATGAGGAGGGAATGAGATGGAGCCGGGAGCGGGGTCTTCCTCGCTTCCGAGCCCGGATCGAGCCTGTCCTGACAGGTCTGCAGGATATCTACGTCCAGGAGGATGACTCTCCGTGTGGCCCTGCACATTCGTGGGGTGTGTTAGAGAAATGCAGAACCGACAGCCCAGCCCCAGCCCCAGCCCCAGCTCACAGAATCCGCCTCTCCTGGGGTGGGGCCGGGAACCCGGAGTTATTCTGAGGCACACTCCAGGGAGACACTCACTGCTCTGAGGATCTCTGTAAACTAAAAATAAAATTCTAATTCCCTCCTCAACCATTTAAATGGGGTCCATTATCTCGGCTAGGGAACCCTCAAGTTAACCTGAAAAACTGGTTCAGGCCATGACAGGAAGCAGGGGGCATGGGGAGGGTCAGACAGGACTCCTCATGCCCTCCTCCCTTTTGGAATTCAGCAAAAGCCGACCAGCGTGAACAGCAACACAGACCTTAAGTCTGATAAACATTTACAGTCTATTCTCTCTGATGCCTGTTACCCGGAGGTTTCATCTGCACGATAAAACCTTGGTTTCCACAACCCCTTATCATAATCCAGACTTTTCTTTCTATTGATAATAACTCAACCAATTAACAATCAGAAATTTTAAAAATAGGCCGGGTGCAGTGGCTCACGCCTGTAATCCCAGCACTTTGGGAGGCAGAGGCGGGCAGATCACCTGAGGTCACGAGTTGGAGAAACATGGTGAAATCTTGTATCTACTAAAAATACAAAATTAGCTAAATCTGGTGGCACACACCTGCAATCCCAGCTACTCAGGAGGCTAAGGCAGGAGAAACGCTTGAACCCAGGAGGCAGAGGTTGCATCATGCCATTGCACTCCAGCCTGGGTGACAAGAGTGAAGCTCTCTCTCGGAAATAAAAAGTATGTGTGTACACACACACACACACACACACACACACACACACACATATATATATACCTATAACCTGGAAGTCGCCCCACCCTGTCCCGCCTTTCTGGACCAAACCAATGTATATCTTAGATGTATCTGATTGATGTATCATGTCTCCCTAAAATGTACAAAACCAAGCTGTGCTGCAACCACCTTGGGCCCATGTTCTCAGCACCTCCTGAGGGCTGTGTCATGGGCCGTGGTCACTCACATTTGGCTCAGAATAAATCTCTTCAAATATTTGACAGAGTTTGACTCTTTTCATTGACATCTCTAAGTAAAAGGGGATGCTGTGCTTTTGGAATACTCTTTGGGTGGGCTTCTTTGATGACAGTCCTGTTGGGGAAAACTGCCTCATTTTTACTTCCTCAAGTAAATTCCTTGGTTTCTTTCCCAAGGAATTTTTCCCACTCTAGGGGACGCTAAGCCCCATTTCCCAGAACAGTACAGGGAGGTATTTGGACAAAGCCAGGTGCTTGGCGAGGCCACCACTGCTGCCCACAGGCAGTGCCTGGGAGCCGAATGGAGGCTGCGCTTTCCCACCAGCAGGCTGCGAAGCACCAGGAAGAGAACAGGAAGTCAAAGCCAGGGCTGGGGAGCTGGAGCAGATTCCCACGCGTGGGCTGGGTCCCTGCTGTGACCTGCTGGATGGCAGGGTGATCAAGGTACCTGTGCTTTGTGGCACAGCTTCCCCCAGCCACCCAGGGCCTCAGGAGTGCAGGTCACAGGGGCCACAGGGGCCCTCTGTCCCCTCGAGGAGCTCGCCTGGGGGCCCTGCACGGATCATAGAAGGAATACAAAAGCCTCTTCAAGGAAAGGCTATGGTTAAGGAATCCACAAACAAACGAGTGAAAGGAGGGCAGATTATGCCTTCAGCCAACCGGACAGGAACCAGGAAGTGAGCAGCTGATCCGTAAGAACTGAGCAAAAACAAGCCAGGTGCAAAGAGGCCAAAGAGGCACGCGGAAGGCCTGCTGCTGGTGGGGACGCCAGTGCCTGCAGAGGGACTGCAGGAAGCCAAGGCCACTGAGCTGCTGCTCTCTTTCACCCTGGTGGGTTTGCAAGCTTCATTCAGCCACCGTCTGGGGACAGCCAGAGCTTCTCGAAGCAGAGGGCGCCAGAGCAAACACACGCGCACTGTGATGCGGCAGGTGGCGGGCAGGGGTGGGGCACTGTCAGGTGCCTGAGCATCGGGCCTTTGTGAGGACTCAGTGTGGGCTGCGTTCTTCTCTTTGTTTTCAGCTGTACCTGCTGGAATGGGATGGCACTCTTTTCTTTACTGCCGTGGGGCAGGGAGCTCCAGAATTTCCGAGGACTGCAGGGAGCACCTGGTGAGCAGGCCCGGAGCTCCCCCTTTGGGGTCTTTGGTACACAGGGTGAGGTTTTCAGAGGCAAACCCTCTATGCATGCAGGAGGCCCAGGGTTTGAGCTCTCTGGTTCCTGCTCAGCTCTGTTACCGCCTGGGCCTCGGTTTCCCATCTGGAAAGTGGCACCGAGGGAAGATTCACTCAGGCTTCCCCCCGGGGTTCCCTGGAGGACACGACAGGCTGAGGTTCTGAGGAAAGTTCATGTTGGAGGCAGCTCTGTGGCACGATCTTCAAAGCAGCGCTATGCCGAGGCACAGCCTGGGATGCAATCTCGCCTTGCTCCTGAGAGCGGGTGTGCAAAGATGGCCATGGTGGCCTGTTTTTCGATAGCCTCTTTCTCACTTGTCCCGCCAGCTAAAAATGACCTTTTTTTTTTTTTTTTGAAACAGAGTCTTGCTGTTGCCCAGGCTGGAGTGCGGTGGCGTGATCTCGGCTCACTGCAAGCTCCACCTCCCAAGTTCACGCCATTCTCCTGCCTCAGCCTCCCAAGTAGCTGGGATTACAGGCGCCTGTCACCATTAAAAATTAAAATGCCGCCACAAAAATTAGCGCTCCCAGCTAATTTTTGTATTTTTAGTAGAGATGGGGTTTCACCATATTGGCCAAGCTGGTCTCAAACTCCTGACCTCAGGTGATCCACCTGCCTCGGCCTCCCAAAGTGCTGCAATTACAGGCATGAGCCACCACGCCAGGCCCTGACCTTTTCCACTTTTAAGTATGAAATGAAAAATGTATGAAAAGTGTAGCCTTTGGGTGAGAACCACTGCCTAAGACTTAAGGATGTCGTTTCTGGGTCCAGGAAGCCTAAAACATTCACTCTGGCTCTTTACTGAAAACAAGGGCTGACCTCTGACCTAGAGCACCAGCAAATCAGCGCTTCAGCCTTGCGCCACCTCTGGCCATGTAGGGCTGTGGTATGAGGGGCGAGGGGCGAGGGGCGAGGGGCTCACCCACGGCCTCAGCAGAGGCAGAACACGGATGCTGGTGGTTAGCGGGGTCTTCGGAGGGTTAGCTAGCTCATGACTTTTAAAGACTTTGAAATTTGTAAACAAAATCACAGGGCATTCTAATATAGAGTGTCTGTGTTCTGAGTCTTCATTACCGGGGTCACCCAGAGAAGAGATGATGTAGGGAAGCAAAAGTATCCAAACACAGTGCCATGACCTCTTACCCACGAGCCCTGGGATGTCCCTCCCTATAAGGCACTGAAGTTTCCAGGCCCCTTTCAAAGCCAGGGCCTTACACAGTGCCAATGTGAAGCTGCAGGGTGAATCACTGCTATCTGATGGTCTTTGAGCTGTGAAAATGACAATTTCATCTGTTTTAGTCTACAAGACAGCCAAGTGTTAAGAGAAGCCAGAGTTGAAGTTATCTTGGAGCCAGCCAGTGGAAGATTGGTGGATTTGGTCACCAGTGGATGCTGGGCTTGCCACAAGGGGCCAAGGTGTGGACCAAGGAGCTTCCAGCCAGGACAGAGCCGCTAACAACTTAAGGAGAGAACACGGACTAGGGTGAGGTGATCCGAAGGGTGTTTCCAGCGAGAATGACACACATTCCAAGGACTGGAGAAGCCCTTGGAACAACTGAAAAAGCTTCCCACATTTCTTTTTTTTTTTGAGATGGAGTCTTGCTCTGTTGCCCAGGCTGGAGTGCAGGGCATGATCTCGGCTCACTGCAACTTCTGCCTCCCGGAATCAAGGAATTCTCCTGCCTCAGCCTCCTGAGGAGCTGGGATTACAGGCTCCCACCACCACACCCGGCTAATTTTGTATTTTTAGTAGAGATGGGGTTTCACCATGTTAGTCAGGCTGGTCTCGAACTCCTGACCTCAGGTGATCCACCTGCTTTGGCCTCCCAAAGTGCTGGGATTACAGGCATGAGCCACTGCACCCGGTCAGTTTCCCACTTTTTGTAAGATTACGTTTGGCCTACAAAAGCCTAACCCAAAACTATCTTATCAAGCTGGTATGGAATCTTCATTTCAGCAAGGTAATATCCCCAATACGTAATCCAACCTTTTGTTTATTCCAATAATTAGTAGAAAGGTGCTATTCTCACTAAAATTGTGTTAAATTTGAGATAAAATGAATGTATGTTTGTAATTTTGTTTTCACCCTGAAAATTGGGTCCTACTATAAGATAAGATGGGATCACCCTTCCTGTGAGGGCTGGCTCTGGTGGAGGCCTGCGTGGGGCTCCCATACCCCTCACCCTCCTGGACAGATCGTTGTCCTGTCTCTGTTTAAATGCCTCTGGTAACAGGGAGCTCTCTAACCCACAAGGAAGTCTGTTCTGTTTTTGACACCTCTGACTATTAAAGTTATTCTTTTTCTTTTCTTTTCTTTTCTTTTTGAGACAGGGTCTCTCTGTTGCCCAGGCTGGAGTGTAGTGGCATGATCACATCTCACTGCAGCCTTGACCTCCTGGGCTCACACAATCCTCCTGCCTCAGCCTCCCAAGTAGCTGGGACCACAGGTCTGCGCCACCACATCCAGCTAATTTTACTTATGTTTTTGAGACAGGATCTCACTCTGTTGCCCAGGCGTGGGCACAGCTCACTGCAGCCACAATCTACGTGGGCTTACTGAACCTCCTACCTCAGCCTCCTGAGTAGCTGGGACTACAGGCACGCACCATCACGCCCAGCTAATTTTTCCATTTTTTGTAGAGACAGGGTTTTGCCATGTTGCCTACGCTGGTCTTGAATTCCTGGGCTCAATGTAAAGACAGGGTTTCGCCATGTTGCCTAGGCTGGTCTCGAACTCCTGGGCTCAAGCTGTGCCTCCTCCTGGGCCTCCCAAAGCACTGGGATTACAGGAGTGAGCCACGGTGCTCAGCTCAAGTTATTCTTTACGCTGACCTGAAATACACATTCTCCCAACCTCACACCCTTTCTCCACGTGGTCAAGGTGCCTTAGTGACGGGGTTAAAAAGCTGGAGTTGAGTTGCATCTTGGCTTTGATTCCTGTAGGCAAGCCATGCAATGACTGGGACTGTTCTTCCCCGTCTACAGAGGGGGGCTCCTTCCTTCCTTTTCTCTTTTGTGAACATTAAATGATGCCATGACATGCAATGTAGGAAGGCACATGCTGAACAGCTAACACTCCTTTCCCGTTGGTCTCGCCCTGGCTCTGGGGTCACACACTTGCTACAGGTGGGTGTCGCCAGCCATCGGAGAGGCAATGTAATCTCTTGTACCTCCTAAAGCAGCAGGTTGTTGAGACCTTCAGATGTCTGGGACCCACACTTTCCAAACGTTGTCTGTGACCAACGCATCTTAGGAGGGGAAGGGTGGGGACTGGGCTAAGCGAGCCTCCACGTCATGTGTCACCTGCCCCCCAGGCTCCACCCGGCAAAGGCTGAGTGAAGAGCCCCAGGAGGGACACCTGGTCAGCTCTGGCTCTAGCTTCTGGAGCGTGGCAATCCCCTCCCCAAACCCAGCACGCATGTGGAACTGGTCCTGCCGGCCCGTGGGGTCACTCACCGATGTCTTTGGCTCTGACAGCCACCGGCCTTCGGAGCTCAGTGACAAACTTTTTGGCGTCCAGGCGGATCTCAATGATGTTGTTCAGCAGCGCAAACAGCGGGGCCAAGGGGAAGGAGGCGACAAACAGGGTGACAAAGCCAAACTGGATGACTGCAGAGAGAGCCCAGTGCCAGTCAGCACCCCATGAGCCACAGCCCATAAGTGGGGACTCCACCACCCCGTGTGCCGAGCTGCACAGGTCTGGCTGCTGCCCCACCTCCAACAAGCCCACTTGCATAGGCCACCTGTTGGGACGGACCCTCTGTGACCCTGGGTGACCTCCAGGATTGGGCTGAAGGCAGAATTCCAAATTTTGCTCTGAATCTGTGTTGGACTCTTGAATAAAGGGAGTGCTCACTTAGCTACGGCTAATCTTTTTTGAGATGGTCTCGATCGGTCACCAGGCTGCAGTACAGTGGCACAACCATGGCTCACTGCAGCCTCGACCTCCCAGGCTCAATGAATCCTCCCACTTCAGCCTCCCGAGTAGCTGGGACCAAGGCATGCACCACTATGACTACTTAATTTTTGTATTTTTTGTAGAGCTGGGATTTTGCTATGTTGCCCAGGGTGGTCTCAAACTCCTGAGCTCAAGTCATCCACCCAAAGTGCTGGGATTCCAGGCATAAGCCACCTCGCCAGCCTATGTCAAATTTAAAAAAATCATCACCAAAAGGAAAAGGACCATTGTGAGCTCACAGGCCCAGCCTGTGGTCATTCCCCTGCCTGTGCTGGGAAGGGACGTGGCAGTGGCTCTGCTGCTTCCATCATGGGGGCTCCCTGGGACCTGGGGGACCTGCCTGCATGGCTGCATCTTCCAGAGCCCCAAACTTTCCCTTGCATCAGGCCTCCTGGATCCGGGTGGGACCAAGGACAGTTCCTCGCCTCTGCCCCTGCGGCCCTGCCCCTGGGGATTGTCCCACCCAGGAGCTGGCTCTGGGGCTTCTTTGGCTTTGGATGCTGCATCCAGCACGGGGCTGGGCTCCTAGGAGAAGGTCAGGAAAAGGTTGCTGAGTGGAACTGAGCAGGAAAGCTGGTTCAGGAACTGCACAGCAGGACCCAGTCCAAGGGAGTTTGGTGCCAGGCGGTAAACAAGGAAGCCGGCAGAATGTCACTGTGTGCCTGGCGGGCTGAGTGTGGGCATTGTTAGCATGTGGGGTAGGCCGTGCGGGGTGCCCTGAGTGTGAGCACTGTTAGCATGTAGGATGGGCCATGGCGGGGAGTGCCCTGCAAGTTCTGTCCCTGGGCTGTCTTGCTCGCCCTGGCAAGGTGGGCTGAGTGGGAGTTCTCTGGTCCTGCCTGAGGTCCCTGGAGGGGATGAGGGATTGCTTATGTAGGGTGGTGTGTGCTGTGCATGAGGGCCGGGGGCTGCTGAGGCCTGAGGCTGTGGGTCACTCACCAGGGTGGGCTTTCTCACTTCCGAGTGGTGCTGCCTACTCTGGCACTAAGGGTATGA
>NW_012103143.1:4194715-4198851 GCF_000951045.1 Mandrillus leucophaeus | reverse complement strand
AGAGCCCCAGGAGGGACACCTGGTCAGCTCTGGCTCTAGCTTCTGGAGCGTGGCAATCCCCTCCCCAAACCCAGCACGCATGTGGAACTGGTCCTGCCGGCCCGTGGGGTCACTCACCGATGTCTTTGGCTCTGACAGCCACCGGCCTTCGGAGCTCAGTGACAAACTTTTTGGCGTCCAGGCGGATCTCAATGATGTTGTTCAGCAGCGCAAACAGCGGGGCCAGGGGGAAGGAGGCGACAAACAGGGTGACAAAGCCAAACTGGATGACTGCAGAGAGAGCCCAGTGCCAGTCAGCACCCCATGAGCCACAGCCCATAAGTGGGGACTCCACCACCCTGTGTGCCGAGCTGCACAGGTCTGGCTGCTGCCCCACCTCCAACAAGCCCACTTGCATAGGCCACCTGTTGGGACGGACCCTCTGTGACCCTGGGTGACCTCCAGGATTGGGCTGAAGGCAGAATTCCAAATTTTGCTCTGAATCTGTGTTGGACTCTTGAATAAAGGGAGTGCTCACTTAGCTACGGCTAATCTTTTTTGAGATGGTCTCGATCGGTCACCAGGCTGCAGTACAGTGGCACAACCATGGCTCACTGCAGCCTCGACCTCCCAGGCTCAATGAATCCTCCCACTTCAGCCTCCCGAGTAGCTGGGACCAAGGCATGCACCACTATGACTACTTAATTTTTGTATTTTTTGTAGAGCTGGGATTTTGCTATGTTGCCCAGGGTGGTCTCAAACTCCTGAGCTCAAGTCATCCACCCAAAGTGCTGGGATTCCAGGCATAAGCCACCTCGCCAGCCTATGTCAAATTTAAAAAAATCATCACCAAAAGGAAAAGGACCATTGTGAGCTCACAGGCCCAGCCTGTGGTCATTCCCCTGCCTGTGCTGGGAAGGGACGTGGCAGTGGCTCTGCTGCTTCCATCATGGGGGCTCCCTGGGACCTGGGGGACCTGCCTGCATGGCTGCATCTTCCAGAGCCCCAAACTTTCCCTTGCATCAGGCCTCCTGGATCCGGGTGGGACCAAGGACAGTTCCTCGCCTCTGCCCCTGCGGCCCTGCCCCTGGGGATTGTCCCACCCAGGAGCTGGCTCTGGGGCTTCTTTGGCTTTGGATGCTGCATCCAGCACGGGGCTGGGCTCCTAGGAGAAGGTCAGGAAAAGGTTGCTGAGTGGAACTGAGCAGGAAAGCTGGTTCAGGAACTGCACAGCAGGACCCAGTCCAAGGGAGTTTGGTGCCAGGCGGTAAACAAGGAAGCCGGCAGAATGTCACTGTGTGCCTGGCGGGCTGAGTGTGGGCATTGTTAGCATGTGGGGTAGGCCGTGCGGGGTGCCCTGAGTGTGAGCACTGTTAGCATGTAGGATGGGCCATGGCGGGGAGTGCCCTGCAAGTTCTGTCCCTGGGCTGTCTTGCTCGCCCTGGCAAGGTGGGCTGAGTGGGAGTTCTCTGGTCCTGCCTGAGGTCCCTGGAGGGGATGAGGGATTGCTTATGTAGGGTGGTGTGTGCTGTGCATGAGGGCCGGGGGCTGCTGAGGCCTGAGGCTGTGGGTCACTCACCAGGGTGGGCTTTCTCACTTCCGAGTGGTGCTGCCTACTCTGGCACTAAGGGTATGACCGGGGGGCTGGAGACACTGCCAGGGCTGGGGCCAGGGAGGGAGGGTACAGGGGGTGGGGAGGTGGGGCATTTCCAAATGGGCTTGTTCTCCCCATCTATCCACATCCGTGGCTTGAGCCTTCCTTGGAGGAACAGACTGGCAGCCCACGGGGTGGGGAGAGAGCCAGTGGGTGTGGAAATGTGCCTCGGTCAGTGGGGGCAGGGTGGGGCACAGGTGAACCATTCCCCGTGTATGTGGGCAGGAGGCGCCTGCTCCAGAAATCCCCTTTGTCCAAACCCATCAGGAACTCGGGACGTGACGTCCAGCCACTAGGAAAATAAATCCAGGGAAGGGGCTGCCAGTCTCGTGGCCCACTGCAGGCTGTGCTGGTGTCTGGGGCTCTATTCTCCCTGGGGTTTCCTGTGGAAGGAGTGACCCTGCAGGCAGGGGAGGCCACCTCCCAGACCCCGTCCCTCCTGGACGAGTGGCCAATGCTGAGTTTAAACAGCTGGGAGCCGTTTGCCCACTGGCCTGACTCTGGTTCAGCTTGGACTTTATTCCAGGAGAAAACAGAGAGGAGCCACAGAAGGCCACACTTAAGATTCCTCTCCTCTGGTCAGCGGCAGGGTGCTCCTTGCACAATTGTCTGGGGAGCCAGGAGCGACATATGTGGACACTTCGGCCAACAGGAGGGGCACAGGGCAGCACTTGCGGTGAAATTAAACAGAAATGCTCCCCGCCCTCTAAGGGGCCCTTACCCCCAGGCCTTTGTTCAAAATGCAGCCTGCCAGGTCTCACCTGCAGCAGACCAGGAACAAGCCTGGGAACGGGCATTTTAGAGAAATTGACCTTGGTGGCCAGGGGCACGGCATGCTGGGAGCCCCGTCTGCAGCAGTCTTCCTGACTGCCTCTGCTCATCCATTCAGTCAGCAAACACCCATTGAGCACCCACTGTATACCTGGACCTGCTCTAGGAGCAGGGCTATGGGATGAGGAGTAAGAGAGGGCGAGGCTGCCATCCTACCAGGGGAGACAGAAGAGGGATGACGGGGTG
Source organism: Mandrillus leucophaeus (assembly GCF_000951045.1). Taxonomy (NCBI): domain Eukaryota; kingdom Metazoa; phylum Chordata; class Mammalia; order Primates; family Cercopithecidae; genus Mandrillus; species Mandrillus leucophaeus. Next base: position 4,196,201 of record NW_012103143.1, on the reverse strand, counting down.
AGGCTGTCTGCTGGGAAGCAGAAGCACCAAGCAGAGGAGGGGTGGGGGTCGTGGCCGTGTCGGGCAGGGGCTGCCCCTTTCAAACACGGTGGTCAGGGAAGGCTTCTCTGTTGGGGAACATTCCGAATAGAGCCCGGCAGGCAGGAGAGAGTGAGTCATGCAGGTATTTGGGGGAGGGCATTCCAGCAGGGCACATCTAGTGCAAAGGCCCTGGGGCGGCCCAAGCTCCGTGGGGCTGGGGAGCAGCAAGGAGGCCAGCATGTGCAAAGCACAGGAGCAGGAGGGAGAGGTAAGTGACCAAGTCAGGGAGAGTCCAGAGCCGTGCGGACCGCACCTGGCATCTTCCCAGCTCCCCTTGGCCACCCCCTAAAGGTATGTGCCGCCTCTTGGCATCCTCCTGGCCAGTCACACGATTGGGGGGGGGGTAAGGCTCAATCCCTGGGTCTCCTTTGAGCACCTGCCCTGTGCTAGGGGCAGCTGTCGCCAGCCCACAGGTGAGCAAGTCCTGGCTCCTGCAACTCAGGAGCTCACCACCAGGAAGGGGAGATGGGTCATGGACCCAAAGTAGGAGGCTTGAAGGGCCCTGGGGCTGAGACGAGGGACCTCGGATTGCGGGGGGTTTCAAGTGAGGAGGATCTTGTAGCTTAGCAGGGCTGAGCCCTCGGCTGCTGAGGGAGACTGAGGGAGGAGGAAGAGCTGCACAGCCGAGGCCGGGTTCGGGTTGCACTGAAGGGAACTGTGCCTGGGGACCATGCCTGGGGACCGTGCCTGGGGACTGTGCCTGGGGACCGTGCCTGGGGACCGTGCCTGGGGACCATGCCTGGGGACCGTGCCTGGGGACCATGGCTGCTTGACCTGGGCCTCTGGAAGACAGGACAGCCATGCTCACCTACCCAAGGGAGCAGCAGCACCAGGATCCCAGGGTCTGCATCTCCCTCCTCCCCGCCCAGTGCTTCCGGAGGGATGCTGGGCACCGCGGGGTCAGGGGCATCATGCCCCTGCAGCCCTTCCCCACTCCAGGTGGCATGCTGGCCTGATTTCTATCCTGACGTCACCTGCCTGTCCCGGCTGTCACTCACTCATTTCCATGTACTCTGGGGTGAGGCCCGCGAAGGGCTCCAGGTTGTAATCCACCTCATACCGCTGCTTCCTCTTCACACACTCCTCGTGGTCAGGGGGGCTCTGCCGCTTCAGCTTCAGGTAACGGATGAGCTTCTTCATCTTCCTGAGAGATGTGACACCACACAGTTAGGTTTGCAGAAAGGTGAATCGGGGGCTCGGGTCTGGCACCTCTGGTGATGTGTCTTTTTTTTTTTGAGACAGAGTTTCACTCTTTTTGCTCAGGCTGGACTGCAGTGGCACTGTCTCAGCTCACTGCAACCTCTGCCTCCCGGGATCAAGCAATTCTCTTGCCTCAGCCTCCCGAGTAGCTGGGACTACAGGCACACACTGCCACGCCCAGCTAATTTTTTTGTATTTTAAGTAG
>NW_012103143.1:4174813-4193925 GCF_000951045.1 Mandrillus leucophaeus | reverse complement strand
ATCTTGGCTGACTGCAACCTCCACCTCCTGGGTTCAAGGGGTTTTCCTGCCTCAGCCTCCCATGTAGCTGGGACTACAGGCATCCACCACCACGCCTGGCTAATTTTTGTATTTTTGGTAGAGACAGGTTTCACCGTGTTGGCCAGTCTGGTCTCGAATTCTTGACCTCAAGTGATCCGCCTGCCTCAGCCTCCCAAAGTGCTGGGATTACAGTTATGAGCCACTGCGCTTGGTCCTGTTTTTGTTTTTTAAAACAGGGTCTCACTCTGTGGCCCAGGCTAGACAGAGTGCAGTGGTACAATCACAGCTCACTGCCGCCTGGAACTCCTGGGCTCCAGCGATCCTTCTGCCTCAGCCTCCTGAGTAGCTGGGACTACAGGCACGCACCACCACACCTGGCTAACTTTTTATTTTTTGTAGAGGTGCAGTCTTGCTTTGTGCCCAGGCTGGTCTTGATTTCCTAGGCTCAAATGGTCCTTCTGCCTCGGCTTCCCAAAGTGCTGGGATTGCAGGCGTCAGCCACCATGCCTGACCTGGGGTGGCTTTTGCCTCATCTTCCCTCTGTGTCCTCCTTCTCTCCCTGTTTCTGGTGCCCCCATCTTGGTTGAAGCCCTGCGTCCACCCAGACCACCGCAGGAGCCATACACACACCCCTCCGCCCGCCCCGCCTCTGCCACTCTAACCCGCCGCACTCACGGGATGCCAATCTCGAACAGGTTGTTCTGGATCAGCTGTTTCCCCAGCATAATGATGCTAAGCTGGATGCATAGCTCCATCAGGCAGCCTCCTGGCGCACACTGTGGACAGAGAGCAGCATCAGCTCCGCTACAGGGACACCGGGAGAGGGACCGCAGCCCTGCAGGTCCACCCTCATGCCATGGGTTGACCTGCGTCCTCCAAAAAAAGACGCTCAGGCTCTAATCCCCACCACCTGGGAACGTGGCCTTATTTGCAAAAAGGGTCTTTGCAGATGTAGTCAGGTCAGGGGGTGTTCATGCTGGGGTAGGGTGGGCGCCCATCCGAGGACTGGTGTGCTCAGAAGAAGAGAAGACGTGGGCACAGAGGGAAGAGGCCGCATGAAGATGGAGGCAGAGGGTGGAGTGGCCGAGTAAAGGAACGATGAGGACTTCTGTAGTCCCCAGAAGCTAGGAGAGGCAAGGCAGGTCCTCCCCTAGAACCCTTGAAGGGAACACAGCCTGGCTAACACCTGGATGCTGCACTTCCGACCTTCAGAACTGTGAGACTCCATCTCTGTTATTTGAAGCCGCCCAGTCTGTGGGATTGAGTTGCGGCAGCCCCAGGAAACTGGCACACCCCGCCTACAGGCTGCTGGGCTTGGGGGCTGTGGCTGGGAGCTGGGAGCACATTGGGAGGGAGTAGGCAGGGGTGGGGCAGGGCCTCAGGGTGCCTCCTTTTTCCCAGTGCCACTGGCCGGTCCGATGCACCAGTCACCATCCACTGCTTCTGTACCACCATGGCAGGCTGAGCGCATGCAGCAGGCAAGCTCCACAGGAGGCGGAAGTCACCCCTAAGGCCTAATGCCCCTGACGCAGTGGGCCTGTGCCACCTTAGGCCAGGGACCCCACAAGCAGGTGACAGTCAGAAACCTATCTGCGCTGGAAATTTAACTTGTCCAAGCAAAGGGAACACCAGGGATGCGTGGTGACCCCTGAGGCACAGTAAATTTGTTCTGCATTCCAAATAAAACCTAGTAAATGCCCACATCTGTCTTGGAGAGCCATGCTTTCAGAAAAAGCAATTACACCATTTGCTTTATTATATGACTTCTCTGACCCGGGACGAGTGTGACAGGGGATGATGATACAAAAAGGAAAGAGCATTTCATAAGTTTGGCACAGACGCCCATTACTGTGGAGGAGGCCCATGTCTTGGGCTGCCCAGGGGCCTGCATTCAGGTAGTTGAACCTCTAGGCTGCGCTCCAGACAGCCAGATCACCCTGTACCTGATGTCCACCCTATCCTCGATACCTTGTTCCACAGGGTCTTTATCAAGAAGACCCACCCTCTTATTTTCTGATAAGCTGAATTACGCTGTGGGTTGGAAATGCTGAGACCAGAACCACTGATAGGCCCTGAAGCCCCGGCTTGGTCTGATGGAGCCCCTGATTGTGAAACAGACAGTGGAGCAAGTCCATGGGCCGTGACAGAGGCTGAACCAGGCTGGCACAACCAGACCTTCTGTGGCCAGGATCGCTGGGCAGAAGTGAAATGCCACGAGCATGGTGTTTGAGGGTAAAGAGACAAGCATTTCAATGTCTAGTTAAAACAAACAAACAAACAAAGGTAGCCAAGTTCTGTTTTGTCCTCATTAATTCATCTTTTTTTTTTTTTTTTGAGGAGCCTTGCTCTGTCACCCAGGCTGGAGTGTAGTGGCGAAATCTCAGCTCACTGCAACGTCCACCTTCCAGGTTCAAGCGATTCTCATGCCTCAGCCTCTCGAGTAGCTGGGATTACAAGCATACACCACTGCGCCCAGCTAATTTTTTGTGTTTTTAGTAGAGATGGGGTTTCACCATGTTGGCCAGGCTGCTCTCGAACTCCTGACCTCAGGTGATCCAACAGTCTCGGCCTCCCAAAGTGCTGAGATTACAGGCATGAGCCACTGCGCCCAGCCTTCATTCATTCATCTTAACCAGAAGAGAAATATTCAGTCTCACAAAAAAAGAAATGAAAAGAAAAACCAGATGTCCTGTTTTTCTTTCATAAACTCTATAGCGAGTTTACCCTTCTAGGTGATTCTATATGAACACACCAAATAAGATCAAAGCCTGCCCCACCACGTCAGGGGAACAGAAAAGTTCCCAGCAGGAGGGAAAGAAAGCACTGCTCTTTGCTGAACAAATATGCTGCGGCTGCTTCTCCCAAGTGCTTCTCCCAAGCACGGTGTAGACAAATCGTAAGCAAAACACAAGGGGCTACCAGAAACGAATAAAATTTCGGTTACCTCTTCCATTCGGAAGGAACGGAAAATGTACACGTAGTCGCCTGGGCGTCCGACAAACCTGAAACGATGGGGGAGGTCGTTAGAAAGAAGATGAGCCCCTAGCTCAGCTCTGGGAGAGACCCCCAAGTGGGGACTGTGCAGCGTGTGAGTCCTGCAGGCCCAGCCTCAAGGTTATCTACGGGCGGCTCTCCCTGCCTGGTCGCATCTGCTAAAAGATGACCACAGTGGTTTTCACTGGTCAAAGGTTGGATTCCCAAACCCAGAGATGGGTCAGAAAAAGGAACTTCTTCAGTGAGAGGCCATGAGACTGAGAGGCAGTGGGAAGGGGGCCCAGCGGGGCATTAAGGCAAAGACCACCGTGGTCTGAAGACTGCAAGCTGCTGCGCTAGCTTCCCCGGGACTCAGGACGTGCCGCTGGCACAGTGATGTCTGTGGACAGCTGGCACAGAAGCACTCTGGGGACCTCGGGCAGCTGGGGCAGGTGGTGGCCAAAGGCCACCTTGGGTGGGGATAGACAGCCTCTCAGCCTTCTCGGGGCTGGTGTGGGGTGTGGAGGCTTCCGAGAGCCTGCTCCATCCTGGATGCACTTGGCGAGGACTGGGCCCCTTGGCAGGGCCCTGGGGCCCTGGGCCAGGAGGGCGGGCATGGCACTGGTGAATCACATGATGTGGAGGAGGCGGCCTTTTGGGGGGCTCTGAGATGAGACCAGCCAGCCCCTTGCGGGAGTGGCGGTGGAGGTGGGGGCATCATTGTGGGTGGGCCGCAGGCCCTACCACAGCCTGGGATGGCTCCAGAGGGTCCAGGCGGGACAGGTTTCACCCCACCAGGAGCTGTGAAGAGGGCTCAAGTGGCCAGCAGCCGCACTTCCACGCCCTCCTCTCTCCTTATCCCCACTCTGTGGACTCCTCCCTACCCCTCACTTCCCGGGGTCCCCACTGCCTGGGGTCCTCGCTGCCCAGGGCCCTCAATCTTGGGTCCTCACTGCCCCATCCTCACTGCCTGGGGTCCTGACTGCCTGGGCTCCCTGCCGCCCAGGGTCCGGCCGCTCTGGAGCCTCAGCAGGGCCCAGGCCTTCTCCCTGACCCTCATCGGCTGCGGGTGCCACAGTGTCTGCCCTGTCCTGGGCTCCAGGTGCCCCCCGCCTGTGGGGAGGGAGAGCCCTCCCCTTGGATTTGGGAGAAGCGAGGTGGGGAAAATGCTGAAGATGTCCCTACCGGCCTTTGAAGAACGCCACGTAAAAGATGGGGGTGTAGGAGTTCACAAACTTCAGCAGGAAAGCCTTGAAGATCAGCCTCTCCTCGAAGCTTTTCTCCGTCTTCGGGACCTCTAGAGGGAGGGGTAGGATGATACTGAGGCTGTGGCTGGGATGGCCCCCAACAGCCTGGTCCAGTCTCCGGCTGGCCACTGGCACCGTCACTCAGTTGGCTCTCATAGGTGTGCCAGGGCCTGTGATCAGGATCCCCGTTCAGAGCCAGGGAGCTGGGGCCCAGAGAAGTTAAGCAGCAAACTCAAGGGTGCACAGCAAGAGGCAGGCGACTCCGGCTGCCTGAGTCCAGGCCATGAGTACCTGGAATGTGGGCACTCACCGATCTTGGTGAGCCACCGGGCTATGCAGCCGTACACCTCATCCAGGAGGATGATGACCACTAGGTTGATGATGACCGCAGTAGCTGTGACTGTGACCCGGATGTTGGACCGCACGGAGGGGGAGGAGTTCATGGCCAAGGCGGCGGCCATGGAGATTCTGTAGATGATGACGCCAAGGACGATGGCAAAAGTCACTGCAATCTGCAGGGGGGGGAAGGGGCGCTCTTGGTTGGGGGCCCACCCAGGACCTTCCTGGGCCTGCCCCATCTACTCCCTCAGCCCAGCTGTCCCCCAACCTTCCTGCTCTTCTGCTTCAAAACAAGGACTGACATTTCTTGAGCACCTGCCAAATGCTAGGCACTTTCTGTGCATTAACTAGAGACAGATGGACGAGGGGCTAGTTTCTGTTCCAAGGAAGAGGACACTGAGGTTCAGAGAGATTACGTAGACAGGCCAGGTCACCCAGCTCAGGAGCTGGGATTTACCAGGCGGTCTACCCAAGCCTGCAGTTCACAAGATCTTTGCGCTACCATCTTCCTGGAGCCCAAGCACGGTCCCCAAGCAGAGCCCAGCACACAGTATGGTCACCAGGCCAGTGGCTGGTCCCAGAGCAGACTGACTGCTGGGAGGGGCTTCTCCCCCAACCCACGGTGAGCTCAGGGACATCCTCACATGGTGTGCAGGGCTGAGGTGTGCCTCCCTCACAGCCACCTCCCGGGGACTCCCCTGGTAAAGGAGGCGGGTGCTGCCTGGGATGGGGCAGGGCTTTGGGTCTGGCTGGAGATGCTTTGGGTCCCTTCTCCCAGCCAGCAGCTCCCTTCCAGCTCCCCCACCAGAGCGAGCTCCTCCTCTTGCCAAACCTACCGTGGGACCAGAACATTCCATAAAACTTGGGTTGGCGGTTGCCTGAGAAACCGTGGTGGGAGCTGGCTACAATGACAAGATTGTTCCACACACTGCTGTCTGTCTGTCTGTCTGGGCTCCCTCACCCTGCCCTGCCCTGCCCTGCCCAGGGGTGTGGATGCCCCATTCTGAGCCCTCATTGAGGATGGATGGACCAAGGGCTGGGTAGGAGAAGCTCACAGCAAAGTCAGGCTCCTCCCCTGGGCGTGAAACCACCCACAGGACACAGGCTCTATCTTGTCACCCTGTGTCCCCGCGTTCCAGGAAATCGCACATTTGCTCCCATGCAACGGTGCAGAGGGCAGGTCCCGTCCCTGCTAGCACGGTCACGGGTAGCTCCCAGGACAGGCCCAGGAGGCCTGGGGTTGCCCTCTGTGTCTCCCAGTTGCAGTGTGGGATGGGTCTGTTTGCCCCAGAGGGAGTCCGCAGCTTTCAGAAACCTAGAAAAGCTCTTATTTCACGTTCTGGGCCATTACCACCGGCTTCTGCAGGCATCTGCCAGTAACACATGGTGACCACATCCTGTCCAGGAAAACGCCTGCAGCCCTCACCACACCCTGACGAAGGAGTAGCCCTGCTGCGAGGCGTGGGGACCACTCCCTGGCCAGTTCCGGGGAACGAGGGTTTTCCTTGGAAAACCCCTCAGTCCTGCCAAGAGGCCTCCAGGACGTCTGTCCCCGTGCCAGCATGCGGAGGTGCAGGTGGAGCACCGGGCCTGTGGGAGACTCAGTGGGGGAGGCCCTCCACCCCTGCAGGCGTGTCCCCTGCCCTGCCATGGGGCAGTTGGGCCCACAACAGGCACACCCTGCGGCAGGCTCCCTTCCAGTCTCCCTGGTCCATCTCCCCTGCATCTCCAGGAGCAGGGGCATGAGGGGGCACATCCTAGGTGCTCAGCCAATGTTTGTTCACTGAATGAAACTCCCAAGTTGAAGACAAAGCCGTGTCCTCTTCAACCCTATGAAGCCCTTGACGGGTTTACCAGGATGTCAAGGCTGGGAAAAGAGCCGGCTACTTCCCTATCCAATATCCTCTCTCTCTGTCTTTCCTCTACCATCCTGCCTTGCTGAGACGGCAGTGCGTGCTCATTCCTCAGCCTCCCTGCAGAGGAGGTGGCCACGTGAACCAGTTCTGACCAATGAGATGCAAGCAGAGGTGTGGCAGGTCTTCTGCGAAAGCACCTTCAGACAGGGGCTGCCACCCCTGGCCCATCTCTTCCCCTGCCCTTCCCCTTCTTCCAGCCTGGAGAGTGGAAGTGATGTTGGAGGTGCAGCAGCCATGTGGTGACCAAGAGGGGACCTACTCCTAGGACAGGCGAGCAGAAGGTCAGAGAAGCCAGTGACTCTGATGGCATCGTGAGGCCACCAGACCAGCCCTAGACGGCCACCTCCTTCCCGGCCCCTCACTGGCCCTTCTGTGACAATGCTGTTGCTTCTGCAGTGGGAGTGGCTGAACCTCAGGCTAGCCTTTGCTGGGTGAGGGATGGGGAGGCTCTGGCTATCTCCCAGCCCCCTCGCCTGGCGCCTGGCCAGAGGGGACACATCCCCTCAACACAAGGCCAGGTGCCCTCCCACCAAGTCACTGGAGAGCACAACAGCCCCCAGCTCCCACTGAGGGGCTCTCCTTCTCCAGGCAAGGGGGATGAGCAGGCCCCGCCGCTGAGACCACCCTGCTCTGGACTTGTTTATGTCGGCCGGGGTCCCTCTTACTGTACCTGAGAGCATGAGGGGACACTGGATCTTCCCGCTGCTTCCGCGACTCGATCAGGGGGCCCTTGGCCCCTCACTCAACCCAGAAAACAAAGACAGCCCCCTGCCTCTGTCTCTCCAAGTTCCTACGGAATGGCATGGATCTTGGAGCAGGCAGTCCAACTGGCACCGGCTTCTGCAGGCATATGCCAGCGACTACATGGTGACCACGGCCACCGCCTCTGGCTGGCGCCAGAGGAGAGGGTGCAGTCTTCCAGCTTTAGTTGCCGTGTCAGCAGGAGAGGGATGGTACCAGGACTGGCCAGTGGCAAGGACTGAATGAGACTCTCCAGTGGGGGCCTCAGTGCACAGCTGCCAACCTGGGTCTCCGAGTACCAGCTCTCTGGGCTTGGTGGCCGCAGGAGGAGCTGCCTTCAAGCTGTCAGACTGGACAAGGGCAGGGTCATTTCTAACATGACCACAGCTGGCTCCGAGCCCTTGCTGGGTGATGGAAACACAGCTAGTATGCGGCCAAGGCCGAATCAACTGGGGGTTGAAATCCCTGGGATTGAAATCCCCTAAAAGCCACAAGATGTTTGCCCACGAGCCACGTCACAGACTTGCGGTCCCCTGAGTAGCACTATCGTGTCCTGTCTGCGTGTTATTTATTTAATAGTTTTCTTTTTAAAAACTTTTTAAAATTTGTTTTTACTTAATTTAATGCTGATGCCTGTATCAGGGCTCAAGTCATGTTTGGTCACAAAATAAACAGTTTTTTTTTGAGACAGGGTCCCGCTGTATCGCCCAGGCTGGAATGCAGTGATGCAACCACAGCTCACTGCAGCCTCGACTTCTCAGGCTCCAGCAATCCTCCCACTACAGCCTCCCGAATAGCTGGGACCACAGGCGTGCACCACCACGCCAGCTACTTTCTGTATTTTTGGTTTTGCCATGTGACTCAGGCTGGTCTCAAACTCCTAAGTTCAAGCAATCCTCCTGCTTCAGCCTCCCAAAGTGCTGGGAATACAGGTGTGAGCCACTGCACTCAGCCAATTTAATGGCTTTCTTAAAAAGTCTTCAGTTTCTTCTTAAATGATACCTTTGAATCCCAGGCTTGAATTACTAGATACTTAAAAAATCAAGTCTCTCAAAATGAAAGCTGTGTATCAGGGACCACTGAAATCATCTCATGTACCCGCTGGCATGTGAAATCCCCACTGGGGGTCACTTTGGAACCCTGGTCCCTTCCCATTTCAGGGGTAGTGGTGAGTCTTCCCCACCCACCCACTGCCCTGAGGAGATGGGGCCGGCGCACCCTGGGACCAATAGTACTGCCATGTGAAAGGCTGAATCAGGTCTTGGAGGACACCAATCACTTCCTTTTTTTGTTTTTGTTTTTGAGACAGAGTCTTGCTCTGTCCTCCGGGCTGGAGTGCAATGGCGTGATCTCTACTCACTGCAACTTCTGCCTCCAAGGTTCAAGCGATTCTCCTGCCTCAGCCTCCTGAGTAGCTGGGACTACAGGTATGAACCACGACACCAGCTAATTTTTGTATTTTTAGCAGAGACGGAGTTTCACCATATTGGCCAGGCTGGTCTCGAACTCCTGACCTCAAGTGATCCGCCCGCCTCGGCCTCCCAAAGTGTTGGGATTACAGGTGTGAACCACCACGCCCAGCTGATGCCAATCACTTCCTTGCGGTTTCCCCTGACTTCCTCTGGCCTTAACCTTCTGGAACTTACCATGAAGATGATGGAGACCAAGTTGGTGAGGTAGGCTGGGAACCGATCTCTCCAGGTCAGCTTCACTTTGTCAGTCTACAACACAAAACGATGCCCGTCACTGGCTGGAACCATCACGATGAGACATGTCTGTGTGTCAGCGTGGGGGTGTGTGTGTGTGTGTGCGTGGGCCCAGGGACAACTTGAACAACAGGAGTACTCAGAAAAGCCTTCAAAAATGCCCACAGGTGATGAGCCAGTGCAAACGCATAGGGTTCCAAGAAGCATTTGGGGGTTTATCACCTATGTCACAGGATAACAGGACTAAGAACCGTTAAATACTGTGATTCCTCTGTGTACGGGGCATTGTAATGCCAGCTGCCTTTCTAAAGACTGTTGGATCCACGTCTGGGAGAAACTTGGACCTGGAGTCCATGTCTTCAGCTAAAAGTCTCACTTCTAAGTCTAGAAGATGGAAGATGTTTTCCCAGTGCCACCCAGACCATAATAGTTATTTTTCCTTTGTGGAGCAAGCTGAAACAAGCAGCTAGCACTACAAGTTCAAACGTCGTCTGTGGTGACACATGGCCCGAAGGCTCTCAGCACCCAAGCAAGGTTGGCTTGGTCTGGAGAAACCCTAGGTAGAAGCTCATCACTAACCCGGGACGTTTCAAATGGGGGTGGATTTTTTCCATGGGAAAATGCATGTATTAGGTCACGGAATGCGGACAGGGGCACGACACCGGAGGCCACTCATTCCAGGGGTGGGTGGCATGCGTGTTAACGAGAAGACCAAGAATCGCTTGCAGGCAATTGTGACAAGCACGTTTCACGAGCTCCAAATCAAGCCAGAGCCCCCCGCCCCCGCCACCGCAGACCCACCACAGCCATGCAGTGCCATCGCAACGCGCCGGGCTCGCTGGGTGCCGAAGGAAGACAGAGAAACATGGATGTGAATGTTAAAAAAAAAAAAAAAATACAACAGTTTGTTGAAGAAAAACACAATCGACTTTGATTGCCTGCAAACAGTCAAGACGCGCGTTGCCCGCAAAATAGAAAAGTACCAATTTCACCCCCGCCATGGCTGTCTTAACCCTCTGCTTCCATTTGTTTGTTGACTCCTCTGGGATATGCCGGCGCTTCTGAGGGCGGGTGGGGGGAAAGAGAGCACCGTGTGGTGAAGCGGGAGGTGGGCCGCAGACTGCGGGGCCCAGGGAACCGTCCCCATCTTGGCAGCAGGCTGGCCCCTCCCGGTGCCAGCCGTAAGCTCACTGCCAAGGCTGACTTGGGTTCTGGGCATTTTAAACAGATAGGAGATGGCAGAGACCCACGTTCGGAAAGAACATCTGTAACCAAGGTGGTGGAGACAGGAGAGACTCCAGCACGCATCCTCCACTGGACCGCGTCACGCCCCACCTCGCAGACGGCAGCTGGATTCCAGCGGGAGGTAGCGGCCAACACCAGCGTCTTATGACAGCAGGAAGGAAGCCACACCCAGGAGCCCAAGCTCATGTGCCAATTAGGTGGTGGGCCTCTTTTCACAAATGAATTCATAAATGAATTCAGTGCCATAGCTGGAGGGAAATCAAAACCAGAGGGCAGCCGCTGGGAGCCAAATGAAACGGAGGAGGAAATAAAGGGTACGGCCCATCAGAAGCAGACAGGGCCTGGGGGTACCTCTGAGCTCTGCAAAAATAAACCCCTATGCCTCCGTTGCTTTCATGTGATCAGAGAGCCTGGGCTGAAGGCAAGCCACGGGCCACAGAGGCAGACGGACCCTGGGTCCAAGTGGTGGCTTCCTTTCGGCCCCTGTTGCCCAGATTCGCTATTGTGGCTTGGTTAGGTCCCTTGCCTTAAATGGACATAGTGTGTGCCACAAAGCCCTTTTCTCCCCCTCAGGAAGGAGCGGAATACCCACCCATGCTCATTCTAAGGGGTGCAACCACACGGCTACAGGGTGGGCTATCTTGGGGGCCACACACTGACATTTCCACCTAGGCTTGGGGGCCGGGACGCTGCCCTGAAAACACGCTGGATGCCTGCAGGGCCCTAGAGATGGTGGCATCCAGGCCTTCTGCTTTCCCAGGAGGGAATGAGGGGCAGAGGGCCTGAAGGGTCAGTTCAGAGGGCAGCTGGCACCCGGCGTGCATGTCCGATGAGTTAAGTCAGACAGACAATCTATTTTAGGGCGATAACTCCTGCTTTTATGGTTGTATTCTGCATACATTTCAGTCCTGCTCAGATCCTCAAGGGTGTTTAAAAAGACATACTTCCTGGCTATAGGAGGACCGAGCTGTACCCCAAATTCCCATTGTGTTTGAAGAGCTGGGCCTTGGGAGGAGGCTTTCTAGAGCACCTACTTTACCCTCCAGATGGGATTTTGGCAATTGCAACCCCCGACCACTTTGAACCTGTGGAGCACTGTCCCCTGACACATTGACAAGGACAGACAAACCCAGGGGTTTGTCCTGATCGGTCCCCAAGGCTGAAAATGTAGATATGACACAAGGTTGGGACCTGTGAGAGCTCCCTCGACTGCCCTCATCCCTCAGTGCAGGCATCTCCAGCCTCTGTTAGAGGCTGACAAGGCCAGGAACTCCATGCCTGCTTGTCCCATATCATGTGAAAAACACCATTAAAAAAACTTTGCTGGGCACCGTGGCTCACGTCTGTAATCCCAGCACTTTGGGAGGCCAAGGCAGGCAGATCTCTTGGGGTCAGGAGTTCGAGACCAGCCTGGGCAACACAGTGAAACACAAAAAATTAGCTGGGCACGGTGGTGCACGCCTGTAGTCCCAGCTACCCGGGAGGTTGAGGCATGAGAATTACTTGAACCCGGGAGGCGGGGGGACCAGTGAGCCGAGATCACGCCATGCACTCCAGCCTGAGCGACAGAGACAGACTCTGTCTTAACAAACAAACAAATGAACAAACAAACAAACAAACAAAGCTGGCAAGCACCTCTGGAGGTCTTCGAGAATCCTGGCTGCACATACGACTTAATTTGAATGAGACGTTTGGGGAAAAAGAAGAGCAATTATTACAAAAAGATGATGACCTCAAAAACATTGCAAAACATGTCTCACCCTCATTCTCACAGTCTGAGTGAAACAAGGAACTGGCCATTTGCTCAGGGGTGCTGGTTTGGCAAAGGCTTCTGTTTCGTTGTTTGACATAGAACAGGAGGGGTGTACTGTGAAAAAACTTTGAAGCCTCAAAGCCACATGGTTCTTGTGGTTGAAATGCTTGCTGAAATTTGAGATCACCCTCAGGATACATCAAGACAGAGATCTAGAGGAGGTTTGATAAACTATAGCCCTTCGGCCAAATCTGGCCCCCTGTCTGTTTTTGCAAATAAAGTTTCATTGGAACACAGTGTGTGGAACACAGGCCCATGTGTTTACCTACTGTCTATGGCTCCTTTTGCTGCTACCATGGCAGAATTGAGCAGCTGCAACACGGGGTTACACTGCCTACAATCTTTGTTATCTGGGCTGATCCCAGGTCTACATTGTTGATGAACACAGTGTTTTATTGCTGGGAAAGTTAACCCGCAGTGGCCACCATACCTCTTTGTTTTTGGACTCTTTCTTCAGAGACTTCTCCAAGACTCTGGCTTCATATTCAGCTCTGGGATGATCCTATGAATGAAACCAAGTCAAGACGGAGGCCTTGTTAATTGTGAGTCTGAGTTTCTCAGTGTCAGCATACTTGGCAAATCAGTCCATGGATTAGCCTCGGGCACCCTTTGGGTCCAGTTCATAGTTGGCTGCTGAGAATATTTCCAATGTAATCCCCCTGTCTGTGGTCTGGATAGTGACCCAGGATTATCCCGCTTGTGGGGAACCCCAGCCCATTGAGAGTTCCACCAAATCTGGCCTCTGTGTCCTCCTAGAGGTGGAGAAACCTGTACCAGGCTGCAGTGAACACCCAGCCATGAACTGGCCCTTAGAACATTCTACGGAGAAGCTGTGGGGGTCGGAAGAGATGCAGTACGTGTCGGCAAGCGCGGGCAGCCTAGAGGTGCCAGGCCTTGGGGAGCTCAGAGCAGGTCAGCGAAGGGTGCTGGAAAGGAAGAATGGGTTAGGAGAGACCGGAGGTGGAGAGAAAGCAGAGACCCCGCCTGCGTGGAGAAACTGCGGGAACTGCATGGTAGAAACAGATTAGGTGCAAGAAAAGGTCCCTCTCCCAGGGAGACAGGCTGTGGGAAGATAGAGGAGCGACAAAAAATTCCAAACCTTGACAGCCTCCTTCAGGGAACCAGAAAAGTAAAAACAAAAACACAAAGATGTCATTATTTAGGTTGTTATTTTAGAAATAGGACCTGTCCACTAAAGACAACTTTCTTTGAGATGGAGTCTTGCTCTATTGCCCAGGCTGGAGTGCAATGGCGTGATCTTGGCTCACTGCAAGCTCTGCCTCCTGGGTTCAAGTGATTCTCCTGCCTCAGCCTCCCGAGTAGCTGTGATTACAGGCGCCCGCCACCACACCCGGCTAATTTTTTGTATTTTTAGTAGAGACGGGGTTTCACCATGTTAGCCAGGATGGTCTTGATCTCCTGACCTCGTGATCTGCCCTCCTCGGCCTCCCAAAGTGCTGGGGTTACAGGCGTGAGCCACCGCGCCCGGCCCTAAAGACAACTTTCTTCAGAACTAGGATGAAGGTAAAGGATGCAGGTGAGCTGGGATGGGTGGGTGATCCTGGGTTCCTTTAAGGTTCATTCACTGCTGCTTGTGGGTGACTATGGGCTGTGGCCTTTGTAGCTGTGGCCTTTCCCATGGTTTTGGAAATTCCCCAAATTTCCAAATTTCAGTGCTGGACTGAAATGTCTCAGACTCAGCTAAGGCATACATGGGCCACATGATGGGACACAAGTGTCCTGCTTCAGTACTGAAGTCCGGGGTTCAGGCTATATGGGGGGGAGGCCCCGTTCGCCTGTAGTTATTACTCCCAAAGGAGGCCCTGACCAGCTGCTGGGGGGTGCAAGTGGCTCACTGTGGGAAATTCATTCAGGCCCCTTGGCACTGTGTGTGCCCTGTGACTTCGGTCGTCACCCCCAAAATCAAGATCCCAAACCATCGGGGTCAGGAGATCAGGGAATGGGATCCCAAGGGGTTGAGCAAAGGGGACTGGACCTCACCGCCAACTTTCCCCAGCCACAGGGACATCACAGAAAGGACATTTGAAATCGACTTCTGAACAAGACAGCGACCGCTTTTTTTTTTTTTTTCTATCTGAATCTTTCTAATTGAAACGGCAAGGAAGAGAACACGCAGAGAGCCCCCGCCATGGACAGGGCTCTGGGCTGTGTCCCGGGTCTGCCCTGCAGAGCTGTGTGCCGTGGACAGGTTGCGTTGCTCTCCGCCTAGTCATTTGTGGACAGGATAATGAGACCGGCTGAGGAAGAGGGTGGAGGCTGTTATCTGGGCAGGTAAAGGTGTGGCCCAGTGGCCACAAGCTGGGCAGCCATTTACAGGGCACTGTGTGCTGGGTCAGGTTCTAAGTGCTTTATATCTATTGACCCATTGAGACCCTACAAATGCCATCAAGTGAGGACACTGAGGTACAGAGATGTTAAGCAATCTGCCCGGGGTCACACAGCAAGGCTGGTGCCGAATCTGCATGGAACTCTGGCAGCCTGGCCGCAGAGGCCCGTCTTGTACGCTCTGAGTTGCCGTGCCTCTCCCAGAAAACTCGAGTCCCCTTGTCTGTTGACAATATTGTCAGCCCGAAGCTGGCACATTTGGCTGAAGAGTGGCCCATGGGTTCAGTGTGAGAGGGAGCAGATTGTGTGAGAAAATACAACAGAAAAGTTAAGAAAAAGTTTTTAAAGAAAAAATTCCTTTAAAAGAAAAATATCTTTTAAAAGAAATGTCCACATTACAATAAAAATGCATGAAAAGTTTCTCTTTTTAAAAGGAGCATGTGTAGCCTGGGCAACATAGCAAGACCCTGACTCTTACAAAAAATTAAACAATTTGCCAGGCGTGGTCGTGTGTGCCCGTGGCCCCAGCTACTTGGGAGGCTGAAATGGGAGGAGGGCTTGAGCCCGGGAGGTCAACGCTGCAGTGAGTTATGATCATGCCATTGCACTGCAGCTTAGGTGACAGAGGGGGACCCTGTCTCCCAAAAAGTGGGGAGCACGTTTTATAACATTAAATAGTGGTCAGCGTGGTTGCACCTTACAGCGTGTGCATGAGGTCGCCTCTGTTGTGCACCAAGGCTAATTGTGGGGACTGTTACTCCTTTTCATTCCCACTTACCCTGAAGGGAATTCCTGCTGGACTTGGGATCCCTGTGAGTACAGTTCACCCGGCATCCCAGGGGCCACGTAATACTGAATGTCCCTCTCTCTGGAGCATGAAGATGCCAGACACTGGCTTTCCCTCTACGTTAGTCAAGGATCCGTTCCCTCTTGTCAGCCACGCCCGGCTGCAGGCACAGAGCTGGCCCCAGGGAATGCGGGCTTGGCACCCGGGGAGGCAGATGCTCACGGCCACCTTGGGAGACCCATGGATAGTGTCCATTCCCTCTCCACCTCCACGGGTGGTGCCGACAGCCCGGGCAGCCCCCAGACGCGATGAGGTCAGCGTGGTGAGCCCTGGCATGCGCCTGAGACCACGTTGGTGGCTGGCGTGTCCACGTGAGCATGGGGATAAAAACACTTCAGCAGACAGGGAACGGTCACTCTGGCCACGGAGGGCGTTCAGAACACCAGGGTGATGAGCGGCGAGGCAGGCAGGGGGCGGGGGGCGGCCTTACCTCAGCTTGGACCAGGAGCGCTTTCTTTTTTTTTTTTTTTTTCTCGCTCTGTCGCCCAGGCTGGAGTGCAGTGGCCGGATCTCAGCTCACTGCAAGCTCCGCCTCCCGGGTTCACGCCATTCTCCTGCCTCAGCCTCCCGAGTAGCTGGGACTACAGGCGCCCGCCACCTCGCCCGGCTAAGTTTTTGTATTTTTAGTAGAGACGGGGTTTCACTGTGTTAGCCAGGATGGTCTCGATCTCCTGACCTCGTGATCCGCCCGTCTCGGCCTCCCAAAGTGCTGGGATTACAGGCTTGAGCCACCGCGCCCGGCCCAGGAGCGCTTTCTGACCTTGGGCCTCCGTGTAAGTCCCAAGGAGGTCCTGGGGCAGGGGGAACGTGGGGGAAGGGCGTGACGTGCAAGGCGCCAAACCCACTGACCTCCTCCTCCTCGAAGCCCGTGAGGTCCCAGCGGTAGTTGAGCCGCATCTGTTTCCGCTTCCAGTGCTCCATGAAGGTGGCAGCTGCGGGCAGGGGCAAAACCAGAATCTCCGATGACATAAAGGCATTTTCTTTTTTTTTTTTTTTTTTTGAGACAAGAGTTTTGCTCTTGTTGCCCAGGCTGGAGCGCAATGGCGCGATCTCGGCCCACTGCAATCTCGCCTCCCGGGTTTAAGCAATTCTCCTGCCTGAGTCCCCTGAGTAGCTGGGATTATAGGCATGAGCCACCACATCCAGTTAATTTTTGTATTTTTAGTAGAGACAGGGTTTCACCATGTTGGCCAGGCTGGTCTCAAGCTCCTGACCTCAGGTGATCCACCTGCCTTGGCCTCCCAAAGTGCTGGGATTACAGACGTGAGCCACCACGCCCAGCCAAGGCATTCTTTTCTTTTTTATTGGTGTTTGGTGAGCGAGGGTGATGTACTGGGCTGAGAACTTTATCTGAATTCATGCGTTCAGCCCTCCCACCAATCCTGTGGGGCAGGAACCGTCATTCTCCCTTTTTACAGATGAGGAAACTGAGGCAAGGGACACTCAAGTCCCAACCGAGGTTACCCAGCTAGTCAGTGAGGGATGGGCAGCCTGGTCCCAGAGCCCGTGTCTCAACCATCCTGCCCCATTGCTCTTGGGGAACCCGCTTTGGAGGTCAGGAGGAACGAGGGGTGAGCCCAGGCCACTCACTCACTCGGGATTCAAACCACCCCAGGAGTCTGCCTGCTGAACGGCACTGGCAGCTGCTGCATTCGGCTTCATATTCCCAACAGACAAAGCATGGTTCAAATGCCGCCTCCTCCAGGAAGCCACTGATCATCCCCCTCAGTGTAAGAAAAACCCAGCTCCTCTCGGGACCTTCCTCAGCCTGCGTCTGTCTTGCCCACGGTGTCAGTGCTGCCTTCCATCAGGATCCCCGTCCCATGACTTGTGTGTGGGGCAGGGATGGGGCCTCGTTCCCCTGGGTCCCCAGTTCCCAGAGGTGCCTGGGACAGACAGGTGCTCGAGTAGGCACTGCATGACTGACTTTTGCGAGCACACAGCTTGCAAAAGGAGATGCCCCTGGCCGAAGTGTTTATCCTGATCGCTTCTCCCGGCAAAAGAAAGTCTGCAGAGGCTGAGGGGCAGAGTAACAGGAAGGCCACAGAGTTCCTCAGAGCTCACGATTCTCGAGCTGTTCCACGCCAGGCACTGTTGGGAGCTGGTCGATCTACAGACCTCTCCAGGACAGGGTCCTTGCATTTGTCTGAAGATGCTTAGTACAAATTTTCGGGCAATGCTACCGGAGTTCAATATCAGCCACTGAGCTCTGTGACCTTTGGCAAGTTATTTAGCCTCTCTGTGCCTCTGTTTCCTCATCCGTAAAATGGTGCCTTCTAATAATCAGACTTGGAGTATCAGTGAGGAAGCATCAGTGTCATTGAAGCCTCACAGTGATCATAGGAGGTAGGCACTATTCCCATCCTATCCATTTTACAGAGGGGGAAACTGAGGCTCAGAGGGATCAAATGGCTTATCCGAGAAGCAGCAGCACTGATGTGCAAGTAAAATGGGCTGTGTGACGGCAAACGTGCAGAGTGAATTCACAAACGTGGCCCTTAACTGAAGGCGACGTGTGGCAGGAAAGAACGGAAGTCGTGGGTGTGAACCTGTTTCAGAGGACGTGAGTCTATGCATAACACACGCCATTCCCATTAAGGCGAGGTGTGAATGGGGCTTCCGAGCATGCACCGGTTTGTCTAGGATGGCAACTCTATCAACTGGCCCAGCCTGGAAATAGGACCCCCCTACCCAGGTCTTTCACAGCGGGGTAATGTAATCCTGGGACTTGCTCGCACAGGCAATGGAAAAGCTGAGAAGCCACATGGGGGATGGTGGGACCACCCAGAGATGACCCACAGCAGGAGCTGGCATCCGTTTCAGGATGGCAGGACAGTAGGATGTGCTCAGCGCCCATGCTGGAGCCAGAAATTGGAGCTGCCCAGAAGAAGCTGGGATCACGGAGGAAGCGCTTCCCAGGAGGAAGTCAGAGCCCAGAGAAGATGCAGTCATTGCTGGGGATGTCCCAGGAAATGGAGGGAGATGGGGAGCAATATCTCGGCTGCTCCCTCCCTCCCGCCTTCTGATTTCCCAAAAGGACTTCCCACTGGCTGAACCTACTAGGAAGAGGGAGAGCTAGGGAGCCTGGGGAACGTGGCTTCCCAAGATGCAGAGCTGAGCAGGCGAGGGAACGGCTATCGCTGAAACACCTGCCAGAAACCCAGCCACTCAGCAGACACGCACTGAGTGCCATGGCTGCGGCAGGTGAGGGGGGCCACGGGGGCCCAGGAGGAGGCCCCCAACCCCTGGGGGCCCCTGACCCTCAGGAGGCAGATGGTGGGAGTGGCCTGTCTGCGGTGGGCACCCTCCCCAGGAGGCAATGCGGGGAGGTCTCTGCCTCTTTGAAGATGTCCTTTGGCCCCTGCAGCTGCTGTGGAGCGGTGGAGGGGGACAGCCGTTTCCTGGTCTCTGCCTGGTCTGCAAGGCCCCCAGCCGCTCCTCCACTGGGCTGTGAAAGCTGCCTCTCTCTGTCCTCCTCTGCCCACCCAGGGTAACAACGCCCTTTTGCGATGCTTTTTTGGGGCTGAGCACTGCCCAGGAGGGCTGGCTCCACGCACACCTGCAGAGTTGGCCTGTTTACCTGCCACGATGGTTAGTACTGAGTGTCAACTTGATGGGATGGAAGGATGCAAAGTATTGTTTCTGGGTGTGTCTGTGAGGGTGTTGCTAGAGGAGATTAACGTTTGAGTCAGTGTAGGGGGGAGAGGCAGACCCACCCTTAACCTGGGTGGGCACCATCCCCTCTGCTGCCAGCACGGCTAGAAAAAGCAGGCAGGAGAACGTGGAATCGCAGACTCGCTCAGTCTTCCGGCCTTCATCTTTCTCCCGTGCTGGATGCCTCCTGCCCTGGAACATCAGACTCTGAGTTCTTCAGCTTTTGGACTCTTGGACTTACAACAGCGGTTTGTCAGGGGCTCT
>NW_012103143.1:4173533-4174763 GCF_000951045.1 Mandrillus leucophaeus | reverse complement strand
CTAGGCTTCGCCAGCAGGAAAGGAGATGCGAAGAGTCGTGCTGCACCTGGTGGCCAGTCCTCAAAGCTGGTATTGTGAGCAGTATGAAGAACCACAGATGGGTAGGCAGACCCACCCTTAACCTGGGTGGGCACCATCCCCTCTGCTGCCAGCACGGCTAGAAAAAGCAGGCAGGAGAACGTGGAATCGCAGACTCGCTCAGTCTTCCGGCCTTCATCTTTCTCCCGTGCTGGATGCCTCCTGCCCTGGAACATCAGACTCTGAGTTCTTCAGCTTTTGGACTCTTGGACTTACAACAGCGGTTTGTCAGGGGCTCTCAGGCCTTTGGCCACAGACCGAAGGCTGCACTGCCCGCTTTCCTACTTTCGAGGGTTTGGGACTCAGACTGATCCACTGCTGGCTTCCCTTCTCCTCTACTTGCAGACGGCCTATTGTGAGGCTTGACCTTGTGATCGTGTGAGTCGTTGATTCTCCTGAATCAACTCCCTTTCATGCGTACAATATCCTGTTAGTTCTGTCCTTCCAGAGAACCGTGACTCATGCACCTTCCCTGTCCCGGCCCCCCCAGCTCCTCCTCTTTCCCGGACTTGGCCTCCGTTATGACACTCACCCCACTGCCGCCCCGGCTCGCCCTCTCTGCACTCGCCAGCTTGCAGCGTATCAACAGTCACCAGTTAATGAGGACGTATCCGTGCACTCACATTTTACAGACATCAGTTAATCTCATCTTTATAATGACCACAGGCAGGCAGGATGATTCCCATTCACAGACTGACAAAGTGGAAACCATTTACAAAACTGAGATTCAGAGTGCTGTGTCCAGGGTCAGCTGCAGGGGAGCAGCAGCCATTGCATTTGAACCTCATTCTCTCGGACTCGAGTCTTCGGAACCACGATACTGAAGCAACTCTCTGTGCAGATATTTAACTTTCCTTAAGGAAACAATAGCTGTAGTTGCCACAAGTCTGATTATTAAAGTGTACCATCTATGGATGAGGAAATGGGGGCACAGAGAGGTTAACCAACTTGCCTAAGGTCACAGAGCTTGGTAGCTGGTATTGAACCCTGGTATTCTTTTTTTTTTTTTTTTTTTTTTTTTGAGACAGAGTTTTGCTCTTGTTGCCCAGGCTGGAGCGCAATGGCGCGATCTCGGCCCACTGCAATCTCGCCTCCCGGGTTTAAGCAATTCTCCTGCCTGAGTCCCCTGAGTAGCTGGGATTATAGGCATGA
>NW_012103143.1:4170736-4173483 GCF_000951045.1 Mandrillus leucophaeus | reverse complement strand
GTCCCTATCCAGTCCCCTCCTTGAAATATGACCCCCTGCTCTGGCCTGACTTGCATCCCTCTAAATTCACATGGAAGCCCTAACCCCCCAGGTGATGGTATTTGAAGATGGGGCCTTTGGGGGCTGATTGGGTTTAGCTGAGGTCATGAGGGTGGGACCCTCGTGATGGGATTCCTGCCCTTGGAAGAAGAGACAGCAGAGAACGGGCTTCCTGTCTCTGCCTTTGCCACCTGAGAACACAGGGAGAAGGTGGCTGTCTGAAAGCCAAGGCATGGGCCAAATCAGCTGGCACTTTGATCTTGGACTTCTCCATACTCAGAACTGTGGGAAATACGTGCCTGTTTTTGCAGGCACCTGTCTGTGGTATTTGGTTATGGCAGCTGGAGCTGACTAAGACACCCACCCCCTGGGAATAGAAACCACCCTTCGCTAACCTCCAGTTCCCGAAAAGTGCAATGTTGCTTAGCGCAGACTCCATTTCCACGAACTGGTGGTCAGAGAGGGGTCTCCTGGGGAGTGGCGGGGCAGGGGCAGAGCTCTGGTCCCGCACGTGAGTGCAGAGATGGGCGGGGCACAACGGCCTCCAGCCTTCCCTTTCGATCTGAGTCACCAGGCACCCTACCTATTTATCCCTGGAACAAGTTTGGTTCCCACAGACAGATGATCACAGTGCATCCCCTTCGTCCCCACCTAGCTGGGAGTGACTCAGCTGGGTGACTTGTCAACTCCATGTGAAATCTCAGGCCCAGGCCCTGGAAAGGATTACAGTTCCACCTCTGACATTTCATTACAGTTGGGACCATCTTTCTCGGGCTTTTTGCAGCCAGGCTCAAATCAGATAAACTCCTTTGTTCTTCGCGGAACTGACAAGCAGTTAAAACCCATTATTATGCTATAATTTCAGAAAATGGATCCAAGTGAATAGCTAAATAGGGCTCAACGTTACTTAATGAGACATCTTATTTGAGGCTTTCAAATGTCAGAAATCCCAGACAGCAGCAAGCTGAAGGCTCTGGGACCGACATGTCAGCTCCAGGAAAGCTGGACCCCACAGTGCAGTGGAAGCAAAGATTAAAACAGCAGGCTGGAGGTGATTCATCCGCCATGAATACAGAGCCCCACACCCCGGCAGGCGGGTGGCCACGACCAGGCTCCCGGCTGCCAGGCAGTCACAGGTTTATGTCTCTTTGCCATTGTAGGCGCAGAAATGTGAACAGCTGGAGGCAGGAAAAGAAAGAACACAAGGGGAGAAGAAACACCAGAGGGAAAATAATCCCTTAGAGGGTAAAGAACAAATAATTGAATAAGGGATTAAAAAACACACAAGGAGCCATCCCTGGTAATTGCCCTTGACAGCCAGTGTGAAAAGGGCCTGGGATGGGGGCTTTGTCCCTCCCCTCTCCGCTCACACCTCTCAGCCGCAGTGGGTTCTTTCCTGTGGATTTAGAATAAGCTCCTTTTCTCTAAAGCAAGTGCTTCGTGGGAGTGGCCTGGCTTTTTTGTGAATTCCCCCCACCCCCGCTCAAAATGGGAGTGTGCAGATGGAACTTGTGCTTGACTCTATTTGACAGTCGGGGCCCATTTGTTATCTCCCAGGGCTGAGGTGGAGCTAGGGAGGGGTGAGACAAGCAGCGAAGCCTCCTGCGGGGTCAGCAGGCACAGAGTCCCCCTCTCCCAGCGTCAGGGAAGTGCAGCCATCTACTAGGAAGGGGCTGGCCCGCAGCTCTTGGGACACAAGGCGCTAGTTGCGGGGTGAAGAACCGTACAACAGGCAAGCTAGCTTCATGAAACAGGGCCACCGAATGAACAACCACAGCCCTTGGGGGCCGGCGCGCTCAGCAGTACTACGCCTACATGCCCCCCACTACTGGCTCACGGTGCAATTCTGCTACCCCAAGAGGGCCCATGATGAGGGCCTGGGGAACGTTTGGACGGAGAGGTGGGACCAGGGCACGTGCTGAAACCTTGGAGGCAGATGGGCCGGGGTGCGCATCTGAGACGTCTGTTAGGGACCTGTTAGCTGTGTGATCTCAGGCAAATCTCGTATCCTCTCTGTGCTTCTATCAGAGGCATTCCAACCAGAGTGACTCCATCTTGAGTGAGGACTAGGAAAAATGAGACTGGGACTTGCTGCAACTCCATCTTGAGTGAGGACTAGGAAAAATGAGGCTGGGACTTGCTGCAACTCCATCTTGAGTGAGGACTAGGAAAAATGAGGCTGGGGCTTGCCGGGCTGCATTCCCAGAAAGTGAGGCATTCCCAGCCCCTAGATGTTTACATTAAGGGAACGGATTGATGACGTTTGCTAAACAGACCCGGACTCAGGAGTGTCCTGATATCCCGATGTGTTGAGAACAAAAGCATTCCTAATTTTACTTTAGAGATAATAATATTGATTCTCACAAAACATAGTAATTAAGACAATTAATCTTTTATCATAAACCCTTGTGACAGAGTACATCTCCCCATGATTTTCTTTGTTATCCTTTATACAAACAAGCACTGTACCTAGGGTGGACACGTTCCTCCTCTTACTTTCGGAATGCTCTATTCTGTAGCCATTCTTTCACTCCTTTACCTTCCTCCTCCTCCTCCTCCTCCTTCTTCTTCTTCTTCTTCCCTCCTCCTCCTCCTCCTCTTCCTCTTCTTCCTCCTCTTCTCTTTCTCCTCCTCCTTCTCCTCCTCCTTCTCCTCCTTCTCCTCCTCCTCCTCCTCCTTCTTCTCCTCCTCCTTCTTCTTCTTCTTCT
>NW_012103143.1:4165084-4169846 GCF_000951045.1 Mandrillus leucophaeus | reverse complement strand
CCATCTATGGATGAGGAAATGGGGGCACAGAGAGGTTAACCAACTTGCCTAAGGTCACAGAGCTTGGTAGCTGGTATTGAACCCTGGTATTCTTTTTTTTTTTTTGAGATGGAGTCTCTCTCTGTCGCTCAGGCTGGAGTGCAGTGGTGTGATCTCAGCTCACTGCAACTTCCGCCTCCTGAGTTCAAGTACTTCTCCTGCCTCAGCCTCCCAAGTAGCTGGGACTACAGGTGCATGCTACCACGCCTGGCTAATTTTTGTATTTTTAGTAGAGACAAGGTTTCACCATGTTGGCCAGGCTGATCTTGAACTCCTGGCCTCAAATGATCTGCCTGCCTTGGCCTCCCAAAGTGCTGGGATTACAGTTGTGAGCCCCTGCACCTGGTATTGAACCATGGTATTCTTGCTCTAAAATTTGTACTGTGTCTTCAGACAGAAGCAAAGGCCCTGTCCTGGAGGTGTCTTGTCTGTAGATTGACCAGGACCCAGACTGGAGCCTAGAATGTAACCTGGTGGCTGGGGGTGGGGTGGAGGGTGGAGATGATACAAAGACGTGGCTTGTTTGGCTCAGACACGTTTAAAAAATATAGACATTTGACATAAAAATTATGCATTTCCTGCTTCTCCTTTAAAAGCCAGAAGCATTGGCAGCAGAAGGCTGCGGCTGAGCAATGATCATTCCTTTGTCAAAACTTGGGTATGCCTTTCCACTTGGCCACAGACCCCACCATGCCCTATTGTCTGGCTTTTGTGGGCACTGAGTGTCGGGGTGGAGCTGTAGAGTCTAGGCTTCGCCAGCAGGAAAGGAGATGCGAAGAGTCGTGCTGCACCTGGTGGCCAGTCCTCAAAGCTGGTATTGTGAGCAGTATGAAGAACCACCTTCTAGCGGGGTGAGCAAAGGCAGCAGGGACCCTGAGCACCATCTTCTGCAAGCAATTCTCCTGCTCCCGAGTCCTCCCTCCTCACCCACACGAGTTCCGATTCCTGCCCTCTGAGGCCCCCAATCCTGGTCCTCCTTGCCAATGTGCCAACCACCTCATACAAATGTTGTATACTACCCAGCTGCCGCCAGGCGCTGGGCACAGTGCTTTCCCACGCCTGATCCCCTCGGATCCTGCCCCAGCCCCCTCCACGCAGGGATGACGCACTCCATTTTATAGACACATAGATGAGGTTCTGAGACGTCAGGGGACTCATCAAGTAAGGGCAGAAACCTGGACCCAGGCCTTCTGATGCCCAGATCAACTGGTATCAGGGACGGGGCTTCCCACCCATGAGTGTACAATGAAGAAACGGCCTTGAGTGCAGCAGCCTTACAAGGTGGTCAAAGGGACAAGCCCATCCCCCTGAAATCTGAAGCCCAGGAGTCACCACAGCACACAGCACAGAGGGTGGCAGCGAGCGAGAAGCCAGGCCGGACGGGAGCAGGTGGTTGGGCTATGGTCCCTTCCCACATTGATTTTCACAGCACAGAGACACACAAACTCCTCACAGAGGCGTCCAAACTCCACCACAGAGGCAGCAGGTGAGCGAAAGACTCTAGGTCTACGTGGGATCTCATCGGGATGAGCGTGGGCAGCTGACCACACTGCTGCCAACCTCAGTCTCTGAGAAATGGGCTTGTTACCAGTGCCTGCCTGAGAGGGTCTATCATAGTGTCCCTGACTTCATCCACAAGCGGTGCTCAGGGTGGGGCCCGCATCTCTGTAAGGGTTTGACAGAGGACCGCTCTTACAGCCCAGCTTGGTCGCGGGGATCTCCATGTGTCCCCTTTAGAGGCGCAGCACAGGACAGAAGCTACATTTTGTATCGCCCCATTTGTATAAAATAGTCAGAATATTTATAGGTAAATCCACAGAGACAGAAAGCAGATTGGTAGTTGCCAGGGGCTGGGGTTGGGGGAAAGGGGGACCGATTACTTCATGGGGACAGGGTTTCCCTTTGAGGTCATCAAAATGTTCTGGAATTAGATAGAGGTAAGGATGAATAACACATGCTAAATGCCACTGAACTGTGCACCTAAAATGGTTAATTTTATGTTGTGTGAATTTCACTGCAGTTTACAAAAAGCGAATGATAGAATGATGGGCGTAGATTCTCCTTATGTGTTAATGTGCGCCTGCCACATCTTGGAGGAACCACAGGAGAATGGGCTGGAGGGACACACACATGGGTGGTTACCTATGGCAGGGGGAAATCTGTTCATTTCCTCCAGGATTTCTCAGTGTGGGTCTGGGAATCTGGAGTGTTCCTGAATCTCCCCAGGGAGCTTGTTAAAATGCAGTTGTCTGACCTCAGAGTCACCCAGGGTCCCCGGAATCTGCATTCTGAACAAGCTCCATAGGCTGCGCTCAAGCCAGCAGGCATCTGGAAGTACCGACCCCTCCGTCTTTCTGCCATCCTTCTCCAACCGTCCCTCCATCCATTAGGTTAGCTGCCTCTCCTCCCAGGCTGCATCCCACCCCGCCTCGACCTATCCCAATGTCTCTACTACACAGGCCTCACTCCAGTTTCCATAATTCCACGGCCCCTCCTGGACCGGCTGGCGGACACCCTTCCTGAGCTCTCTCTCCCCTGAGATGCTGTTGCCCAAACCAGGGCACATCTCAGGCGCTTCATCTGATGCTCTCTTGGTTCCCCTGAGCGAGCTGCAATCTGCTCTGCAGCCGCCCGGTGGACAGCCCCATCTCCCCAGTGAGATCCATGCTCCTCACGGGCAGGGGTCATGTCTTTCTTCCAGGCCTCTGCCCTCCACCCCCGAGCCCACCAGCTCTGGGAGGCAGGCAGGGCACGGTCACACATGACCACGGAGCAGGGATGCATCCTGCCAAACTGTGCATGTGGGGTCCCTATCCAGTCCCCTCCTTGAAATATGACCCCCTGCTCTGGCCTGACTTGCATCCCTCTAAATTCACATGGAAGCCCTAACCCCCCAGGTGATGGTATTTGAAGATGGGGCCTTTGGGGGCTGATTGGGTTTAGCTGAGGTCATGAGGGTGGGACCCTCGTGATGGGATTCCTGCCCTTGGAAGAAGAGACAGCAGAGAACGGGCTTCCTGTCTCTGCCTTTGCCACCTGAGAACACAGGGAGAAGGTGGCTGTCTGAAAGCCAAGGCATGGGCCAAATCAGCTGGCACTTTGATCTTGGACTTCTCCATACTCAGAACTGTGGGAAATACGTGCCTGTTTTTGCAGGCACCTGTCTGTGGTATTTGGTTATGGCAGCTGGAGCTGACTAAGACACCCACCCCCTGGGAATAGAAACCACCCTTCGCTAACCTCCAGTTCCCGAAAAGTGCAATGTTGCTTAGCGCAGACTCCATTTCCACGAACTGGTGGTCAGAGAGGGGTCTCCTGGGGAGTGGCGGGGCAGGGGCAGAGCTCTGGTCCCGCACGTGAGTGCAGAGATGGGCGGGGCACAACGGCCTCCAGCCTTCCCTTTCGATCTGAGTCACCAGGCACCCTACCTATTTATCCCTGGAACAAGTTTGGTTCCCACAGACAGATGATCACAGTGCATCCCCTTCGTCCCCACCTAGCTGGGAGTGACTCAGCTGGGTGACTTGTCAACTCCATGTGAAATCTCAGGCCCAGGCCCTGGAAAGGATTACAGTTCCACCTCTGACATTTCATTACAGTTGGGACCATCTTTCTCGGGCTTTTTGCAGCCAGGCTCAAATCAGATAAACTCCTTTGTTCTTCGCGGAACTGACAAGCAGTTAAAACCCATTATTATGCTATAATTTCAGAAAATGGATCCAAGTGAATAGCTAAATAGGGCTCAACGTTACTTAATGAGACATCTTATTTGAGGCTTTCAAATGTCAGAAATCCCAGACAGCAGCAAGCTGAAGGCTCTGGGACCGACATGTCAGCTCCAGGAAAGCTGGACCCCACAGTGCAGTGGAAGCAAAGATTAAAACAGCAGGCTGGAGGTGATTCATCCGCCATGAATACAGAGCCCCACACCCCGGCAGGCGGGTGGCCACGACCAGGCTCCCGGCTGCCAGGCAGTCACAGGTTTATGTCTCTTTGCCATTGTAGGCGCAGAAATGTGAACAGCTGGAGGCAGGAAAAGAAAGAACACAAGGGGAGAAGAAACACCAGAGGGAAAATAATCCCTTAGAGGGTAAAGAACAAATAATTGAATAAGGGATTAAAAAACACACAAGGAGCCATCCCTGGTAATTGCCCTTGACAGCCAGTGTGAAAAGGGCCTGGGATGGGGGCTTTGTCCCTCCCCTCTCCGCTCACACCTCTCAGCCGCAGTGGGTTCTTTCCTGTGGATTTAGAATAAGCTCCTTTTCTCTAAAGCAAGTGCTTCGTGGGAGTGGCCTGGCTTTTTTGTGAATTCCCCCCACCCCCGCTCAAAATGGGAGTGTGCAGATGGAACTTGTGCTTGACTCTATTTGACAGTCGGGGCCCATTTGTTATCTCCCAGGGCTGAGGTGGAGCTAGGGAGGGGTGAGACAAGCAGCGAAGCCTCCTGCGGGGTCAGCAGGCACAGAGTCCCCCTCTCCCAGCGTCAGGGAAGTGCAGCCATCTACTAGGAAGGGGCTGGCCCGCAGCTCTTGGGACACAAGGCGCTAGTTGCGGGGTGAAGAACCGTACAACAGGCAAGCTAGCTTCATGAAACAGGGCCACCGAATGAACAACCACAGCCCTTGGGGGCCGGCGCGCTCAGCAGTACTACGCCTACATGCCCCCCACTACTGGCTCACGGTGCAATTCTGCTACCCCAAGAGGGCCCATGATGAGGGCC
>NW_012103143.1:4162293-4163974 GCF_000951045.1 Mandrillus leucophaeus | reverse complement strand
ACAAGTGTGAGCCACCGTACTGGACCACTCCTTTACTTTCTTAATAAACTTGCTTTTGCTTTAGACTGTGAACTCACCCTGAATTCTTTCTTGTGTGAGATCCAAAGACCCTCTCCTGGGGTGTGGATGAAGACCCCTTTCTGGTAACACTTTAGCATCTTCAACAGAGAAAAGAACAGAGCCTCGGTCTGGGACGGTTGTGGAGTTACAGAGAGAGCCAGTGCAGAGCCCTTAGCCTGGACTGGCACAGAGGCAGTCCTCAGCGCAGCTCCCAAAGTGAAGGAGATGTATTTTTGTGGAGACAGACGGGGAAACTCCTCTAGGCGAGAGAAAAACTTGGAGGTAATCCAGTCAGGAATAAGCCAGGCACACGTTCAGCGCACACGCCAGCTGGAGCTAGTTAGTAATGCCCGTGGAGTAGGGCCTAGAGTCAGGTATTTGGGGCTCAAGACGGAGATTTCTCAAATAACTTAAAACAGAAGTACCATTTAACTCAGCAATGCCATTACTGGGTATATGCCCAAAGAAATATCAATTGTTCTGCCATAAAGACACATGTATGCATATGTTTCCTGTAGCATTATTTATGAGAGCAAAGACATGGAGTCGACGAAGATGCCCATCAATGGTTAACTGGGTAAAGAATATTTGGTCCAGGCTGGGTGTGGTGGCTCACACCTGTAATCCCAGCACTTTGGGAGGCTGAGGCGGGCAGATCACCTGAGGTTAGGAGTTTGAGACCAGCCTGGCCAACATGGTGAAATCCCGTGTCTTCTAAAAATACAAAAATTAGCTGGGTGTGGCGGTGGGTGGCTGTAATCCCAGCTATTAGGGATGCCGAAGCAGAAGAATTGATTGAACATGGGAGGCAAAGGTTGCAGTGAGCTGAGATTGTGCCACTGCACTCCAGCCTGGACAACAAGAGCGAAACGCTGTCTCTACTAAAAATATAAAAAATAGCTGGACGTGGTGGTGGGTGCCTGTAATGTCAGCTTCTCGGGAGGCTGAGGCAGGAGAATCACTTGAACAGGGGAGGCAGAGTTTGCAGCGAGCCAAGATCACGCCACTGTACTCCAGCCTGGGCGACAGGCACTCTGTCTCAAAATAAAAAATAAAAAAGGATATGTGGTCTGTATACATCATGGAACACTATGCAGTCATGAAAGGAAGGCCTTTGCAGCAACATGGACGGAGCTAGAGACCATTGTCCTAAGCGGACTAAACTAATGCAGGAACAGAAAACCAAATGCCATGTGTTCTCACCTTTAAGTAGGAGCTAAACGTTGAGTACACAGGGACACCAAGCAGGTGACAGGAGACACCGGGGCCTACTTGAGAGTGGAGGTTGGGAGGAAGGTGAGGATGGAAAAACTATCTGCAGGGTTCTGTGCTGATTATCTGGGTGACAAAATAACCTGTGCACCGAACCAACGGCACTCAATTTACCCATGTAACAGATCTGCGCATGTAACCTCTGAGCCTAAAATAAAGTTGGAAAGGAAACAAACAAACAAACAAAAAAACTGTAACTAAAAAAAAGCTATGAAAAGTATTTGGGACTCAGAAACCAGAATTCGGGGGTTCAAGCCCTGCTTAAGAGCTGGTGTAAGCTTGGGAAAGTCGCCCTAGTTTATTCATCCGCCAAATGGGGTAATAGAGCTATTTACCTCCTTCGGGGGAG
>NW_012103143.1:4159371-4162023 GCF_000951045.1 Mandrillus leucophaeus | reverse complement strand
ATGGAGTTGCACTCTTGTTGCCCAGGCTGGAGCGCAGTTGCACAATCTCGGCTCACTACAACCTCTGCCTCCCGGGTTCAAGTGATTCTCCTGCCTCAGACTCCCAAGTAGCTGGGACTACAGGTGCAGGCTGCCATGCCCCGCTAATTTTGTAGTTTTAGTAGAGATGGGGTTTCACCATGTTGGCCACACTGGTCTTAAACTTCTGACCTCAGGTGATCCACCCGCCTTGGCCTCCTTAAGTGCTGGGATTACAGGCATGAGCCACCGCGCCTGGCCAGCTGGAGGCCACCAAGCACAAGGTGAGAGGTTAGGTTTCAGCTCAGTCTCCTAGGGCCCAAGGCTATGTTTTCAAATTTTCCAAAAGCAACAGCTCACTTTTAACAGCCAGCGCAACGTATCAACCGGCACCAGGCACAAGCCAGGCGTGGCCCTAAGAGCTTTGCATGCAGTGACTCCTTTCATGTTCCCAGCAACCCTGTGGGGCCGGACCGTGTCTCCATTCTACAGCTGTGAACCTGGGACCCAGAGAGTAGAAGAAAGTTCTGAGGTCACAGGGCTGGCAGGTGACAGAGCTGAGATTTGAACCTGAGCCGGGCCCCAGAGCTGGCACTGTGAACCCCTTGACTGTATCTAACCATCCTACTACACAGCCAGGCCAGCCTCAGTAATCCAGTGAAGCCAAACCGTCAAGTGGGCGGCCAGGGCAGGCTGGGCCCTGCTGGGTGGATCTTCCCAGCCCGGAGCTGGGGTATTAGGAGGCTGGGGAGTCACAGCCTCCTGGGTCACAATCAGAGAGAGGGAGACAGGGAGGGATCTGACCAGTGCTGAGGTCTCTAGGAAGGCGAGGGAGGGAAGGAGCAGCAGACAGCAGTGACAGTGGGGGTGGGTGGGGAGGTGCTGGGGAGATAGTTCCTGATAGACACAGGGTCCAGGGAGGCAGGCAGGGGCAGGCAGGGGAGCGAGGACAGGCTCAGAGAGATGTGGCTTTGGTTCCTGGCTGTGCCAATGGAGCCTCACTTTCCTCCTCTGTGAAATGGGGACAGGTTCTCCACTGTTTGGATACAGTATGATAAACAGAGAGCTCTGGCACGTGTGCTTCAGCGGTGACAGACTGCTGCTGATCCTACATTTATAATTCTAAATTTACAATACAGTTTGATCCCCAAATTAAAAACCAGAGCTGGGCTGTAGGCCTAGGAATCTTCCCACAAGCCACGTGGCATTGGATCACACATAGACATCACCTCCCAGTGCTCTGCAGTAGCCCCAGCAAGAAGTCCTCCAAACTCAGCTTGAATGCTTCCCAGCACGGGGCGCTCACCCCTTCGCTGGCCAGCCCAGCTCAGCGTGTCTCACTGTTCATGGCTGGAACTCACTCCCTGCACTGAGCTACTGACCCACGGCTCCCATTCTCGGCCTCCCCTGGAAAATCGAACGCCTTTGTCCGTGAAGAGAAACGACTGCATTTATCTCGAGGCTGTGCTGATTTCTACGCGTGTCTGTCTCCACCTGTGACTGGAGTCCCAGGAATTCAAGACCTGCCCCTCACACTGCTCTGCCCACACCTCGGTGTGGTGGAGATGAGCAAGTCCGAGGGCGGCTTCCAGGCAAGTGCAGGCACCTGACCTCACCAGGAAAGGCCTCTCCTGGCTCTCCCTGGGCCCTCACTTGCTCACAGGGGATGGCAGGCCCTGGCTGAGCCTTCGAACCTCAGCAGAGGA
The DNA here is from genome assembly GCF_000951045.1 of Mandrillus leucophaeus. Classification (NCBI taxonomy): domain Eukaryota; kingdom Metazoa; phylum Chordata; class Mammalia; order Primates; family Cercopithecidae; genus Mandrillus; species Mandrillus leucophaeus. Next base: position 4,160,299 of record NW_012103143.1, on the reverse strand, counting down.
ACTCTCGTCTTCCCCTAACAAACTCCAGGCAGAAGCCCCAAACGTGAAATCGGCCAAAGGACTATGTTCATTTAACTCAGGACTGAGGCCAGGGTGAGGTGAGGGAGGCGCTGGGGCTACAGGGTCCTACGACACTCACTCTCAGGGTCACGGGCCCCTAAGACAAGATGCCAACTTCCATGCTGTACCCAGGCTTCCTTCTCTTGCACTTAAACCTCTTGATTGGTGTGGGACTCCATGGGTACCCTTCCTGGAGTTAGGCCCCCACTATGGCACCCCTGTCTTAATCACTGCGCGAGTTCCCTGTTAGACTTGCGGTCTCCGACTCAAGCATAAGACAGGAAAGCGTCTTTGACACAGCAGCCAACGGCACTGGGTTCGGATTCCTCTGAGCAAGCGCACTAAGCTCTTCTCAGCAAGTCCTTGCTGACCTCTCTGGAAGCTCCTATAGGACCCAGTTTGAGAACCATGGGGGACCGACAAGCCCAGAGGTGCTGCCACCTGGGAAGCAGGCCCAGGCCTAGAGCCTCCAGCAGGGTTGGTCAGCCCTGGACGCTCTATTCTCGGAGGGTCCACAGGTTCGGGGGCCACAGAGCTGCCAGCCCAACGCATGAGGGACCAGACCCTTGTGGGTTTCTCTGCAAACAACCAGGGTGCTGAGCAATCTGCGCAGCCCACATCCTCTCAAAGGACGGCTGTGCAGAAGGAACACCAAGAAGGAGGGAGGCCTGGGGGGAGGGGCTTGTTCTGTGGGTGCAGCACCCACGCCTGCCCAGTAGGCACTTCCACAGCTGACCTGGAAGGCATGAGTGGGTGATGCCCTGGCATGCAGAAGAAGGAATTTGCAGTGGCCAGAATGCCACATAGTGCTTTGGGCTCCCAAAACGAGAGCCGCAACAGGCGCTCATCACAGAGATCTCTTATCACC
>NW_012103143.1:4157419-4158253 GCF_000951045.1 Mandrillus leucophaeus | reverse complement strand
CGGCCAAAGGACTATGTTCATTTAACTCAGGACTGAGGCCAGGGTGAGGTGAGGGAGGCGCTGGGGCTACAGGGTCCTACGACACTCACTCTCAGTGTCACGGGCCCCTAAGACAAGATGCCAACTTCCATGCTGTACCCAGGCTTCCTTCCCTTGCACTTAAACCTCTTGATTGGTGCGGGACTCCATAGGTGCCCTTCCTGGAGTTAGGCCCCCACTATGGCACCCCTCTCTTAATCACTGCACGAGTTCCCTGTTAGACTTGCGGTCTCCGACTCAAGCATAAGACAGGAAAGCGTCTTTGACACAGCAGCCAACGGCACTGGGTTCGGATTCCTCCGAGCAAGCGCACTAAGCTCTTCTCAGCAAGTCCTTGCTGACCTCTCTGGAAGCTCCTATAGGACCCAGTTTGAGAACCACGGGGGACCGACAAGCCCAGAGCTGCTGCCACCTGGGAAGCAGGCCCAGGCCTAGAGCCTCCAGCAGGGTTGGTCAGCCCTGGACGCTCTATTCTCGGCGGGTCCACAGGCCCGGGGGCTACAGGGCTGCTAGCCAGCCCAACACATGAGGGACCAGACCCTTGTGGGTTTCTCCGCAAACAACCAGGGTGCTGAGCAATCTGCACAGCCCACATCCTCTCAAAGGACTGCTGTGCAGAAGGAACACCAAGAAGGAGGGAGGCCTGGGGGGAGGGGCTTGTTCTGTGGGTGCAGCACCCACGCCTGCCCAGTAGGCACTCCCACAGCTGACCTGGAAGGCATGAGTGGGTGATGCCCTGGCATGCAGAAGAAGGAATTTGCAGTGGCCAGAATGCCACATAGTGCTTTGGGCTCC
>NW_012103143.1:4147858-4149511 GCF_000951045.1 Mandrillus leucophaeus | reverse complement strand
CCTCAGAAATAATACCACACATCTACAGCCATCTGATCTTTGACAAACCTGAGAAAAACAAGAAATGGGGAAAGGATTCCCTATTTAATAAATGGAGAAATAGGCTTCTTTCTTCATCTGGGCTCCTTCAGTCTCTCTGCTGCCTTCCCCTGGGAACCCGCTCTTACTGGGCGTGTCCGTAACTGGAGAAGGAGAAAATGAAACACCACATCCTTCTTTGTCTGTGGAGGAGGGAGGCCCAGTTCCATGCACCCAGGAATTACTGGATGTGTGGAGAGTCCCACAAAAGTGGGTGCCTTTGGAGTCCGCTATAGAGAAGAACACCAGCCAGGGGCTCTCAGATGGCTGCATCCTCCCAGATCCTAAGGGGATGCTAGGGATGGGCAGAGCGTGGGGTGGAAGGACATGGTGGCCGCTCTCCAGGGCCCTTAAAATCCTATTATTCATGGTCAAGTGTGGGAGCTGTCTTGGTCAAGCCCGCCAGCGTCTCCTTAACTCATGGGAATAGCAGGAGAGCTGAAACAAAGTGTGGAGTCCTTTGGAATAATCGAAAGTCTCTCTTTTCCATCGGAGGCCCTTTCTTTGGAGAAGTGGCTATAGGGAGTCTAGGGGCTGGATTTCTCCCAGGGATTTCAGCAGGGAAAGAGGAAACAGATGGATGAAATCAGGGGCCCCCAGGGCCAGGCAGGGAGGGTGCCATGAGGCTCCCAATCGCTTCTCTCGCACCTTCCCATGGGTACCCTTCCTGGAGTTAGGCCCCCACTATGGCACCCCTCTCTTAATCACTGCGTGAGTTCCCTGTTAGACTTGCGGTCTCCGACTCAAGCATAAGACAGGAAAGCGTCTTTGACACAGCAGCCAACGGCACTGGGCTCGGATTCCTCCGAGCAAGCACACTAAGCTCTTCTCAGCAAGTCCTTGCTGACCTCTCCGGAAGCTCTGACGCCCCTCCCACCTGCTCCCTCCACCTGGAACTCCTGCCACAGCCCTGCACCCTTCCTATGGGGCCTTCTCTTGAAACAGATGCTGCAGCTTTTAGAGCAGCAGATACATCAGGTTTGCTTCCTGTGGTTCCCCGGGGGCCCGGCACAGTGTGGGACACACACTTCACTCAGTACACACCGGCCGATGAGTACCTCCCATACACTAAGCACGTGCACACCCTCATGTAGGCGGGACACACGCCCTCAGTACACATGGGCCGGTGAGTAATACACCAGGCACGTGCAAAACTCTCATGTAGGTGGGACACACGCCCTCAGTACACACAGGCCGATGAGTACCTCCCACACACCAGGCACGTGCACACTCTCATGTAGGCGGAACACACGCCCTCAGTACACATGGGCCGATGAGTACCTCCCACACACCAGGGGTGCACACTCTCATGTAGGTGGGACACGCACCCTCAGTACACATAGGCCAAAGAGTACCTCCTACACACCAGGCATGCACACCCTCATGTAGGCGGGACACGCACCCTCAGTACACACGGGCCCATGAGTACCTCCCACACACCAGGCGTGCACACTCTCATGTAGGTGGGACACGCGCCCTCAGTACACATGGACCGAAGAGTACCTCCCACACACCAGGGGTGCACACCCTCATGTAGGTGGGACACACGCCCTTAGTACACATGGACCGAAGAGT
>NW_012103143.1:4140012-4142808 GCF_000951045.1 Mandrillus leucophaeus | reverse complement strand
CGACTCAAGCATAAGACAGGAAAGCGTCTTTGACACAGCAGCCAACGGCACTGGGCTCGGATTCCTCCGAGCAAGCACACTAAGCTCTTCTCAGCGAGTCCTTGCTGACCTCTCCGGAAGCTCTGACGCCCCCCCCCCACCTGCTCCCTGCACCCTTCCTATGGGGCCTTCTCTTGAAACAGATGCTGCAGCTTTTAGAGCAGCAGATACATCAGGTTTGCTTCCTGTGGTTCCCCTGGGGCCCGGCACAGTGTGGGACACACACTTCACTCAGTACACACCGGCCGATGAGTACCTCCCATACACCAAGCACGTGCACACCCTCATGTAGGCGGGACACACGCCCTCAGTACACATGGGCCGGTGAGTAATACACCAGGCGCGTGCAAAACTCTCATGTAGGTGGGACACACGCCCTCAGTACACACAGGCCGATGAGTACCTCCCACACACCAGGCAGGTGCACACTCTCATGTAGGCGGGACACACGCCCTCAGTACACGTGGGCCGAAGAGTACCTCCTACACACCAGGCATGCACACCCTCATGTAGGTGGGACATGCACCCTCAGTACACACGGGCCCATGAGTACCTCCCACACACCAGGCGTGCACACCCTCATGTAGGTGGGACACACGCCCTCAGTACACATGGACCGAAGAGTACCTCCCACACACCAGGCATGCACACCCTCATGTAGGTGGGACACACGCCCTTAGTACACATGGACCGATGAGTACCTCCCACACACCAGGGGTGCACACCCTCATGTAGGCGGGACACACGCCCTCAGTACACATGGACCGATGAGTACCTCCCACACACCAGGCGTGCACACCCTCATGTAGGTGGGACACATGCACTCAGTACACATGGACCGATGAGTACCTCCCACACACCAGGGGTGCACACCCTCATGTAGGTGGGACACACGCACTCAGTACACATGGACCGATGAGTACCTCCCACACACCAGGGGTGCACACCCTCATGTAGGCGGGACACACGCCCTTAGTACACATGGACGGAAGAGTACCTCCCACACACCAGGCGCGTGCACACTCTCGTGTAGGTTTTCTTTGGTTCTCACATGCTCCAACGTTGTAAGACGGCAGTGACCACCTATCTAGAGTGAGCTACGTGCGAAGCCTCGGCTGAGAGTTCATGTCCGCCGCCTCTAATCCTCATGCAGCCCCATTCTGCAGACGAGGAAGCTGAGGTTCAGAGCAGTGAGGTGGGGCCTGGCAGAGGGGGAGTCTGAGCCCCGGGGGGCTGTAGAAATGCACACGGGGCAGCAGGGCTGACCACAGAAGGTGGCACTGAACAGTCTCCTAGCGGCTTGGGGGCTCAGTGCTACAGGCTCACACTTATTTGTGGGTCTTGCTATGGGCCACCCAAAGTACGGTCTCAGTGGCCACACAGGCCCAGGGGACCGAAATGAGGAAACAGAGCTGCTGGCCACCACGTGGAGGAAGCCCTCACGGGAGCCGGGCCCTTCCAGCTGGGCACACAGAGGGTGGGGGCTGCAGGGAGGTGCCTCGGGGCCAAGGGCTCTGTGGAGGGAACTCTGCTAAGGACACGAAGCTGCCCAATAAGATTCCAGGGTGAGGAGGGGCTTAAGGGAGGTGGCCGTCCACACAGCATCTAAGTGGAGAAGCTCCAACTCCCACCCTCGCCAGCACCCATGCTCAGAGCTGGCTGCCTCTGTCCCGGGTCTCTGGAATGTGATGGGTGAGCAGAGGCAAGAGGACCCAGCCCAGCTGCCCAGGCTGGAGCAGGAGTTGCAGAGGGTGGGCCAGACCTCCCCTCCCTCACCTCTCCTGATACATCCCTTGGCTCTGCTGTGCACACCCACCCCCAAATCACACAGGCTGAGTCAAACCCTGAGTCCCAGCTGCAGGACGTCTGCACCAAGTGTGAGGATAACCACAGCCCGTCGGCTTCCTTAGCCTCCTCAGCCTCGTGGGGAATTCTCTTATGCACTGTTGGAGGGAACACCAGCTCTGAATGCAGCCTCCGGAGCAGGGGAGGAGGCTGCCAAGCTGTGTAGGGACAGGGCTCAGGGCTGGAGAGAACCGAGGAGCCATAAAGAGGAAGAGGGGAGCAGCACGCTGGACTTGGAGCCGGGTGCCGGCACTTCAGTCCCTCTCTGCCCAACTTGCTGGGTGCTTCTGTGCAGACCAGAGACCCAGCTCCGCTTTCATCCTCCCAACCTCCCCTAGGTTTCCGGCCTCCCCCAAGCAGCTGTCCCTTGGTCAGGAGGCTGCTGAGCTGGAATCACAGGCCTGACTTCGCGGTGCTCTCCACGGAGGATGCTGGCACGGCTTTGACAATGCCAGCCAATGCCCTGCTTAGTGATGGGGCACAATACTGAATCCTAGGTCTGATCTCCAGGATCAGCACGCTGGCGGGTGAGGGCCGCACAGAGCCCCGCACCTGGCTGGCCTCCGTCCTCACAATTGCCTTTTCAGTCTGCGTTTGCCCCTTGCCTGCCCACGGAGCACACAGGGCAGTGCCAAGCATGTGGAGCTGCAGGTGAGGTGGCGCTATTCTGGCCCTGGGAGCCTGTCTCAAGCAGGGATGCGAGGTGGGACCAAGAGACCCCTCTGTTCTACACCTGGTCTCTCTGCCACAAATGCTCCCTCCCCCACACCCATGTCAACTCAGCTGAAGGGCCTCATACCTCTTCCAGAATTCCCTCCTGTGCCGTCTCTGCCCCATCTCCTACAAGGTGGGAGCTCACAGGTAAGGATGGGGGCTTAACTGCCCGGCATGGGGCCAGGCTCAGCACAGGCT
>NW_012103143.1:4113047-4139962 GCF_000951045.1 Mandrillus leucophaeus | reverse complement strand
TGAATCCTAGGTCTGATCTCCAGGATCAGCACGCTGGCGGGTGAGGGCCGCACAGAGCCCCGCACCTGGCTGGCCTCCGTCCTCACAATTGCCTTTTCAGTCTGCGTTTGCCCCTTGCCTGCCCACGGAGCACACAGGGCAGTGCCAAGCATGTGGAGCTGCAGGTGAGGTGGCGCTATTCTGGCCCTGGGAGCCTGTCTCAAGCAGGGATGCGAGGTGGGACCAAGAGACCCCTCTGTTCTACACCTGGTCTCTCTGCCACAAATGCTCCCTCCCCCACACCCATGTCAACTCAGCTGAAGGGCCTCATACCTCTTCCAGAATTCCCTCCTGTGCCGTCTCTGCCCCATCTCCTACAAGGTGGGAGCTCACAGGTAAGGATGGGGGCTTAACTGCCCGGCATGGGGCCAGGCTCAGCACAGGCTGCCTACTGTGGGCATCTTGAAGCCCAGCTGGCACAGGCTGTGACATGGGGCTGCGGAGGACAGAATGGCCCTGCTTGCTCCCCCAAAACCTCTGTAGAAATGCATTCAGCCACCACTTCCCAACCTCCCAAGCCCCAAAAGCTGAAGATGGGTGTCGGGTAGGACTGGGGTTAGGGAATCTTCCTGGAGGAGCCCAGTGCCCTAGATTTGGGTGGCAGTGCAGCCCAGTGGCAATCAGGAGCTGAGTGACCCCTGGCGATTCCCAACTCTCTTAGGCCTTTGCCTCCTTATCCGTAAACGGGTGTATGAAGCCTGCAGGGACGCTGCAGGCTCTAGTGAGAGATGGTGCCTCCGGGACCTGGCCCAGGTCAGCTTTCCTTCAGGGTGTGGTGGTCACCAGCAGCAGCAGGGATGGAGGCAGGACCCTCGGGCCTCCCTGCACTAAATCAGCTGCCCTTCCCAGGCCAACACACCTTGGTGTCAGGATTTCTCAGAGCAAAACGTCCCTGCTAGGCTTTTCCTAAGGGGCTCTGGGCAGGGTCAGGAGAACCTGTGTGTCTCTCCCGATGCAGTGCGGACCCCAGTAACCTGAACATAAAACGGGGGTCATCTCCTATGTTTTTTCCTGACAACCCCTGCCTGAGGATGATTTCACCAAGACAGACAGAAGCAGCGTAGGTGCCACTCAGACTCACCACCGCCCAAAAACCCAGTGCGCTGGAGCTCTGCTTACCCCAGAGGGCCATGAAGACAGAGAAGAAGACGGTGGCGGGGTTGTCGAAGAGGTGGCTGGCGCGGGCCGTGGCGCAGGCTGAGCTCATCTTCCAGTAGCTGCAGGTCTTGTCGCAAAGTGGGCACATGGTGATATTTTGTCTCTGGTCACACATCTCCATGCTGCAAGAAAGAGGCAGCCCTGGAATCGCCTTGCCAGGCTGCGTGGATGGAGAGCCTCCTGGGTGGCGAGCTGGCCTGGGAGAAAGCGCTTGGCCCGAGCTGGGGGTTGGCGAGGGTCCCCCAGGTCCCTGCCGTGGTGGACATAGACCGGGTACTTAGCCATGCCCTGTCCCTCCTTGTCATCCAGGGCAGCTTCACAGGCGTGTGACCCATGCTGTTGCACTGGCCCTGAGCTCAGCAGGGCCTCATGCTTGGTTTAACGCTCCCCTGTTGCTGTCTTAAAACACACAATGGGCCGGATGCTGTGGCTCACGCCTGTAATCCCAGTACTTTGGAAGGCCAAGACGGGCGGATCACCTGAGGTCAGGGGTTCGAGACCAGCCTGGCCAATATGGTGAAACCCCCGTCTCTACTAAAAATACAAAAATTAGCTGGGCGTGGTGGCGCGTGCCTGTAATCCCCGATACTTGGGAGGCTGAGGCAGAAGAATCACTTGAACCCTGGAGGCAGAGGTTGCAGTGAGTCGAGATCATGTCACTGCACTCCAGCCTGGGTAACAGAGCGAGACTCCATCTCAACACATACACACACACACACACACACACACACACACACACACACCATACACACACACATACACACATACACACATACACCATACACATACACACACACACACACAGCATACACACATACACATACACATACACACATACACACACACACCATACACATATACACACACACACACAGCATACACACATACACATACACACATACACCATACACACATATACACACACACACACAGCATACACACATACACATACACACATACACCATACACACACAGATACACACACACACAGCATACACACATACACATACAGATACACACACACACCATACACAGATACACACACACAGATACAGATACACATACACACACACAAACACACATACACCATAAACACACAGATACACATACACACATACACATACACACATACACCATACACACACATACACCATACACACACAGATACACCATACACACACAGATACACACACACAGATACACATACACACACACACACACAAACACACATACACCATACACACACACACAGAGTATACACACACACACACATACACCATACACACACACACACACACACACACACAATGATTTTTGAACTAGGGACCTGTATTTTCCTCTTGTATGGAGCCCTGCAACCTCTGTTGCCGGCCCTGGAGGTGGACTCACCCAGGCCTGTTTTGTGGTAGATGGGCCCCAGAACATTCACCCCTGGGGTGACCCTGAGGCAGAAGCCTCTGCAGCCTGTCCTCCAGCCACTTCTAGGAGAGGCAGAGTCCCCAGCCTGCCCCCATCTAATCAGCAAGCCTTGTGCCAATAGCAAATGCTAGCCAGGTCTTTATGTTATAAGGTCCTGGAAAACAGTGAGATGGCAAGGGTCCTTGGTCTGTGCCAGGCACCGTCTACGTGCGGTTCACACAGCATCTCCATCCGCCTGGTGGGGCGGCTGCCTTGGACATGGCCTGGGTGCTCTGGACACGTGAGGTAGAGAAACGGGGACCCCAGGACTCCTCTCTGGCAGACTAGGGGCTGGGCCGGGAGGAATAGGTCCCCAGCTGCCTGGCGCAGCAGAGGCCCACCCTGTAGGCTCACTCGGGAAGCAAGGGGGCTCTGGCGGGGACGATGGTCCTGCTCAGTGCAGGCAGCTGCTTTGCTGAGCACAGGCAAGCCAGGGACCAGATCTCAACCACTGCGGCCAGGAGAAAGGATCTTCGTGATGCCCGAGACCCATCTCTGTGCCTCGTCCCCAGCACTGACTCACTCCCACTAATATTAGAAAATACCAATACTTCCAGCCTATCGGCGGCGCGAGCAGGAGCCTCATTATTGGCCGGCACAGATGTTCCACCTCGCCTGGACCAGCACTGGGGACCATTGCAATCCCACAGCCCAGAGAGGGGAAGTAACTTGTTCAGGGCCACACGGCAGAGTGAGAATGGAATCCTGGTCTCTGTCTTCAAAGCCCGAGCACTGCACAGCTCTCCTCTACTGCTCAAGGGCCGTGGGGGCTCCCTGCGGAAGATGGGTGGCCTGAACTGGGCCCTCAGTTGGCTACTCAAACCCTCTGTGACCCTGGCCAAGTCCTTCAGCCTCAGATCCAGTTTTTCTTTCTGGAAAACGAGGAGGGGTCAGAATAAGGTCCTTCCCGCTCTGGCCCGCTTTGAACTTTCTCCTTTCTGCTGCCTTGGACAAGGTTCTGGGCTCTAAACACACACCCTGGCTGGCTGGGCCAGAGGGTTATCCGGGAGGACGCTGAAGAGGGCGTTTGTTTTTTGACTTTCTGGATACACCGAACTAAGGCACAGAATCATGCCTGGTCCACAGTCGCTGGTACTTCATAAACGTCCCCTGCAAGGCTCGGGGGCCTCCTCCGTGCCCAGCATCATGGGCATTCTGGTTCAATTCTCTTCCTTCGGGTACTGTCCCTAAACATTTATTAAAAAGTGGTGTAGGGTCAGGCACGGTGGCTTACACCTGTAATCCCAGCACTGGGAGGCCCAGGCGGGCAGATCACTCCAGGTCAGGAGTTTGAGATCAGCCTGGCCAACACGGTGAAACCCCGTCTCTACTAAAAATACAAGAAGTATCCGGGCGTGGTGGTGGGTGCCTGTAATCCCAGCTACTCGGGAGGCTGAGGCAGGAGAATCGCTTGAACCTGGGAGGTGGAGGTTGCAGTGAGCCAAGATCGCACCACTGCACTCCAGCCTGGGTGACAGAGTGGTGTAGGTACTGCATGTTCCAGGCTCAAAAGATGGGTAGGTTAAGAACGATTCACTGAAGCCATGGCCATGGCCTGAAGCAGGGAGGAAGTGTGTGTGTGTGTGTGTGCGCGCGCGTGTGCGCATGGGAGCAGGGGTCGGGGGGGTGGGCAGGGCAGGCGCACACAGGTGGTGGGAGAACCTGCACTCTGTGGTTAGCTAGCTCTAGGTTTGTATCTCAGCTCTTGCATTTTGTGGTCCATGTGGCCTTAGTTTTCCCGGCTGCAGAATGGGGTAGCTGATAGTGAAGAGAAGCCGTGTTAATAGGTTGTCAGGAGGATTAAACAACCAACAACCAGTACGAGTGTGGCCCTTGGAACAGTGCCTGGCACGCCTCAGCCATCATGTGGTCATCAATGCTGTTGTCATCGTCATGCAATAGCCAAGTGCCTTGCAGCAGCAGTGAGTTCTAAACCTAAGCCAGGAGCCGGCCTTTCGGGGTTTATCTTGTGCCCCTCACTCAGCCTCCTCTCTTCTGAGGGCCTCTCGAGGGCAGAGGAAAGCAGAGTGTTGGGGGGTGGGGGCAGGACGTCCCCAGTTGGGCACAACGTGATGAGCTCCTCTCCCAGAGAACAGGCATGTAGAAGGCCTCCCCTGTCATCGCCAGCATGTGGCCTGAGGGTGGCCTGGAGTCGCCGGCGGTAGGATTGGGGACAGGGAGGGCCAAGGTGTATGCCAACGGCCTGCCCGTGAGCCTTACGGCTCTCCTGGGCTCTCCTTCCTGCTCCCCTCAGCTTCTAGCACAAACACCATCAGCCCAACAAGAAGCCTTTTTCTGATGGTTTTAAATCCCCCTCCGCCTCTCACTTCACCGCCTTTAGCCAAAATACAAAGAGCAGGAAGCTCTCTTCTTCAGGGAGGACCGGAGGTGCAAGGGCGGCAGGCGGCTCCACGCTGAGCACCGGCTTCCCTGCAAGCTTGGTGGGGATGGGGCGGAAGCTGCAGGAAGCACACACCTCCCGCACCTCCCACTTCGCTCCAGGTCACCTACTGGGCAGGGGTCTTGGCTTTGGCCTCGTCTCCGCCCACAGTGGTTGAATCCTGAGTAACTGCTGTTTGCATGTCTGACCATGTGGTGGAAGGGCCGAGCTGGCATGGCCAACCCCTGGGCTGACAGAGCCTCCCTGCTGAGGCCACCCTCCAAAGGCAGGAAGGAAGGAAGATGGAGGTCCCCCAGGCTTCCTCCAGGACGTCATGGGGAGAATCCCCACCTTGCACTCACCATTTCCCTCTGGCTTTGAGCTCTTAGCCTAAAGCCAGCCTTACACTCCCCACCAAATCTGGGCTACCTTGATCTTTACCACAACCAAACCCAAGTACCCAGGACCTCGTATCATATTCACAAAGGGACACCCTTTCTCCTGCCTAGGACCAAATAGCACCGAAGGGGAGAGAAGCCAGATTCCTCAGAGCTTTGATTCCGGGTGGGTGGAATATTTTAGGTGTTATTCATGTATCAAAACATCATTTAAACACAAATTGACCAGATATGGTCTTTTTGTGCTGCTAAGAGCCAGTTTCTTTCCTAGCTAAGACTGATGGCGTCTTTACAGACAGGCTCAGTTGATACATTTTCCAAACTATAGCTCTGCTTTAGAGATACTTGGCAGGAGTGGTTTGAAAAATAACCAGACTAACATTTTGGACTTTTCTGAGACTTTGAGCCCCTGCAGGGCAGGGCCAGCCCAAATCTCCCTTGACAGTCAATTTCTTGGTGGAGCAATTTGCACACTGAAGGCGCCGCCTGTCGACGTAGAGACCCGACCAGAGGTTGGGAGCCTGGAATTGTCCTTAGGTTCGTGTCAGGAGATCTAAGAAACAGCTACAAAAGCACCAGAGGGGCTCTGCGCAGTGAGGCTGAGCTTCTCAAAACCTGACTCTTGTTTTTTTTTTTTTTTTGGCCATAGGGCCTCACTCTGTCTCCCCAGGCTGTAGTGCAGTGGTGAGACCATGGCTCACTGTGGCCTCGACCTCCCGGGCTCAAGGGATCCTCCAACCTTAGCCTCCCAACGTGTTGGGATTACAGGCATGTGCCACCGCACCAGGCAAAACTGGACTCTTGTTCTGGAGTCACCTGGGGGAGCTGGGCCTCTGAGTGAGGCTCAGCTGTCTCAGGTCTGGGCCTTCTTTTCTGAGCTCCCTGACGTCTGACATACCCTGGATGAACAGCAGAAGGCACGTCGGATCTACATTCAGACGCCTGCCTATGCTGTGGGATGCAATCCTCCCTGATGGAACAGTTCCTGCAGGATTTCCCGGGGCTGCAGGTAGCCTTAGGAAGCTGGGCAGGTGGAACCTACTGTACAGCCCACAAGTGCCAGCCTGCACTGAGGCCTCTGGCATTCATGTCTCACCTCCTGCAAGCGCCAGCCTGCAACGAGGCCACTAGTGTTCATGTCTCACCTCCTGGGAGCACCAGCCTGCACTGAGGCCTCTGGCATTCATGTCTCACCTCCTGCAAGCGCCAGCCTGCACCGAGGCCACTAGTGTTCATGTCTCACCTCCTGGGAGCACCAGCCTGCACTGAGGCCTCTGGCATTCATGTCTCACTTCCCACGAGTGCCAGCCCGCACCAAGGCCTCTAGCGTTCACGTCTCACCTCCTGCAAGTGTGCCAGCCTGCACCAAGGCCTCTAGCGTTTACGTCTCATCTCCCGTGAGTGCCAGCCTGCACCAAGGCCTCTACCATTCATGTCTCACCTCCTGCAAGTGCCAGCCTGCACTGAGGCCACTAGTGTTCACGTCTCACCTCCCGCAAGCGCCAGCCTGCACCAAGGCCTCTAGCATTCTTGTCTCACCTCCTGCAAGTGCCAGCCTGCACTGAGGCCGCTAGCATCCAAGTTTCACCTCCCACGAGCACCAGCCTGCGCCGAGGCCTCTGGCATCCATGTCTCACCTCCCGGGCACACAAGAGAACTTTCTTGTCACATAATGACCAACAGTGAAAAGGAACGAGTAAACCATAACAACCTTCAAAGAATGAAAATGGTCAGATGTTTGTTTTATGCCTTTCTCTTAACAATAAAACATAGCCTAGCACAGATGGGCCTGAGAAGGGCACCCAGACTCCTAGACGGCTTCGAACCATGTCCTTTCCTCCTGACGGCTCGTGGCTTGGCGTGAGGTTTCATGTGTACAGGAATTGGAGTGACAGGCCAGTGTCCCAATGAATCGTGCAGCTGGGATGGCAGGAGAGGGCTCCCTGGTGTGTGCTGCGGGGTGGTGGGGGGGCTGCCGCCTACCTGGGGATGTTTTCGTCCACGGTGGCACATCCGTACAGGAAGACAATGATTCCCACGATGGAGGCAGGGATGAGCATCTGGGTGTACACGCCCAGCCAGGCGAAGTACAGGCCAATCTTCTCCCCAAAGTACTTCCTACACCAGGGGAGCAGAGCAGAGTCAAGCCCACTGTCATTCAATAGTAGCAGGGAAACATGCCCCGGGCCCTCCCCAGCAAGGAGCAACTCAAACCGGGGACACTGGTTCTCTCATCTGAGAAGCAGAAAGTGGGGTCCTGGGCCACCCCATCAGGTTGGGGGTGCTCTCTGCTTTTATGAAGCCCTCCCCTCTTCTCTTTTTTTTTTTTTTTTTTTGAAATGGAGTTTTGCTCCTGTTGCCCAGGCTGGAGTACAGTGGCACGATCTGGACTCACTGCAACCTCTGCCTCTTGGGTCCAAGAGATTCTCTTGCCTCAGCCTCCCGAGTAGCTGGGATTACAGGTGCCCGCCATCACACCCATTGCATTTCTTTATTTATTTGTTTTTGAGATGGAGTCTTGCCCTGTCACCCAGGCTGGAGTGCAGTGGCGCGATCTCGGCTCACTGCAACCTCCGCCTCCCAGGTTCAAGCTATTCTCCTGCCTCAGCCTCCCTAGTAGCTGGGATTACAGGCATGCACCACCACTGCCAGCTAACTTTTGTATTTTGAATAGAGACAGGGTTTCACCATATTGGCCAGGCTGGTCTTGAACTCCTGACCTCAAGTAATCCACCTGCCTCAGCCTCCCAAAGTGCCGGGATTACAGGTGTGAGCAACCATGCCTGGCCCCCCCTTCTCTGTGGTGCCCCGGGAAGGTGGGTGCGTTTCTGTGTGTGATGGCCCACGCCGGTGGGTGTGGGTGTACTTCCCCTGAGGCTGTGGGCTCCATTCCAAGCCCTGTTCAGCGTAAGGACTGGAAAGCACCTCGGCCAGGAGGTTCCAAGAAACCCAGTTGCTCCTCATGTTAAGTGTGGTTGGCACCTTGATGGCTTGAATGGATTTCTACCAGCCGAGCTCTGGTGGGCAGGTTACCTAACCTGGTCCGCCCCTCCTTCCTGCCCTGTGGGGACAGAGATCCTCTTGGGAGAGGAGAAATCCTTACACATCAGAGGCAGCTCTTTCCTTCCCCTCCACATCTCAAAGCGGGAAACCCCTCCAGCCGCCCAGTGAGGCCAGGCCCGGCAGTGAATTTAGGAGATGGTAAATGTGACAAAAAAGGGCCCACCCTCCACGGAATTTGAATAAGTTGCTTCAACCAATGCTGGCCCAGGCTCTCAGCCCTGCAGGGACATTTTGGGTCTTCCTACACAAGCTCTTCGAGTTCAAACACGTTCCCAGGCACTGAATATTCAGAGTGGTAGAAACCCGCAGGGACGTTGGCGGACGTTATCCAACTGCCGTCGGACTAGGGACTGGATTCCCGCAGGCTGTGGCGCGTTCTTACCTGACCAGGTCGATGGGCTGGTACTTATAGAAGACCCCGTAACACGCCCACTCTTCGTACAGGAGCTGAGGGGGAGGAAGCAGTGGGGTTGGTGACCATGTGGCACCCTGAGGTTGCTCCTTGGAACGCAGCAGTGGGGACTGAGCCTCCGTGGCATGATTCATTCATCCCACAAACACTTCCTGAGACTGAGCTGTGTGCGAGCAAGAGCGGGCCTCCCTTTGTAGGTGAACGTGGGGATGGAAAAGAAGCTTCTGGCAGGTTATGGAATGTGAACTCTTCGTGATTTGACCTGGAATTGACCTAAATGGGCCGGACGCTGTACGGCTTCTCACCTTTAGGGTTTTTGGTCGTCCCCATCAGACACCAAACCATTCTTTACAAAGGGCACAAAACCACCAGGGTTTTGAGCAGAGAAATACCAGTGGCGAAATTTTAAAAACTCTCACGGGATGCAAAGATACCCGAGGTTTATCTCCTGAGATGGGCTGTCTGATTAACGGTGCTTCGTGAAATAAATGAAATTGACACACACACCCTGTTACCCCCCCAGGCTTTGGGCAGGGACGGTAATGAGTTTGGTGGATTGGAAGCCTTGTGTGAACATGCAGAGGATGTCCTGAGGAAGATGCCGGGTTAGGACTGCTGGTAAAAAAATAAAAAAAATAAACCCACGCGTGTGGGTGGTTAACGCTTTACAGACCTCAACTCAAAGCCCAGCGACAGGGCCACACTCAGGGAAGGCAGGATGCAGGTGCTGCGAGGGGCCCAGAGGCTGTCCCGGGGCAGAGCAGCTGCCCACCAGCAGCCAGAGGCAGGGCAGCTGCCCTCCTCCTCAGTTCAGAGCCCATTCTGGGGTCAAGCTGCCTCCCAAACTCAGAGTCAAGATCACAGCTGGGGGACGAGGGAACCCCTTGGAGCCTCCGTAACTCCTCCCAGTGTCTGGAGGGCGGGAAGTGAGTGTGAGCCGTCTCCACAGCTGACATAGCCTCGCGTGCCTGAGTGTCTCGTCTGGGGTAACACTGGGGTTGTGCACTATAGAGAGCCCCCCACTGACAAACAGGGAGGGGAAACAGCGCAGGCGTACCCACAGCTGCCCCCACCCAAAGTCACAGGTGGAGGGCGTGTTTCTGAAATCCACAGAGGGGCCGTCTGCTGCTGCACAGCGCCTCGAAGCCACCAGCCTCACCTGCAGCTGAGCATGGCTATGGAGGGGCTTGTGACTTGTCTGCGGCCCTGGGCAGGTTCCCCCACCCCCGAATCCAGAGTCCTGGGCAGACCCCTTCCCCCATCCCTGTCTCCTCCTTTACACTGAAGGATGAGATCTCTCCTCCCAGGGCACGGAGAGAAGGCAGATGGGCTCCTGTGAGTTCGTGATGTGCAGAAGGTACAGGGTGGTTCTGCATCAGTGTGTTTTCTTAGGCAGATAACGATGAAAAGGCCACAGTTTCACTGTGTACATAGGCAGGCCTCGGCCAGCAAGCCTTGATGAAGCAGAGCTGCACCTCTGCAAAAGCAAAGCAGCCATCGCTGACCTGGGCAGCTTCCTCCCCTCACCTAGAGTCAAGCCGCTGATTTATGCCATAGATAGGTGGAAGATGCGGCAGAGAGGGAGGAGGAGGGAGGGAGGGGACAGAGAGACAGAGGGAGGAAGAGGGAGAGACAGAGACAGATGGAGAGACAGAGAGAGAAGGAGGGAGGCAGGGAGAGAGACAGAGAGAAGTAGGGGGGAGGGAGAGAGATACAGAGACAGATGGAGAGACAGAGACAGAGAGAGGTAGGGGAGAGGGAGAGAGAGACAGAGGCAGATGGAGAGACAGAAACAGAAGGAGAGAAGCAGGGAGAGAGACAGAGAAAGGTAGGGGAGAGGGAAAGAGACAGAGACAGATGGAGAGACAGAGACAGAGAGAGGTGGGGGAGAGGGAGAGAAAGACAGAGACAGAGACAGATGGAGAGACAGAGAGAAGAAGAGAGGCAGGGAGAGAGACAGAGAGAGGTGGGGAGAGGGAGAGAGAGACAGAGAGAGAAGGAAGGAGGCAGAGGGAGAGGCAGAGAGAGGTAGGGGAGAAGGAGAGAGAGACAGAGACAGATGCAGAGACAGAGACAGAGAGAGAGAGAAGGGGGAGGGAGGAAAAGAGGGAGAGAGACTGAGACAGAGACAAGAGAAAGGTGGGGGCGAGGGAGAGAGACAGAGACAGATGGAGAGACAGTGACAGAGAGAAGAAGGGATGCAGGGAGAGAGATAAAGAGAGGTGGAGGAGAGGGAGAGAGAGACAGAGGCAGATGGAGAGACAGAGATAGAGAGATGGAGAGAGAGGTGAGGGAGGGAGATGGGGACAGAAGAAGGGAGGGAACGAGACAGGGACAGGGAGAAAGGACACAGTTCTGCACCGGGGGAGGAAGGACCCGCCCTCAGTGGTTCCCACCATCTTCTGACAGACACGTGGAGGGGGCCCACCCCCAGCTTTCTACATAAACCACTTGACCTCGGTGGACTTTTCTTCCTGCCAAGAGGTGACATCAATCACTCTGCACCGTCAAGGCAAAGAAATCCAACTAAAGACTCCACTGTTAGTGCTGGAAGGACTCCAAGGTGGCACCTTAGCCCCGGTGAGCGGGCGGTGGGGTGTCCAGGCATGGGGGCTGTGGACTGGAGAACCAGGCCAGCCAGGTGGCTTCAGTCACTGTGACCTGGGAGCCTTCCAGCATCCGGACCCTGGAGGGATCCCAAAAACCCTCAGGTGTCTCTCTTGTCGAAACCCCCTGCCAGGACTCACACGGCTGCCGCCGGCCCTTGGTGACATGGATGCAGTCTTTAATTGGTGTACATCTTTGCCCCTTGCCTTTGCCTCTAGAACAGAGGCACCAGAGGGACCAGGTTTGTCTGGTCCTTCTCACCCTCCATGCCTCCAACAGGGCCTGTGGGTTTTCAGTAAGTGACTGTTGAATGAATGGATAAATGGATGGATGAATGACATGTTGGGCTCTGTGGCTCCCAGTCCAGACCAGGGATGCAGCAGACCTCAGTCCACACCTGGAGTCAATCCCCCACAACCCAAGCCACCCCGCTCCCCCACAGGGCCCAGGTGGTCCTATTCTTCCAGTGCCTTGGCAGGAGGAGGCAGCAGCTGCTCAGCAGAATACCTTCTGCATATCCAAAGACAGCTCTGGGGGTGTGTCTTGCTCACCCGGGGTTTAGTTCTGTTGGGTGTGAACTCGCCCAAGATCCTGGAGGAAGGCGCTCACTCTCAAGTACTCCTACGTGTTTGTGGTCCCATGATCAGACCAAGAGTGATGGCTGCCCTGCCGTGGCCCAGACCTGCCTCCTGCTTAAACTTCCCTACACTCTCTTCTGCCCACCCTCCAGCTCAGCACAGGAAAATGTCCTTGGCTGCAATTTCCTTTCTGCCCTGTGAGGTACCCAGGGTCAGGCACGCGGGGCTCCTGCCACTGATGGGAACAATAATGGAGAAGGCATGGGGTCTGTCACTGGAAAGGCAAAAACTCAGCGCCAGGCTGTGATGTGGAGCCATCGCGGCAGAATGCAGAGTTCCCCACAGCTCTGAGTCAGGACCCAAACACCCATCTAATCCTCCCTCCTTTTCTTCTTTCCATCATCCATCTACCTACCCATCATCCATCATTCATTCCTCCAGCATCCATCATTCATCCCTCCATCATCCATCCATCATTAATTATTCATCCCTCTGGCATCCATCTATTCACCTACCCGTCCACCCATCATCCATCCACCCATCTATCCATCATCTATCTACCCACCCATCATCCATCATTAATTATTCATCCCCCTGGCATCTATCTATTTACCTACCCATCCACCCACCCATCATCCATCATTCATCATTCCATCATCCACCATTCACCCATCATCCACCATTCATTCCTCCAGCGCCCGTCCATCCATCCATTCATCCATCCATCCATCCATCCTCCATCATTCATTCCTCCAGCACCCGTCCATCCATCCATCCATCCATCCATCCATCCATCCATCCATCGATCCATCCATCCATCCATCAGCCATCATTTATTCCTCCAGCATCCATCATTCATCCTTCCATCAGCCACCCATCCAAAAATCATTAATTATTCATCCCTCCGGTATCCATCCATTCACCTACCCACCCACCAACCCATCATCTATCATTCATCCTTCCATCCACCCATCATCCATCATTAATTCCTCCAGGACTCATCCATCCATTTATCCATCCATCCATCCATCCACCCACCCACCCACACACCCATCATCCATCATTCGTTCCTCCAACATCCATCATTCATCCTTCCAATGGCCATACATCCATCCATATTAATTATTCATCCCTCAGGAATCCATCCATTCACCTACCCACCCACCTATCATCCATCCAACCATCCATCCATCATTCATCCACCCACCCTTCATCCATCCTTCATCCTTCCATCATCCATCCACCCACCCATCATCCATCATTCATTCTTCCAGCATCCATCCACCCATCTACCCATTCACCCACCTACCTATCATCCATCCATCCATCATTGATTATTCATCCCTCCAGCATCCATCCATCCACCTATCTGCTCACCCACCTATCATCCATCATTCATCCTTCCATCAGCTGCCCATCCACCCACCCACTCATCATCCATCATTCATTCCTTCAGCACCCATCCATCCATCCACCCACACACCTACCCATCCATCAACCATCCATCTGTCTATCCACCCATTCACCCATCCACCCACCCACTCATCTATCAACCGTCATTCATCTCTCCACCATCCATTCGTCCACCCACCCGCCCATCAATCATCTATTCATCCATCCACCCTTTCGCCCATCCGTAATTTATCCATCCATCCATCCATCCATCCATCCCTCCCTCCATCCATTTATCCATTATACACTTATCCATCTCCATCTCTATCCATCCATTTATCATCCCTTAATCCACTCATCCACCAAACTGTCATTCATTACTCCCTGACTACCCCCATGGGCCAGGCATTGTATCCACTGCTAGGACCTAAAATTAAATGGGGAGTGGGAAGCATTCCAGGTAAACAGCTGGGCCTGGACAAACCCACATTGTGTTTGCTGGGCCTGGCACACAGTAGTGCACAGTAAATATTTCTTGAATGAATAACTAACTGAATGAGCTAGTCCTGGCACTCATGTGACCATCAGCCAAGCAATCCTGAGATTAGAAAAGCAGCCAGTGTGGCTTGAGAATGGAGGAGGGGGAGGAGGGGGTAGGGTTCAGGGGCCTGTGACCCAGAGAACTGAATTCAGCCAGAAAGGAACTGCTGGTGTCCATGGAAAAAGCATCTTTAGGGGGAGGATAGGCATCTGCTAAGCGCCAGAGGGGTGCAGAGGAATGAAGGGGGCTGGACTCTGAGGCTGGAATTGGTCAGGACAGGCCTGTGGAGGGGATGTTCCTTTTCCAACAGGATTGGGGTGGGGAGTTCTGCAAGTCATGGGGTCTCAGACGATGCCAGATGTTACACTAAAAATAACCAAATATGTAATTTTTGTGCTAAGTTAGATAGCATCTTCATCTGGACTCCCGGGCAGGCAAGCTGTATCAAGTACCAAAGATTTAAAAACATGTATGGGGGCCTGTGGGGGGAGGCTGAAAGGAGGAACGTTCCATACACAGAGGTCCTGGCCCCTGGGAATTGGGACAAGGCCACTATTGTGAGGTTGTCAGGGAAGCATCTCTACCCACCACCTGCGGAAGGACCAGCAGTTGAGGCAAGGTCTAGGAAGGACTGCTTCCCGGGAGGGAAGGCTGGGCACGTTTGGGGAACAGAGGCTGACGTGGAGACCTGGGGGGAAGGCTGGTATCGGGTGTGGACCCATGGGGGAGAAGGGAAGAGCAAATGGCTGTGGTGGGGACATGTTCTTTTGGGGGGCATGGTAGAGGAGCAGAGCTTCCTGGGGAGCCTGGGTGGGAAGGGTGGAGTTCCCATGCTCAGAGCGAGGGGCAGAGGGTGGGGACCGACGCTTTGGGGAGTGAGGGATTAGCAACAGCCACTAAAGAATAAAGGGGCTGGCTGGGTGCGGTGACTCACGCTTGTAATTCCAGCACTTTGGGAGGCTGAGGCGGGTGGATCACTTGAGACCAGGAGTTCAAGACCAGCCTGGCCAACATGGCGAAAGCCTGTCTCTACTAAAAATACAAAAATTAGCCGGGTGTGCTGGCAGGCACCTGTAATCCCAGCTACTCTGGAGGCTGAGGCAGGAGAATCACTTGAACCAGGAGGCAGAGGCTGCAGAGAGCCGAGATTGTGCCATTGTACTCCAGCCTGGGTGACAGAGTGAGACTCCATCCCCCCACCAAAAAAAAGAATAAAGGGGTCACCCAGTGTTTCCCAAAGTGTGTTCCCTGGAACACTAACTCGACAACTTATCCATTTAAAAGGGTTCCAGGTGAGGTAAATTTGAGAAATGCTTCACTGACCACCATCAAACAGGTTTCCCCAACGCGCTGCTGGGGGCCATTGTTCTCTGTGCACCTGGTCTCAGTGGTTCCCAAGTTTATTTGCCTGGGAGCCCTGTGGGATCAGGCCACGTGCCAGCAAGGACTGCTGGAGGCCCAGGCACAGTTCAGATTGTCCTGAGAAGATAAGGGAAGGACAGCGTGTGAGGAGTGGGCTCCGGGAGGACGGCTTTCCCTTTCCCATGCTCACAGCCACCTGCCGAGGGCACTTTTGAGAATCAGAAAGAGGAAAACAAACCAGCCACACAAAGCTCAGGGACTTTTCTCCTGAAACGGCGAGAGGGGACACCCGCTGCTCAGCCCCCTGCAGCGAGCGCCCTGGGGAGGCCCTGGAGGCCAGCGAGTCCTCGGTCCAGCTGCAGACCCACCCCCGCCCCAGAATACCTGCAGCCTCAACAGAGCCGCCTCCTGCTCCGCTCCATCAACTTACTTTTCTGTCGTTGAACTCCACGTTTTCACCCTCGTAGTCTCCCTGTTAAAAAAGAGGAAAGGGACTTTCTTATCATCCGGTGGCGCTTTGGAGGCACTCACATCCATAATGTTTCAAAACACAAACCCCAGCAGCCCTCGTTGACACAAATTAGATCATCCTGGGAAAACATTTCACAGAGAGCGGGAGGGTTGCCCGGGTGTGCCCCCTGTTCCGATAGAAAGGCCATGCCAGTCCCTGTTGGCCTCCAGGACGGCCTGAGCGGCCTCTTCCCTCGACACGAGGGGACTCTAGGAGAGGATCCACGGTCAGGTCCTTGGAACCAGAAACACAAATGAAAGCGGGCTTTCGTGAGCCGAGGTTGCGCCACTGCACTCCAGCCTGGGCGACAGAGCGAGACTCCGTCTCAAAAAAAAAAAAAAGAAAGGGGTCTTTCGGAGGCAGGAAGAGTCCTGTCATAGGGTGTGCATACGTCCCACTCTGCTGGGACAGTCCGTGTCTTGCTCCCTTTCACTGTGGAGCATCCCAAGAGGGACAGTAAATGACATGGCCACTGTCGTCTAGATCAGTGAGTCCAACACTCCCATTTTACAGATGGAAACACTGAGGCTCCGAGAAGCAAACTGACATTTCTGAGGACACACAGCTAAGATTGGTCAGACCCTGACTTGGATCCAGACCTTCAAACCTAAAGGAAGAGAAAGGTGTAAGGGTTGAAAGCCCGTCTTGGGACATCATGGGTCTAGACTGCCTATGGCTGTGTGCACGTTACCCTCGCAAACACTCAAAATGATACTGAACTGTCATTCAGTGAGCCCCAGATAACTACAGTTGACATAAGTTACTGGGGAGGAGCAGCAAGGGAGTGGCTCTGTCGAGGTTCAGGGCATGGCTGGCCTGGCCTGGCTAATGGTTTTTTTTTTTTTTTTCCGAGATTATAGGCATGAGCCACCATGCCCAATCAACCAGATATTTTTGACGAATGAATGAATGAATGAATGGATGCAATAAGCACAGGATTGGAATGGGGTAGGATGCAGGACAGCTTCACGGTGAGGAAGATGGAAGTAAAAATGTAAAGCTGAAACTACATAGCATGCAGTGAGAGCCTCACCATGGCCGCCGAGGCCAGCCTGAACTTCCTTTCAGTCTTATCGCTCAGGCTGGAGTACAGTGGCGTGATCTCGGCTCACTGCAACATTTGCTTCTGGGTTCAAGTGATTCTCCTGCCTCAGTCTCCCAAGTAGCTGGGACTACCACCACACCCAGCTAATTTTTGTATGTTTAGTAGAAACAGGGTTTCACCGTGTTGGCCAGGCTGGTCTCAAACTCCTGACCTCAAGTGATCCGCCCGCCTCGGCCTCCCAAAGTGCTGGGATTACAGGTGTGAGCCACTGCACCTGGCCTGGCCAACGAGTTTTAAGAATATCCAGGCAGACAAAGCTATGGGACTCTTGGGGGTCTGTCCAGTGCCCTCTGCACTCACCAGCAACTTCCATGACTCCTCTAACCCCTGCCAGGTGGGGACAACTTGACCACACACTCAAGCAAGCGACCCAGTGCAGGTGGTCTTGGAACCAAGATGCTCTGAGAGCAGTTTAACCAATTTCCTCCTAAGTCTTCAGGGGGTCCTCACCCACCCAAGCCTGATTCCTTTTAGTGTTTCCCAGTCTCTTTACGTGGATGAGACAGCCACACGATCCCAGCAGCGTCTCATTTATATGGAGGTCCCTACGCTGGGGACCTCAGGCAGGGAGATGTTAGTCAGGAGGAAAGCCAAAAAGTCACCAAGTAGCCGACATAAATATCAAAGTCCTTTCAGTTCAGGTGATACACTCTGATTCCAGGAGACTTCCTCAGGGTCTCGCCTGGAGCGCGTGGCTCTTACCCACACACAGTTCTACCAGGTTGTTATCTGGTTGGCAATGGCATTTACCAGATACTCTTTTTTTTTTTTCTGAGATGGAGTTTTGCTCTGTCTCCCAGAGTGGAATGCAGCGGCACAATCTTGGCTCACTGCAACCTCTGCCTCCCGGGTTCAAGCAATTCTCCTGCCTCAGCCTCCTAAGTAGCTGGGATTACAGGCATGTGCCACCATGCCCAGCTAATTTTTGTGTTTTTAGTAGAGATGAGGTTTTGCTATGCTGGCCAGGCTGGTTTCGACCTCCTGACCTCAGGTGATCCACCCGTCTCAGCCTCCCGAAGTGCTGTGATTACAGGCATGAGTCACTGTGCCCAACCGACCAGATATTTTTGACAAATGAATGAATGAATGAATGAATGAATGAATGGATGGATGGATGGATGGATGGATGCAATAAGCACAGGATTGGAATGGGGTAGGATGCAGGACAGCTTCATGGTGAGGAAGATGGAAGTAAAAATGTAAAGCCAAAACTACATAGCATGCAGTGAGAGCCTCACCATGGCCGCCGAGGCCAGCCTGAACTTCCCTTCAGTCAGTGTTCTGGGTAAGGACATGGGTGCACGCAAGTCAGGCCAGAACCAGTCACCTCCGCAAATGCTTAAACATCAGCTGTGGTACTTAGCAGCATGGGTGCCCTTCAGTTGTATGGAAAATCTGTGGCTGTAAAATTCTAGATTCCCTAAAGATACCTGACACCCACAGCCCAGGGCTTCTGGGTCCCACTCCTTCTGGACTGTGCACCCCTGGGCAAGTGGCCGGAGCCCCTCCAGCCTGTTTCTCCATCTTTAAAGTGGGAACAGACCCCACATGACTGCATAAGGCACGATGAAGATTTTGAAAGAGGAGATTCGCTGCAAGGATCTTGGAGATGCTTCTTGTGAGGCTGGCTCTCTGACAAGAAATAGATCCAGCTGATGAGGGAGGTTTGCACCAGTCAGTTTAAACTGTTGACAGTCAATCCCTAAGACAAATGCAGAAGTGGCCGCCAAGAAGAGGGATGCATTTGGCCTCTGTGACAGAATGAGGTGGGTACGCAGTGAGGCGCTGGAGTTGCAGAGTGTCACTAGGGACGGCTTTTGGCCCCAGCTCCTCCACAGGGGCTGTTCAACCTCAGGCAAGTTACTAAACCTCTCTGAGTCTCTGCGTCTGCACAGGTTATATGAGGTACAGTTCCTCCTAAACAGAGGGCTCTGCACACAGTAGGAGATTAACTATGTTCATTTCTCCCCTTTCCCTTTTAAGACTTAAAGGGCTGACTCAAAACAGGCAGGAAGGGCCGGAAACATTTTGGCTTCCGTACCTCAACCTCTCAGCAGGGATTACCTGCTTAAAGGTCAATCGGGAACATGGATGTAGCTCTAGGCTGCCTTCTTGGGATCATGGGCTGTGCCAGGCAGGGCTGTCTTCCTGGCACCCAGCCAGAGCCTGCACAGGGTGGAGCAGAACAGCCAGACCGGCTGGGTCCTCTGGAGGAAAGCCTGACAGAGGGGAGGAGTGGGCTCCTCCAGACTCAGGGCTTCCGGGCAGGAACCCGGAGCCACTGCCACGGTCTAGGGGCTTGAGCCCTGCCCTTGGAATCTCCTCAGACAGGTCACTGGCCGAGGCAAACTGACTCCATCCAATCCGAATCCACACCACGTTTACTGAGCACCTATTAAGTGCTGAGCGCTGGGGCTTCCTTGAGACGACACACATAACTAAAGGTGGTCAGACGGCGGTGTCTGTGCAGGTCAGGGACCATCCGAGGCCCAGAGAAGGGAGGAAGAAGCCACTAGTCCTGGGGAGGAAGGCAGCAGGAAGGCTTGGTGTGGGAGCTTCTGTCTGCCTGGGGTGGGGCGGGGCGGGGAAGAGTACTGTAGAAGGAACAGCATGTGTGAACACACAAAGGGAGGAAACGGGGCTGCTCAAACACCCCAATCCCCGGACCTACAGGGAGGAGGAGGCCCTGACAGGGAGGCCACGAGGTGACGGATGGCAGATCTGCCCAGACTCCTTCCCTTGGGGTCAACCCTCTGGAGAAGACACCTCTGGATTGCCCTGTGGGATCCCTGCACCTTACATTTGTCTAATCCAGTGTTTCTTCCTCAAGAAGAGAGGAATTAGGCTGGGCGCAGGGGCTCACACCTGTAATCCCAGCACTTTGGGAGGCTGAGGTGGGCGGATCGCTTAAGGTCAGGAGTTTGAGACCAGCCTGGCCAACATGGTGAAACCGTGTCTCTACTAAAAATACAAAATATTAGCTGGGTGTAGTGGTGTGCACCTGTAGTCCCAGCTAGTTGGGAGGCTGAGGCTGGAGAATTGCTTGAACCCAGGAGGTAGAGGTTGCAGTGAGCTGAGATCATGCCATTGAACTCCAGCCTGGGTGACAGAGCAAGACTCCGTCTCAAAAAAAAAACAAAAAAAAACATAAATAAATAAATAAATAAATAAAAGAGGAGTTAGGACAAGTTCTGATTCCTGACCCACAGATGGGGACACTGAGGCTCAGTGAGACAAGGGGCTGACTCCACCACTCAAGGCGGAGGAGTGGGTAAGTGGCTGGGACTGGAATCTGGGTCTCCTTAGACCCAGGCCTGTCCCTTCTCTCCTGCTTCTTGGCTCCTGGCCTTTGCACATTTGCAAAGTTTCAGAGCTCCTCTGTCCGGGATTCCCACACTGCTCAGGCCCCGAGGCCCATTCCCAGTGCCCTTGTGAACTTAAGTCCCTGTTTCCATAGAGACAACAAGAAGACAACCTCTCTCTCTCCGCCCCAAGTCAGCTATACTTGTCAAGGGAATACTAGTGGGATCTGGAGCTTCAGCTCAGGAAGTTGGCCACTTGCTCTGCAGAAATAGACACGTACAGAGCCCTGGTCATTCTGCCAGAGACCCGGACCAGCCAGGGGTAGGGGAGCCCGGGCCAGGGAAGACATTCTGTGGACCCGCTGGCTGTGAGGTTCAGAGGATGTCAAGGCAGAGCACCTGCCACCCGTGCCCCCGTTTTGTTGGGATTGTTCTGCAAGAAAAGATGGCCCTGTGTGTAAATTCTTGGTCCCCACCCGGGGAACAGGGAAGGCCTGTGTACAGTTGACATTTACAGCGAGAGCCAAGCAGGAAGCTGTGACCACAGGATAATTACAGCTCCCTGGGGGGTGTGGCCCGGAGGGATTTGGGGAGTCAAATGACGCAGAGATAAATCGTGTGTTCAGGTTACTTACATCGTGCAGTGGGTATGCAGCTGCGTACACGCCATTGGCCAGCAGGCTCGTGATGCCTTAAAAACAGAGGCAGAGAGAAGGTTACGGGACAGGCGGGTCTCCCGCTTCACATTGTAAAGTCACAGCAGTCACAGGGCCGTCTCAGCCACCAAGAGCTTCTCAAAATGAAATGAACCTGACTACACAGAGCCCGCCACCTCTGGGATTCCTTCCCCAGGAACGACAGGGCACAGCCGGGTTATTGATCTATCAACTAGGAGATGACGGAGCACATGCTCGATTGGCAGAATTAGGAAGACACAGAGAAAACCCCAAGAGGCGACTCCATCTCAGAGGCAGGCGGTGTGAGCGGACCGTGGCTTCACTGTCACCCCAAGCCTCCGATTCACCAGCCCCCCCACCTGTCCGAGGCAAGCCTGCAGATGGGGAAGGTGGGATGTAAGCGGTTAGAGAAGCTGAATCATGAGGAAATATACGGATGGAGAAATTGATGGTGTCAGAAAACACACATACAATTCGGAATTAGATTTTAGATTGATTGGGAAAACCGGAGGAGGCCCACACTTACCATACTTCCCACATTTCCGCCTTTTACTTAGAAGGGCGGAGTCCTTCTTTCTTCCCTCGCCTTGCCCTGTTTATACATTGGCTATTAGTGATGTGGAAAGGCCTGACAGGACCAAAGCTACATTTGGGGCAGCAAGCGCAGGTGGCCAGCGATTCTGGCGGACTCACAGCCGGCCAGTGCTCCTGGAGGCAGTGGAACGCTGGCAGGGCCCCTTTTTATGTGGCCCTGGGGGGCACATTATAAAAACACCATGGGCACATTATAAAACACCACGCCTGTGTGTCCTAACATGTGTGCATGCAGGCACCCAGCCCCAGGAGACTGCGAGAGAGGACGGGAGAGCCAGGGCCATGCGTAGGAAAGGGTTTCCTGGAAATCTGATCTTGCTCCAAACACATCGTGGGGGTCCAGCCGGGTGGGGGCGTTTCCATGGGACCCTTTGCTGCTCATGGAACCCCCTGCTTGGCTGAAGAGGCTTCCTAGGCAGTAAGAGCGTTTTTCACAGCAGCCTGGGCGGCCCACCCTCTGAGACTCCACCTGATAGCGGTGGGAAAATGACCTCCTGGAGTCCCCTCGAAAATGGGCCATCTCTGTGGTCAGTGACCTGGAATGATCAGGGGACCTGAGGGATGCTTAGAAATCAAAACCAGAGGAAGGGGCTTAAGTCACATGTGTGAGTGAAAAGTTTGTCTGCAATAGAAAGTGGACATGGGACCTGATCCAGGCTCGCTGGCCTCCTTCCTGTTGCTGGAATGCTGCTAGCCTGGTGCTGCCTGCCACAGGGCCTTTGCACGTGCCACTCCCTCTATCTGCAAGGCCTTCTCTCATCACAGTTCCTAAATCCCCCAGCTAGCCCCACCCTGCTCATCCTGCAAGACTATGGTACACAGCTTGGTGGGTGACGTACTTGAGGATGAACTCAGAGGTGGGTCAACTCTCAGACAAGGTGCCGTGGTGAAGCAGGGCTGAAGAGGGGGACCCACGTCTATCCGCCCTGTCACCAGGTGCAGGGAACCAGCCCTGCCACAAAACCGGTGGGAGCACAGAGACCCCGTGTCCCCAGGGACCAACCCGGGCAGAGAGCCAGCCTGGGCCATGCAGCCCGAAGCTGCTGGACTTCTACTGCAACCATACACGTTTCTACTGGAAGGAACGCTGCAGAGACCCGGGGGGAAACTGAGGTCCAAGACCTAGCCCTGGGACCAGAACCACACCTCCTCCTTACCTCTAGTGACCTTTCCAAGGCTGTGCCCTGGCAGCAGCGACCTAGAGGAGCAATTTCAAAAACCCAAACTCCCGATGTCACCTTCTTTTCTGCCTGACCTCACTGCAGTCGTGTGGACTAGGGTTTGGCCACTCTAGAGGATCTCAGTCCTTTTGACCCTGGATGGGACTCCTCCACACTCCCCTTGACTTAGGACATGGACTTAGAGACTTCGGGCCTGCAAGGGTATCCCTGTGAGTGACCACAGGCCATACGGTCGGGGGTCAAGCAGCCACCCGAGCAGTCAAGGGTTCGTCTTCTTTCTGTCTCCCGGGCCTGACCCCAGGAATTCAAGTTCTGAGCCGTTGACTCCCACTGCTCTCCATTTTACTTCCCACGGCATTCCTGCCACCACAGGAAGCCAAGGCAGCAAGATGGTCCCTCCCGTATGCACAGACTCCAGCTCTCACCAGACCTGCTGTGTCCCCAGGGAGCCATGGCCTTGTCATTTCAGAGGCTTCTACAGAGTGATGGATGCTACCCTATGGCATGGCTCTCAGCAGGGCAAAAGACAGCTCAGGAAGGAGGGGAGGAGAGGCCGGAAAAGGCATTCCTTTGCTCTCCAATGTTTTGGCTTTCACAAATTGCCTGCAGCTGTGGGCGAGGGACCTACTGACAGGGGAGGTTCTCAGCTACACAATTTAATCAGGAAGATTTTGTATCTATGGCTTAAGGGGTTCTGGAAACCGGTACCCAGGGAGCCTGGTCAGGATGGTTTTGTGGCAGCTTCTGGAATCAGGCTGTCTGTACCTGGTGGTGCCTCGTCAGGGGCCCTGCTTTCAGCAAGCCCTGGTGAGCTTTTAAGGGTCTGGAACACCGCACGGAGATGTCCCCTGGCTGGAACCCCGATTACTTCCCACGGGACCGTGAGGGTTAAGAGAGGGCCAGGAACCCCCAGTCACCCCTAACGCTGGTCTATTTCCAGCCTGGATTTACCGCCCCTGCAGGGAGAGTCTGTCCACACAGCTCACAAACCGCTCAGGCCAAAATGAAGGATGCGTTTGTGTTTAAAAGTGCTGGGCCATAAAACCGCCCTGCACGCTCCCAACCCAGCCCTCCTGTCTGAAACTGTTACACAGGCTTAAATCAAAACCCTCTTAAACGCCCCAAGCCGGCTGCCCGCCTCCCACAGAGATGACTCGGAGGCGAGATTCCCACTTGGAGACCAACGCTGATCTCAAGCCCCAAAAACATGCTTACCCATGCTGTACTTGGCCTTGGTACACGTCGTTCTCTTCAAGATCTCATAGACCTATTGCAGAGACAAGAAGGAGGGGTGAGCAGTTACTGAAGGCACCTCCCACCAGCAGAAACAGTCTGTTGTGGCTGGAGAGGACCTGGTCACACATTACCCATGAAGACCTCTTTGGTGCTATTTTCCAAGGAAAGACAACGGCCTTTATTCAGGGAGGGCTGACCCAGCTGAGGGCTCTCAACACTATCAAAGGCTTGAGATTCTCAGGGAGAAACAGGTACCACCTGCAGTTCCCATCGTTCACTTCCCACTTTCATCTGGGAGTGATCGCAGCTGGTCCCAGCAAAGCACTGCTGTGCTCTCCTGGGCCTAATGCTGGTGTCCTGTGTCACAGCTGTGCCACATACCCTGCCTGGTGGGTTTACAACACCCTTGTGCTGAGAGCTGAGTTGGAACAGCACCACCCCGGGACACAACCCTGAATGTTCTAGGACTCTGGGGGATCGGGGGTGGTGGCAGTGAGGCGGGCCTTGGGATCCATTCCCCACGGCGGCAGGAGGTGGCCACCATCGGGCTCTGGGTTCCCGGTGCCTGGGCCGAGCCCTGCTGAAGGGATCCCACCCCAGCCGCCTGCCCCTTGACTAGTGAAATATTTTGTTTGGTGGCCTCGGCAGCTCCGGCTCGGGAGTCTCTCTGCCTGGACCCTGGTGCCAGCTCTGCCATTTGCAGCTGTGTGATTTTGGACCAACGACATCACCACCGCGGCCTCAGGTTTTCTATCTGTAAACTGGGGTGAGAAGAACTGGTTCTGCTATGCAGATGTGCATTTCAGAGCACACCAATTCGCCTCTACTCTCTCAGGCAAGGCCAACGTCCTTCCAGTGTCCCCAGGCCCAGATCATCTGACCTCTTCCCCTCTGCCTCCACCGGACCCACCTGTCCCAACAATCCTGCCCCCTGGCTACCTCTCTCACTTTCCAAAACCACTCCTGCAGCCACAGGGCCTCCGCCCTGGCTGTTCCTTCTCCTAGAAGCACTTGTCCCCTTCAGATCAGAATAGGTCCAGGGTCTCGTTAACAATCAGGCCCTAAAGCCACCACCTTCCCGGCGGCTCTGTCTTCCAGCTCGGCTTGCCTGTCCCCACCTGCCAGATTATAAATGTCCTCAGTGCCTCTTTTCTCCCACCAGGTTCGGGCACACAGCAGGTACCCAATACATCCGTGCTGAATGAAGGAAGGAATCACCCACTCAGCTGTTCTCCATGGCTCCCTCCCCATCATCCCTCAGATCTAATCGGTCCTGACCTTGCCGATTCTCTTGTAACCACCTCCTGCCTTCCACATGTAGTTGTAGCCCCCATTGATGACCACTGCCATGAGCCCTCATCTACCAGTCACCTGCCCTCCCACAGCTGGTCACTGGCAGTGATCCTTCTGGAACAGATCTCACCACATCCTCAACCTTGCTCCACAACCTTCTATGGCTCCCCAGTACCTACAGGCCAAAGGTCTGAAACCCAAGACCAGCACAGTGGGCCTCTCCCTATCGAGCACTGCTGTTCTCTGACTCCTATCCACTTGCACACTGGGCCACCCCAACGCCAGGGGAGAGTGAATGGTGTGGAGGAGAGGAGTGGGGAAGGGCTGTTACTCCTCCACGCCTTTGCCTAGAACCTCAGCCAACCCTACATGCTGTTGGATTTTGATGACTATTAGGCCCGACTAACCAAGGCCAAAGCCATGAATTCTCAGTTTCTTTGGAGCATGTTGGCCATGTAGAAACTGGCCTCCAGGGTCTCTGGGAGAGAGAGCCCCTCCTCCCCGCCCCAGATCTGCCTGTCCCAGCAGTGGCTCAGAACCCCCCGTGCTGGTGCGACCTGCACCACCCTCCCGCTGGCTGCCTGCCAGTCTCAGGTGGTGGTCATGAGGAGCAGTCATCTGGACAAGGTCACCCTGGCTGCCTCCTCCCAGCTCTCTGTCTCTGCCCAACCAGGCTGGGCTTTCTGGGCGGGGAAGAGAGAACAACAGCAACAGTTTGGCTGCCGGGTTAATTTCTTGTTTAGATTGAAGTTGGGTCCTGAGCCATGCACAGCCCTAGCTTGGCTGGTGGACAGGTTGGATAAACACGGAGCCAGTGCGTTGAGTAGGGCAGGGTGGCCTGGTCAGATTTCAAACCTCAGTTGGCTCCTCTGGCAAAGGCCTGGAAAGAGATCTCAACCCACACGCCTTCGCCTCCATCACCCCCTCCCTCCTGCCCACACCTGCCTGCCCCGAAAGCCCCGCGTCGTGGATTGATGGTCAGGCATGCACAACCCCACCACGAAGAGGCTCTGAGAGATGTGCTGAGAGCTGCACAGATCCGGAAACACCGACCTCTGAAAACATTCCAGGGGTCTGGCTTCCCTCCTGCTTTCCCGAGCTCTGTGCTTATTCCCTTCCTCTGAGCTGCCCCAGCCTGGGGCACGACCATCCCCTGGGCCCCTCGCTGCCCTCTCCCTTTCATTATTCTAATTATTTCTGTCACAGACAATTAGAGCCGGTTTCCACCGGGAGGAGTTTCACCAAAATGAAATTATCATCTGGATCCCCAGGGCCACCTTGCCAGGGAGCCGTTTCCAGGCGCGCGAGATACTTACAATCGTACTCCGGGTTTTACTGTCAAAAAATGAATCCTTATCAGACAGGTCAAACCTGTGGAAACACCAGGAAGGAAACAAGACACAGTTCACCAGAGCCCGTGGTTCTCCGGGTTTCAAGGCCCCGGGAAACCACATTGTCCCCATTAGCGGCGACTGTGAAATGGACGGAACTCTGTCCGCACGCCAGGTATGACCCGTCCGCCCCTGGGCATTTGGAACAGTCTGTTTCACCGCCCCTGCACCTGGGCGAGGCCTGAGACCCACACAGGTGGGAAGTGACCTAAGAGGCAAGTATGGTCAGACCACCCC
>NW_012103143.1:4086170-4112982 GCF_000951045.1 Mandrillus leucophaeus | reverse complement strand
CCCCCTCCCCCACAGCCCCCCCGGAAGATCCCTGCTTCCTTTTGGTGACATCCTCAGCGGGCAGTTTTGAAAGCCTCTGCTTCAACAAGGTGGGGGACAGGGGCAGTATCACCGCCACGGGCAGACAGTTCCAACCTTGAAAACAATCTCCCTTCCAATGCTTTGGGTCC
Source organism: Mandrillus leucophaeus (assembly GCF_000951045.1). Lineage (NCBI taxonomy): Eukaryota > Metazoa > Chordata > Mammalia > Primates > Cercopithecidae > Mandrillus > Mandrillus leucophaeus. The sequence continues at coordinate 4,112,812 of NW_012103143.1, read as the reverse complement.
TGATGGGCTGCACAGGGATGGCCCAAGGCTTCCTGAGGGTGGAGGGGCATCTTGGGAACACACTCCCTGCTCTCCCTGCGCTCCAAGGCACTTGGGGGAGAGCTGGGGAGGGTGCCTGGGTTTTCACCTCCACGGAGCCTGGAGGTGATCCCAGCCCTGGCCAGGCAGTAGGGCTGGCAGTCAACCCAGGGCAGAGACGAGGGAGGTTGGCGGGGGTCCTGGAAGGAGGGCGGTTTCCTCTAATGTCCCAAGTCCCTGTTCTGGAGCTGGAGGAGAGGGCTGGGCTTGGGGGTCGCTTCTTTCTCTCTGGTGGCATGTCCTGTCCCCTCTAGGAATGAGGACCTGGTAAAAGCATCCTGTGATGCTCATGGCTCCACCCCTACTACATTTATGAGCAAGGGCCCCTGTGAGCTGAGGCACCTGTTTGTCCTCCCTGTCTGCTCTTCCATGCCCCTGACCCTGTGAGGCCGGCACTGTCCAGGAGCCCTCCTGCCCCTTAGAACTTCCATCCAAAGTCCGTCTGGGTTCCCACGGCTCAAGCTTTCTATTCCCACCTCTGCCCACGCTCCAACTCTGCCCGGTGAGGCCCGCAGAGGCCTTGCAGTCACTGCTGACCCAGGTGGTTACGCCCCACTGCCCTCGGGAGCGGAGGAGGAGGGAAGGTTCCAGAATAGGCATGGCCCTGCCAGGCAAGCCAGCTGGCGGTGAGTCCCTGGGGCCTCAGGCCTCCTGCCTGGGGATGCTTTTCAATTTCTGCCACAAGGAGTGAGACTCACTTGGGCTCAAGGCTACCTGGACTGCAGGAGGCCTCGTTAGCCAGACCCTGGAGGGGGGTGGGGTGGCGGCGGCAGGGAGCGGGTGGGAAGGCATGTCCAGACCACTGCTTTGGGGTCCTCACACAGGCCAAAGAAGTTTTTCCTGTGTCGCCAAGCAGAACAAGATTCTGTGTCCTCCTAACTCCTCAGTTAACAGTGATCTTAGAAATCATTTCCACGACGTCTTCTGGGCTTAGCAACCACCAAGCTCTTACAAGAACACGCTCTTCTTTTGGTGGGGGGCAGATAATCAATCTGCATTTCTCATGCTAGAAGATGAAATCCCCACACACAGGACCCTTTGGGGAGCAGGTTGGGGGTCCTCACTTACAGATGCTGCTTCTCCCGGGAGAAGGGATAGGAGAGTCTCTTCATGGTCTGGGGCCTGTGCTCGGCCACTTTGGGCTGGATGGGGTCTGTGAGTTTCTGGAGCACAGAGTTGATTTTTTTCAGGAGGCCACGGGTCTCATTAATGTGGTACATCTGCAGATAAGACAAGCAACCGGGGAGCCGCGTCACCCGGCTGGACCACGATCCATGGAATCTGTTCTCAGACGGCCAGAGAACCATCCCACCCCATGCAATGGCGCGTCCTGAGAGCAGAGCGCCTGGGTGGGCCGGAATGCACCGCCCCTCCCTGCCCACGCCGTGAAAGCCCGGAGTTTCAGCAGCACCCAGCCAAAAGCACAATTACAATGCATTCCAGAGAATTTCCCCCCTAAACTTTACTTTTGCTTCGAAAGAGGGAATCCAAGTGGTCTCTGAGGACGCGAGAAGCAGGAGGCTGATTTGCTAGCTAGCCCAGCTTCACCCGTCCGCCTGCCAGAGTAAATACCGACTCCAAGCTAAGCTTCTGGGAACACACTGTCAAACTGCTTTTTAGATACAAGGTTTTCACAGATTAAAAAGAAAAATCCCAGTAAGCCAGAAAACGTAATTAAAATGAATCTGATAAATTAGCTGAGATGCCACAAACACGAAAGCACCAGGGCCCGAACTGTAACTGCATCTGCATGTACAGACGATTCCTTGGGGGCTGAGAGGTGGGCTCTTCTGCCTGTACCATCCCTTGGTAGGGTTTGGTCTGGGGTCTCTAGAGACCACCCAGGGCTGGGTCATCAGGACTCCGGAGCCTGGGGACCTTGTCACATCGAGCCACATGGTCCTCCCAGGGGTAGCCGTGAAGCCCACTAGGCTTTTTATAAAACTCAGGGCCTCGAGGTATGCATGTTTCACCGCCGGGCATCAAGTGACCTCTAGACTTGGCGATTCATTTCGGAGCAGAACCATCAATACCAACCTTCTTCGTCGGCATCTTCAGTTTCAGAAACTCGGCCTCTCTGCACAGCACGTTCCAGGGCGCGTGGATTTTCACAAACCCCACTCCATGGATTTTGGTCTGGAGAGAGAAGGAAGGTTCTGGGTCAGGGTGGGTGGATCTGTGTGGAAAACTACCTTGATCTTCAGATACCACCACAATTTATTGAGCAGCTACCGTGCATGGCTGCTTTCACCACGACCTCATTCCACGTTGACAACACTTTGAGGCGCATCTAGAATCCCCTTTTAGCAGAAGGTGGGAGGAAGTGCAGGGAGCTATGGGAGCTCCCCCAGGTCACACAGGAACCTTTAAGAGCCAGGAGGGTTTCGAGGAGGATACCCGGGGGGTACAGACTCCAAAACAAGGGGGAAGTTTTCAGGAGGGTTTAGTCGAGGGCCCCCAGAGTGGCCCAGGCCACAAAGGAGGACCTTTCAGGACGCAGAGCCCAGACCCCTCGGCCTCCACCTGGGATCACTCAGGGACCTGTGGGTGCCTGAGCAGTGCCGAGGAGGGGATGGCTGAAGATGGTCCCTACTCTGGGCATCTTCCCCTGTGGGTCAGGGCCACACCTCTGCCTGCCTCGGGTCCACGTCCCGGGTTCCCTTATATCTGCACTGACTTGATCCTAAAGAGAATGGGCAGCCTGGTGCACGGGCTCGAAGGCAGGCCTGAGTTCAAGTCCAGCGCCCTCCCTAAACAGCTGCAAGCTTGGCCAAGTCACCTCTGTTTGGTCCTCAATGACAACAGTGAACAGCAGAGAGTCACCGAGCGCTGGTTGGCGAGGATGCGGCATAAGCTAGGGGCTTCAAGAGAAATGACACCATCAACCTCCATGGGCAGCTTGATGAGAAAGGCCGCCTTTCCAGATGGGAACACTGAGGCTGGGGGAGATGAAGTCACCACAAACACAGGCTGCGCTCAAACACAGGCAGCCCTGCCTGGACTCCCCACTCTTAATCGGGGATCAGGTGCAAAGATGCCCCCAACGTCTCCAGCTTTCCCTCTCCCCTCTGGCTTTCGCATTTAAGAGGGTCCCTTTACCAAATAAGCAGCATGTATGCGGCCGCAACGTATTTCCCCATCAAAGACACATGTCACATCCATCGGCCTTCCTGTCACCCTGAGACCACCCAGCTGCCCGGGGTGCTGACGCAACAAGAAGCAAAACGGCGCCGAGTCCTCCTGAGCCAGAGCTGCCTAAGGGCAGTGGGGGCCTTGGTCCCCCGGGGCTTGGGGGTCAGACCAGGGCTTCTAGACTGAGGTCCCATCCACCTCTCCTTTCCACAATTCTGAGACTGAAAGGAAGGGATGGGAAGTCTTGGCAAAAAGGCAGACAGAAGGAAGAGCGAGTGCCGGCTGGGACCTCATCCATCCCCTCTGGGTGCAGAGCGACCAGGTGGAGGCTCAGGGCCTGACCTGGGTTCTGGACCCCTTGAGTGTTTGACACAAGTACATAGGTTCGTTGTAGCTTGTTGACAAAAAGCAATGAAGCCAAAGTCACTTGGGGATGAGTTTTTGTTTGTTTGTTTGTTTGTTTTGTTTTTAATCATTTTTTGTTTTTTTTTGAGATGGAGTCTCACTCTTGTTGCCCAGGCTGGAGTGCAGTGGCGCTATCTCGGCTCACTGCAACCTCCACCTCCTGGGTTCAAGCGATTCTCCTGCCTCAGTCTCCCGAGTAGCTGGGATTACAGGTGTGCACCACCATGCCTGGCTAATTTCTGTATTTTTAGTAGAGATGGGATTTCACCATGTTGGCCAGGCTGGTCTGGAACTCCTGACCTCAGGCGGTCTGCCTGCCTCGGCCTCCCAAAGTGTACTTGGGGATGAGTTTTAAGAAAACAAAATCTGGCCGGGCGCGGTGGCTCAAGCCTGTAATCCCAGCACTTTGGGAGGCCGAGACGGGTAGATCACGAAGTCAGGAGATTGAGACCATCCTGGCTAACATGGTGAAACCCCGTCTCTACTAAGAAATACAAAAAACTAGCTGGGCGTGGTGGCGGGCGCCTGTAGTCCCAGCTACTCGGAAGGCTGAGGCAGGAGAATGGTGTAAACCCGGGAGGCGGAGCTTGCAGTGAGCTGAGATCTGAACACTGCACTCCAGACTGGGCGACAGAGCCAGACTCCATCTCAAAAAAAAAAAAAAAAAGAAAACAAAATCTGAAGTGGGTCAAGTCAATGTACTCGGTGAGAGCCTTGGTGGAAGCCTGTGAATGCGACGGTCCCGGGGACCTGGGCGAAGCTTCCAGGTCCAGCAGAGAGAGTTAAACGCAGGGCCCCGGCACCTCAGGTGACCCACCGAGGAAGGGAGACCCTCCTTGACGCCCCAGCTTCATCCCATGCTTCTTCCTGATCCTACAGAAAAGCAAATGGCCATGGAGTGAATCCTGTCTTGTCGCTCCTCCGGAAGCCCACCCACGGTGGTTTATGCTGATGGTGAGGCCTCCGGCTGCATCCATGAGGCCTGCCCTACGCCATCCTCTCCCCAGCACCGCCACTCAGGTCTCTTCTGTGCTGCCCTGCTGCCCACGGCAGGCTCAGAGCAGCCGCTTTGCACATATTTATGGAATGAATGAACGAAGGGCAATAATACAGTAACAGTAATAGTAATGTTGACAGGGGCTGACATCCACTCAATGTCAGTTATGCGCCGGTCCCTGCTGCATGCATTCCATGCATATTAACTCATTTCGTCCTCACCGCAAGCCTGTGAGGCAGGTCCCATCATCATCCTCATTTCACAGCTGGGAAAACTGAGGCCCTGAGGTGTGTGCCATGCTGGCCATTGTGGGATCCTCCTGCAGCTGCTGTAACACGTGACCCCAAAGTGGGCAGCTTAAAACTACAGAGGTTCATTCTCCTTCAGCTCTGGAGGCCTGAAGTCCACAGTCAAAGTGTCTCCAGGGCCGCGCTCTCTCCGAAGGCTCTAGGAGAGGATCCTTCCTGCCTCTCCCAGCTTCCGGGGGCTCCAGGTGTTCCCTGGCTGTGGCCACATCGCTCCAGCTGCTGGCTCCTCGGTGGCACCGTCTCCTCTCCTCACCAGGTCTCGAATCTCCCTCTGCCATTCTCTGCTATTGGATTTATGGCCCACCTTAAATCCAGGATGATCTCATCCAGAAATGTTTAACTTAATTCCTTCTGTGAAGACCCTTCTTCCAAACAAGGCCACGTTCGCATGCTCCAGGAGCATGTGGCTCGGGGGCCACCGCTCAGCCCCTGCTCCCACCCTGAAGCTGCAGGTTGGGGTCCTGCAGGGCTTTGTGCAGGGGCCTGTCCCAGTGGTTAGGGGAGCTGTGCAGAAGCGTGGACCCAGGAGTGGGGGCCTGAGGCTGCTTCAGGGAGACAGCGGCCTGGGGACTCTTGTGGGGAGCCCAGGGCTGAAGGACATAAGGTGTGGGTTGAGAACTGATGATCTCAGCATGAACTGGAGGAGGCAGCACCAGGGGCTCTGGCAAGATGAGCCCACATCCTTCTGTGGCCCTCGAGGGGTAGATTGAGTGGGCATCGTGCTTAGAGGCCTGGGACGGCATGGCCTGGGCTGGAATCCTGCCCTGCCCCCGTGTGGTTTCCACAAAGTGACTTAACCTCTCTGAGCCTGCATTTCCTCATCGCAAACTGGGTATTACAAGACCTGTTTCCCAGCAGGGGAGCCTCTGGTGCTCTCAGCAGCCCTGGTCCAGCTGAGCCCCAGCCTGCGTAAGCACGGACTCCTTCGGCCAAGAAGCTCAAAGCCACCTCCTCAGTGCTGGGGAGCCAGGGAGGGCACTGAGGCTGGAGAGGTGGTGGTCTTCCAGCCTGGTGACCCACAGGAACAGCACTGACTCCACGGGGCACTCTGAGTCAGGAGAAAAGGCAGCCCACATGCGGGAGAGCCTGTCTTTTCCTGTTACAGACACAGATTTATTTCTGGGCTCTGCTTGCTCACACGCAAAGACCCAAAATATATTCCTCTGAGTCCATGAAGATCTCTGCATGGTGGTCAAGGAGCCGGTGCCTGCTGCTGGCCTCCCTGGGAAAACATGCACCCCTGTTTACGTGAGCAACGGGGTCTCTCCCAGGGAAACATCTGGTGAGATTCGGGAAAGGGGTCATGGGACCAGTTCGGCAAACACACATGTGGGATGTTTTAAAGCATGGTGCCCGGACTGACCACAGCCTGTCCCCGGCAGGAAGACACTGGGAGTGACAGCCGTGTCCCCTTCGCCCCCAGCCAGCGCCCTGAGGAGTGCATTCTGCCCCGACTCTGGGCCCTCTAGCTGGAGTCTTTAAGGTTCATGAACCTACTTGGCCAAGAGCCACAGCTGTGGGGGTGGTGAGGCCCCATCTGGCCAGACCATGGGGCTCTGCAAGGGGACAGAGTCAACCCCCCAGATAGCCCCCAACCAGAGGGGACAGAAGATGCTGACCTTAGCCCAGAGACTGACTATGCAGGCGGAAACCTCCCGCTGAACCCAGCCCCAAAGAACTCTGACCTTCCTGGAATCGCTTCTGACATTTTCGTTTCAGAAGGAAGAAGAAAATCACAAACAGAAAGGACAAGCGAGTCCCCGTGGCGGATACACAGTGGGCAGGGATGCCCAGGGTTCCCCACTATAGTCCCCGTGGCCCGAGGGCCTAGACCCTCAGTCCGCACAGTGGCCCTGCGTGCTTCTATCATCCGATCACGGCCACGGACGGGACTCCCTGCAGGGGGAGCGTGGACTCAAAATTGCTAGAAGATTTGAAGGCTTGCACCCCTAAAGATCAGACCTGGGTGGTTTTCGGGTTGCCCTTGGCTTCCTAGGGTTCCTCACCTACTGTGGTCCTCACAGGCTGCTCCACACCCTGGAGGGCACCACTCAGTATGGACGTCCAGCCCTCAGTCATGGGGTCGGGGTGCTGGAGGGCTGAAGCCTGAAGGTCAGAGGGCTACTGAGAGGGGCCGCCCCAGACAGCACCTCCCATGTCAGGCAGGAACCGTGGGGTGTGTGTGCCGTGCACAGCGGTCCAGGCACCTCCTGTATCGGGCAGGAACCACGGGTGTGTGCCGTGCACAGCGGTCCAGGCACCTCCCATGTCAGGCAGGAACCGTGGGGGGTGTGTGCCGTGCACAGCGGTCCAGGCACCTCCTGTATCGGGCAGGAACCAAGGGTGTGTGCCGTGCACAGCGGTCCAGGCACCTCCTGTATCGGGCAGGAACCACGGGTGTGTGCCGTGCACAGCGGTCCTGGCACCTCCTCTATTGGGCAGGAACCACGGGTGTGTGCTGTGCATAGCGGTCCAGGCCGCTGGGTGCAGAGGAAAGCCCAGGAGCCTCATCATCGTTGGGGTTTGGGCCCCGAGGCCCTTGAGCACCCGCAGAACACCTGGGCAAATCCCCATTTCCCTGTTCGCAGCTTCCTCAACTCCCAAAGAGGAGAACACCCAGCCCTCTGGGGAGCCGTGTGGCCCCATCAGGAAGGCACAGGCCTCTTCTGACCCTGTCTGCCCACGAGGACGCGGGGCTGCTGTGGTCTAATCCTTCTGCCGTCAGACTCGGGGGCAGACACCAGGACGCTTGGCGGCTGCCCCAAGGGGTTCACATTCTCTGCCATAAATAGGCTTTTGGGGCATGTGATGCCCAGCGCCGCATCCCTGGTCAGCCCTTCATGACCAGGCGAGTTTTCAGCAGCCCTGGCATCTGCCTGCCTCTCCCCATTGGCACCAGCTTCCAGCACGGATAGGAGCTGGAACACTGGGTCTGAAGCCAGGCTTATCTGTTTAGCTGACGGATGTGTCTCTAGGACGGGGAACAGCAGTGGCCACAGAGCAGGGGCTCAACGACATCCACCGAGTGAGGGAGAAGGCAGAGGGAAGGCTCCCGTCTTTATAAAGCGCCTACTCTGCGCCAGCCGAGGACAGCCCCGGCTTTCAGACTCCCACCCGCCTCCTCTCCGACCTTTTGGTAGCTATCGGTTTGTCCACTTCAGTAAATACGGATGAGGGGGCGGGGAAGGCCCAGAGCCCCTCGTCCCAGGCCCACGAACAGTAGACGTGGAGGGATCTCAGCCCGACCTTGACCCTGCAACGCTCACTCCTACCCTCCACCCACACGGCTCCAGAGAGCACATGGGCAGGACAGGAGATGCTCTCAGTCCCTGGGCAGGGGTCTGCCTGGGGCAGTCATTGCCCGTGCCTGGCATTTCCCACCCCACAGTTACTGCTGAGCACATCCACGCTGCATAGGAAGACCTGGCTCCCCACGGCAGGGACACCGCGACGAAGCACAGTTGAGGGATTGTCTCTGGAGCAAGCACACATCCCCCATTATCCTGACATGGTCTCCAGACTTGAAGTGCGCCGAGGACCCAAGGAACACAGCTCTGTGGATGGATCAGGCGCCATTGCTCTTTCCCGAGCATGGGGCAGGGACTGGGCTGGGGACATCTTTAACCCCAGTCCTCACCACGGGGTCTGGTCCTAGGCCTGCTCAGTGATGTCTTGGTCAAGAAATAAATGATAGCTAAGTCAGCAGAAATAGCGTTTCACATTCTTGCTTCTGTTGAAGGCGATAGATTACCCAGATCCACCCTTTACATAGTAAAGAATACACCACAAGAAAAGAAACAAGAAATTCAATGACCTAAAACAGCAGTCCCCAACCTTTTTGGCACCGGGGAGGACTGGTATCATGGAAGGCAATTTTTCCACAGGACAGTGCTGGGGGTGGGGGATGGTTTCAAGATAAAACTGTTCTACTGTTCAATTTTTTTTTTTTAAGACAGAGTCTCACTCTGTCACCCAGGTTGGAGTGCAGTGGCATAATGTTCATTCACTGCAACCTTCGCTTCCCAGGTTCCAGCAATTCTCCTGCCTCAACCTCCCGAGTAGCTGGGACTACAGGCGAGTGCCACTACACCCAGCTAATTTTTGTATTTTTAGTAGAGATAGGGGTTTCACCATGTTGGTTAGGCTGGTCTCGAACTCCTGACCTCAGGTGATCCTCCCACCTCTGCCTCCCAAAGTGGTGGGATTACAGGCGTGAGCCACCCCTCCCGGCCTAAACTGTTCCACCTCTGATCATCAGGCATTAGATTCTCACAAGGAGCACACAATCTAGATCCCTCACATGCACTGTTCATAACAGGGTTTGAGCTCCCATGAGAATGTAACGTCGTCACTGCTGATCCGACAGGAGGCGGAGCTCAGGAAGGAATGCTCGCTTGCCCACCACTCACCTCCTGCTGTGGGGTCGGGCTCCTAAAAGGCCACGGACCTATACGGGTGCCCAGCAGAGCAGGAGGAGAGAAAGGGAAGGAAAAGGAGGACTGGAACCCATCCTGAGAAGCTCTGGCCCCTACAGCCATGGCACCTGTGAAGACCTGGGCACCTCAGACTGTGGCTTTGGTTCGAGGTGGCTCTCATCTGTAACGCTGCAAACCTTTCTGGACAAGGTCACCTTTATCCCAGGCTTTGGGAAACCCCACAGATTATAAAAGGTCAATGACTAGCAGACAAGCGAACCAAATCCGCCCCCACCAGGACAAGAGACAGCCCCGGGAGAAGAACCAGCTGAAGTGACCGAGATAGAAATCGGCCCACTCAGCTTGGGATTAGCAAAGGATGAGCTGGGTAATAAATCAGCTATGCTTACCTCGTTTAAAGACATAAATCTCAAGATAGAAAAGATCTGCAAAGGACAGGAAACTATTAAAACATGACATAGCTGACTTGGAAAGGAACCAAATAGAACTCCTAGAAATAAAAAAGATCATAAAAAGAATTACAAACTCAACAGACATGTTGGGAAATGCTCAACCCCTCCAAAGACAAGAAGGCACATGGGGCTGGTACAGGAAGATGCTGGTGAGGGGCTCCGGCGGGGGCGAGGGGAGCCCTGATTTGCAGCATCTGCCAATTTCCATGGTGTAAATACCCCACCGTGGCCTATTTCAAGCCAGCAACGGGTAACAGCCAGCTTGCGGAATTCCAGAAGGACACGACTCCAGCACACCATGGGCCTGGACACAGATGAGGAGCTCAGAACTGCAGCCAGAATGGCAAAGATTTCACCCCAGCAGCCTGGGATGCCTCCCGGCAGAGCTGTGCAGTGATGGTCTTGGGGTCACTTTAAAAACATGAATTTAAAAAAATGTCCAGAATTCTCTCCTTCCTTCCTTCCTTCCTTCCTTCCTTCTCTCTCTCTCTCTCTCTCTTTCGACAGAGTCTCACTCTGTCACCCAGGCTGAAGTGCAGTGGCATGATTTCGACTCACTGCAACCTCCACCTCCTGGGTTCAAGCAATTCTCTTGCCTCAGCCTCCCGAGTAGCTAGGACTACAGGCACCGGCCACCACACTCGGCTAATTTTTGTATTTTTAATACAGATGGGGTTTCGCCGTGTGGCCAGGCTGGTCTCGAACTCCTGACCTCAGGTAATCCACCCACCTCGGCCTCCCAAAGTGCTGGGATTACAGGCGTGAGCCATGGCGCCCAGCCCAGAATTCACTTTAAAAGAAATATGTTTCCATGAAACTAAGACAAGCCTAAAGAACATCAGGCAGTGATAAAAGTCATCCAGTCTGTTTTGGGCCTCAGCTGAAGACTGGGGAGGCATAAAATCTTTAGGGACCAAAGAAGTCTGTAGCAGTGGAATCAAGAGCAGAGCAATAGCTTCAGGAGTAGACTAGAGGTTCCTAACATCCCTTTGTGCAAGAGGCCCATTCTTCCTCCCCTGGGGGAGAACGGGGACTGCAAGTTTTAGTGCAAAGAGCCTCTGGGTGAGGTTAGGGGCCGGGTTCAAAGGCCACTCTCAGTTCAGCATGGAATTTCTGCCCCACCTACTCATGGTTCTGGTAGGGGTGGGGAGCTGACAAGTCTCATGAGCATGTTTGTTGCTTTTATTTGTGCTGAGGAGCTGGGGTTAGACCTGAGACTCCTCAAATTCCAGGCCCCCACCCCCGATTCTCAAATCTGTGAGGGCCTCTCCCCAGTCCCTGCCAGTGCCCAGGGCCCTGCGGACAATGAATGCAGCCCCAGGACTGCCTCCCACACCTGCCCACATCCACAAGGCCTCCATGGGAAATGGCAAGAAAAGGCTGCCCCTCCCTGTCCTGAGGCCATGGCAACCCTGCCACCACCCTCCCTGCATATGGAGACCCTTCTCTTCCAAGGGGGACTTGTGGTTCCCCTCTGGCAGGAGCAGGGCCAGGCCCTGGGAGCGGTGAGGAGTGGGCTGTGCCCCAGGCCTGCGGGTAAGGGGAGTTCACAGCCAACGCCGGCCAGCTCTGTCCCTGTGTGGGCTCGAGGATTAACTCTCTTAACCCTCACCCACCACTCCACAAGGAAGGGCACACGACCACCTCCATTTTACAGATGGGGACGTTGAGACCCAGAGAGGTGAAGCCACCTGCCCAGGGTTGCTCAGCCAGGAAGTGGTTGAGTTGGGTCCACATCCGCATACTGGGCTCTCAGAGGGGCTGGGTGGGGTCTGAACTCGCACTTGGAGCTCAGAGGCCACGTCTCCACCACCCACGCATCCAGCCCTGGGCTTTGTCTGAAAGCAGCAGCCCTTCTCCCATGGAGTCCGCCCTCACTTGCTTTTCAAAAGCAGCATCCATGAAGATGGTGAACAGATACTGCTGCGGGGACGGCCCCACCCGCTACGGGGACACATGCAGAGAACCAGCGGCGAGCCAGCGGGGTGCGGACTTGAGCCCTGGGCAGTGGCATGAAAGCAAACAGCCTTTTATAGGGGTCCAGTGTCCACGGCCTTCTCAGGATCTACCAAAGCCTGGGTCAGGTTCAACATCAGGGCAGTGCAGGCCTCAGCCGCCCCCCAGCACACACAGCCAAGAGTTTAGTGTGTGGCGTTCTCTGCAATGACCCCATGGACATAAATAACGTCCAGCAGGCTTTGAGGCTGGACTTCAAAAAGGCTAATGGGTCTTAGTTGCAAGAAAACATGTTGGCCACAACCTTCTTTTGTCCTTTTAATGGGGAGCTAGGAACCCTGGAAGCTGACCCCATGGCTGTCAAAGAGGGGGAGAGAGAAGGGGAGGGAGAGGGAGAGAGACGGAGAGAGAGGGAGGGAGGGGGAGGGAGATAGAGAGAGGGAGGGAGGGGGGAGAGAGTGAGTGAGGGGTGGTGGAGTGGTGAAGAGGGGGGTGGTGGGGGAGAGCGAGAGAGACAGAGAGGGGAAGAAAGAGGGGAGAGAGAAGTGAGAGAAAGGGAATGAGAGAGAGGGAGAGGAGACAGACGGGAGAGAGAGACATAGAGAGGACAAGAGAAAGAACTACAGAGAGACAGAGGGGGAGAGAGAGACAGAGATAAGTGAGAGACAGAGAGAGAGAGAGGTAGAGATGAAAAAGAGGTGAGGAGGAGAGAGACAGAAAGAGAGAGAGGGAGACCGAGAGGGAGAGAGAGAAGGAGGGAGAGATGGAGCAAGAGGGAGGGAGAGGGGAGAGACTCCTGAAGCCCTGGTCCCCTGCCTCAGGGCCCTTCTCTCTTCCTGCCTTTTCCTGCCCTGCAGTGCTGTCCTGGGGTCTCTGAGCCCCTCCTGGAAACCCACTTTGAAGGCCACCCTGTGGATCTAAGTGCCCACGCCTTCTTGACCCACCCCCGGGTCTCTCCTTGGGACTTGGCTCCATCCTCCGCAGGCTCTTGGCTCTCTGGAGCTGGCGCTGGGGTCTGGGTCTGGGGTCACCCCTGGGGTACCACACGGTGCTCCAGAGTCTCATGTGGACGCTGGGGGTCTTGCTCTGGGGAGGCCTCTCCTGGCTTGTGCAAAAGATGCTTCCCACACTCCTCACACCTCAGAGCATGGTCTGGGCAGGACCAGAGCCTCGGCCACCCCAGGTGCTGGGTGCCCCAGACCAGCTGAGCCAGAGCCTGCATTTTGACAAGACCCCCAGGGGTTCCTGTGCACATCTTGGGCCCTGCAGTGAGGCAGACCAGGTCAAGGCTGGGGCTTGTCACTCTCCCAGACCATCGGCCTGCCCTGGCCCTCAGTCATGACCCTGCCCCATGCTGCTACCTGGGTGCTCCAGTCTGCCCCGTCCAAGGCAGCCCACTCCAGGATTACCTGCCCAGTGCAGCATCTCAGCTACTGGAGTGGGCTGAATGGTGTCCCCTACAAAGATATGTTCAAGTCCTAACTCCTGGCACCTATCAGTGTGATCTCACTTGGAAACAGGGTCTTTGCAGATGTAACTGAGTTAAGATAACGTTGTAGGGGTGGGCCCCAAATAGAATGACTGGTGTCCTGACAAGAAGAGGACACACAACAGAGACACACAACAGAGAGGGCCGAGTGACCAGAGAGGCTGAGATTAGAGTGATGCGGCCACCAGCCAAGGAACACCTGGAGACCCAGGAGCTGGGAGAGGCAGGGAGGGTCCTCCCCTGGAGCCTTAGAGGGAGCACGGCCCTGCCGGTACCTTGAGTGTGGACTTCTCTCCTCCAAAGCTACGACAGCATCCATCTGTGTTGTTGTAAGCCCCCAACCTGTGGCCCTTAGTTATGGCAGGTGCAGGGCATGACACAGCTGTTATCCGATCTCCAAGAACTGGCCCCGTTGTGCACTCAGCCAAGCCCGTCCTTCAGGTCATCATGAGATGTCTCGACACAACCTCCCGACTCAGTGAGGAGGCACGCGCGGGGAGTTGGGGTTGCTCACATCTGTGTGGGGCTCGCAGCACACTTTGCCCAGGAGTGACGCAGTGTGTCACACCCATTGGCACCTTAGGAACAGAGGCCAGGTCACACCTGCACAGCTGGTGACCTCTGTAAGGCTGCCTGTCCTGGTCGCAGCAGACGGTCCCAGAGGTGGCTGGCACTCCCCCCAGGGGACCCTCTTGCTCATCTGTCCTCCTTTCTCTCTCTCCAGGTCCTCTTCTCCCTCTGCCTGCTCATCCAGCCTTCAGTGCAGGGATTCGCAACTGGGGGCGGTTGTGTCCCCCACGTACACTGGCAATGTCGGGGGACATTTCTGGTTTGTTTCACAACTCGGGGAGGGAGGTGCTACTGGCAGGTAGAGGCCGGGGCTGCTGTTAAATATCACCTGCTTCAAAGCAACCAGTCTTAATTTTGGGGGTGGAGGTCATAGGGCATGTGAGTATCTGATAGACTCTGTGGATTTTTCTCCCCAGGAAAGCTCACATAAGCCCTGAATTTTGCTTCCATTTGGGTAAGATTGTGCAACTGGACTCTCTTGGAGCTGATCTTATTTCCCAAATTGCAAACCCTTTGCTCCTTGTCATCTGAGCACCCCTCCGGGAAAGGTTCATTCCCAAGAGTCGCTCATCCCCCTGAAATGAATACGGCAGCAGCTCTGTCTGCTAACCATGCTGGCAGGGGCCCACACACACCTCAGACGCTGCGTGTGCCCAAGCGACCTTTTAATAGACTCTGGCTGTGCCCCTCTCCAGGAGAGCAGGGAAAGCAACAGGCCACCCAAACCATGGCTCCTTCCAACAGCTCTAGGGGATGGTGCAGCTCAGATGAGAGCTGCAGGGTTACCAGGAGGCCCTCATGAAACAGTTTATGATTTGAGAGGCCCCAGCAGGGATGCGGGAACATCTCAACTTCAGCCCTTTGCAAACCTGAAAGGATGCGTCTACCCCACAATCACGGTTTCATCTTAAACACGGCCAGATCAACGGCTGAAAAGTCTCTTGTAGCTCTCGAGCCAAATTACCAATGAAAAGCTGGGGTCGTTTCACTGGTTAAAAACTAGATCATTTTGGTGACAGTAACCAATGTCACTGTCCAAAGTCATGATAGAGAATATAAAACGTTTAAAAAGATACTTATGGGATAGTATTTAATGAGACTTGGAAAGGGTCTTTTCTCGCCCTTCTTGCTGCTTCAGTATGAACAATAATATGTGATACAATATCAGCCAAGCACCTGCCACACGCCAGACTCTGACTTAAGCACTTCGCAAAGGTTACTTAGGATAACTCCGTGATGCAAATACTCTTGCTATCTCCATTTTACAAATGGGGAGACTGAGGCCTAGCTTTTCCATCGGGATAAGTGGAAGGTCAGGGATCTGGCAGAAGTCAGGCAGAATTACCAGGCCCCAGAAGTTCCCGTTGAGTGTCAGATCTCAAAGTTGTCGTCAGGAAAGAATGACAGGGATGGAGGGTAAAATCCCCTGGGGAGGGACCGGGCGCGGTGGCTCAAGCCTGCAATCCCAGCACTTTGGGAGGCCGAGGCGGGCAGATCACAAGGTCAGGAGATCGAAACCATCCTGGCTAACAGGGTGAAACCCTGTCTCTGCTAAAAATACAAAAAATTAGCCGGGCGTGGTGGTGGGCGCCTGTAGTCCCAGCTACTCGGGAGGCTGAGGCAGGAGAATGGTGTGAACCCGGGAGGCGGAGCTTGCAGTGAGCCGAGATCACGCCACGGCACTGTAGTTTGGGTGACACAGCGAGACTCTGCCTCAAAAAAAAGAGAAAGAAAGAAAAAGAAATCCCCTGGGGAACAGATGACACAAGAATCACGAAGCTCAAAATCCATGCATACACGTGTAACAAACCCGCACGTCGTGCACATGTACCCTAGAGCATAAAGTATAATAATAATAAAAAAAGAAAATCCAGCTGTCTCAGCCTCAGCTCCCAGAGAGTGGCCCTGGCCGCCACTTCCCTGGTCTCTCGTGCCCCTGATGGAGCCGATTCCTTCCTCCAGTTATAAGTTGACATGCTGAAACCAACCCTGTATAGTGGCCGCATTGTTCTGAAAGCCACAGGGCTGGAGGGCAGGACCATGAGAAAACCCAGCAGGAATCCACTGCTCACCTCTTCCAAGTGTCTAAGACAAAGTCAGGCAGGGAGGGAGAAAGTCTCTGAATCCTTGTCAGGATCAAATCTCGGCTTCCTGATCATCAAAACTTGTAAGGCTCCTCCCCTGCCCTCGAAACCCCAAAGGGACCCACCTGGGTGGCCGAACTCACAGTCTCCTGACGGCTTGCCAGACCTCGGGAAGGCGAAAGGAGACCTAGACAGATGCCCCAGGTTAAACAAGACCCTTTGACTCACTAGGTCAAGGTCCGGGCAGGCCCCACGGAGCATGTTCGATTGTTTTTAAGGAAAGCGATATCTACTTGTCACAAAACAGAGATGGTTCCACTCCAGGTTCCCTACTTAACTTGCTTTTTGGTCTAAATACTCTAAGGACATTCTTATCACTGAACCAAAAGCATTTGTGATTTAAAGGCACGGTGGTGCCTGTGGATGGAACATCAAACCAATGCCAACATTCATTTTCAGCATTCACAGGGGACTCCATGGTTTCTAAGTTAACCTGCCGACTACTTTTTCTGTTTTCGATGTGCTTTAGAGACTTCGCTGATTCTTGGGTCATCCGCACAGTGATGGCTCTGTAGGCTGGGGCCCTTCCCCCAATATTCATGGAAGGAAGGGCTCCTGTGCACAGAGAGGTTAAGATGTCAGCCGGGGAGCACACAGCAGCCAGCAGAGCCGCTGAAGGAAGCACCACTGTGCCAGGGCTGCTAAAGTCATTCTCTCTGCACATAGCTGCACCCTTGGCACCGCGGCGGCCAGGCAGCCAGGCGCGCGAGGTGGCTCGACCTCTTGTTCTCTCTAGAAATCTTTCTCCTAGGAAGATTCGCAGGCTTTGCTAGGGAACAGGGCTTCAGAGCACAGCATTACAGAGCCACGGACTTCAGAGCACCAGGGACTCCCAGGGCTCAGCCAGACCCACTCCTCACTCTACGGATAAGAAACTGAGGACCAGAGAAGGGCCGACGCCATCCAGGAAGACTCCCAGGAGAGCTTTGTCCTCCCTCCCCCTGATCGGGCAAATCTTCCCAGGAAAGGAGCTGACCAGAAGCAGGCAACGCTCTACCCTGAAGGTCATGGCTGTGAAGGGCAGACCCTCTCCCAGAGCAGATGTGGCCGGAGGAGCAGGTCGGGACCCCCAAGGCTATTCAAAAGCAATTTCTACCCCGCCTTAACAAGAGCGACGTTTTTGTCTGCCCCATCTTCTTCTTTTTTTTGAGACAGAGTCTCGCTCTGTCGCCAGGCTGGAGTGCAGTGGTGTGATCTCCGCTCACTGCAACCTCCGCCTTCCAGGTTCAAGCGATTCTCCTGCCTCAGCCTCCCAAGTAGAGGGGCCACAGACTCATGCTACCATGCCCGGCTAATTTTTGTATTTTTGGTAGAGATGGGGTTTCACCATGTTGGCCAGGATGGCCTCGATCTCTTGACTTCGTGATCCACCCGCCTCGGCCTCCCAAAGTACTGGGATTAAGGTGTGAGCCACCACGCCCAGCCCGTCTGCCCCTTCTTTAAGAACAGACTAAAGCTAAAACAAGACACCGGCATCGCACCCTCTGACGATGAAAGCGGCCGCCGCCCGCTGCCCCCACGCAGCCCACCCCCACAAGCCAGCGCGCAGTGAGATAGTTACGTCCTCATCCCGTTCCAGCTCCAGGCCCGCCTCCAGGAGGTTGCCCTCATACTCCTCCCTGCGGAAGCGCTTGTCATCCTCGTGGTAGTCCATCGGGGGCTCGGCCGAGCCCGTGTCCAGCGGTGCCCCCTTGCCCGGCAGGGGGTGGTCCTGCTTGACGCTGCGAGCCCCAGAGGTGGTGTCACTGTGCTGCACCCTCCTGACCAGGGTCCGGCTGCCCGAGGACCTCTTGTGATGGTACACCAGGATGTAGTCCACCTTGCGCCGGCCGTCTCTGAAGTACAGGCCATACTTGCACTCGGCATCAGGGTCCACAGATAAGGAGTTCAGCAGCTAAGGGTGGAAGCAAAGGCACCCATTCACCATCGAGCTGCTGCTGATGGGCCTTTGGAGCGTGCGCTGCTCCCTTCGTCCACTCATTCAACAAACACTCACTCATTCAACAAACACTCCCTGAGCGCCCTCCACGGGCCAGGCGCTGTCCTAGGGGCTGAGATACACCTGGGAACACAGCAGAAGACCCTGTGTTCAGGGAGCTGACCTTCGAGAAGGAGGTATTCCCTGCTAATCATTCATGAGGTCATGAGGGTGTCAAGCCACATATGGTCCCCCAGAAGCCCTCCTGGTCTATGGAACTAGACCAGGCTGGGTGTCAGGAACCTCCCTGGCTGCTTGCAAAAAGCTATGGTAGGGGATGGTTAATGGGTACAAAAAAATAAGAAAGAATAAGACCTAATATTTGAGAGTACAACAGGGGACTATCATCAATAATAATTTAATTGTACATGGACAAGTAACTAAAGGAGCATAACTGGATTGCTTGTAACGCACAGGATAAATGCTTGCGGGGAGAGATACCCAATTTTCCATGAGGCGACTATTACGTATTGCATTACCTGTACCCAAATACTTCCTGTACCCCATAAATCTATACACCCACTATGTACCCACCCAAATTAAAAATTAAACGAACAAACAAAATATCCCCCAACAACAACAACAAAAGCTATGGCAAAAGCTACCAAGTGAATGAGGGCTCCCTACGTACATGGATGGGGCTGAGGCAGAGCTGAGCCCAGGTTCTGTGCGCACAAATCTCCATCTGTGATGGCCAGCACCAGAGGCAGTGCCATTCAAGGTGGTCACGGGGCCACTGACGAGCTGTGTGTCCAGAGGTGAGGCTTTCGCCGTCTTAGTCAGGCCTGTTCCCCAAACGGAGCCTGAGCGGAGGCCAGGGGTGCAAGTGTTTCACTTTGGAGGTGATCTCAGGTGCCAGAGTAGGGTGAAGGGGAGAGAGGCTGACAGGGGTGGGTTAAGGAGCGGCCACTGCTATGTGCAGCTGGGCTCCGTCCTGCTGGGGACCCTCGGAGTGACCTTGAAGGGCACACCCCACAGCTGGTACCCAGAGGGTGAGGAAGTTGGGTGATCATGCACCCACTCTGGCCCTTTCTTGGCTGGGGGTCACTCCTGGGATGTTAACGCCCCTGCACTTGCGCCTTCCCCTCACGTGGCCTTCGGTAGCACCTGCACGGTCGGTCACCTTTGGGTGCAGAGGACAGCGAGCCACTGGTATGGAATGGATGGGCACCGCTGGTGGGTGCCCTGGGGTGACCAAGGGGGCGGGGTTAGGGCTCCTACAGGGCCTGCCCCACCTCAGTTTCCTTATTTGATTGAAGGACTCTAGGGGGCCACAGGGGATCGCAGTGTGGAGCGGTTGGTTTAAAAACCAGATATTCCCACAGTGGCAATGTGACGGACCATGGCAAAAGCCAAGCCTGCATTGCTGGAATTCCCGAGGGGTTTGGCTGGTTACCAAGACAGACAGGTCCATCAGCAATCTGGGTTTCCGAAATAAGAAAAAATAAATAAAGCCATGCTGGATAGAGCCTAACCGGCAACTCCAAGCTGCTAATGGTCCACAGAGCTGCGCCTCATCCTCGAGCTGGTTTCCACCTCAGGTTCCTGTGGCTATGTGAGGACGCTCCCTATGGTACTATCAGTCCCCGGGGGGCATCATCGAGAAGAGGGCCTCCCCGATGGAGTGCAGGGACAGCGTGCTGCACCAGGCAGGGCCTGAGCACCCGTAGTCTTTGGACAGAGCTGCGCTTGGGCCTCGCTGGCCTGGTGGGTCTCCCCACGTGGTCACCCGGAGCCCCTGGGCAGCTTCTGGCTGCACCATGGCTCTAAATGGCTGTGCACTGGTCGGGAAAAGGGGCAGGCAGAATCCCTTATTTGAGGCGGGTGGGCTGTATACAACCCAAACTGCATCAGGGAAGCCGGAGGGTGGAGCCCCTCACCAAATGGTCAGCACTACAGCGGGGGACGGGGGGAGGAAGGCCTCGAGTGGAGGCTGTCCTTTTTAGTTGTAGGGGAAGGAGAGAGGAGGCTCTGGGCCAGGGCTGCTAGCTGGGGCCTGCCCCACCTTTCATAGGTGTTGATGTCAAGGGTCTAGACTCCTCCACCCCTAGTTAGGGGACAGCTGGGGCCATGTCCCTGGCACCTTGGCCTCTCTGGCCCTAGGATGCCTCTCCTGGAAACAGCATTGCTCACCGCCTGGGAGGGCCCGGTCAGCATCTGGTGCCGGCAGGAGGCTGAAACTAAGCAACTGACTTCTCTCTACAGTAACACAGGGCCCTGCTGTGCTGGTGGCCTTCAGGAGGACCTGGACTCAGTGTGCATGCCCCGCCCAGCTTGCCCTCTGTGACGAAGTCTGAGGGTGCTTAGGGGCTGGGACCACGCCCATGTGGGTGGGTGGCTTGGGAGGGCTCAGGGGGCAGGGTGGGGGAGGGCTGGCTTTTGAGGGCAGTGGGTTCCCATGCCCAGCCCCGTGAAGGACGGGGTTCATAGAAGACCCCAGTATCGCAAGTCTGCAGCCAGCACGGAGGGGCCTGCATTCCTTCTGCAGGAGAAGCATGAAAGAGCTATTCTTCTCAATGTGCCAAGGAGGAAACAGGCCCAGCAGGGCAGGACAGCCCAGGTTACAGAGCAGGCGGGAGGCTGAGCTCAGCCTCAAGTCCCATCTGCACGCCCAAGGTGTGGGAGCCGCGACTCAGGGTGACGCTGTTTCTCAGCCCCGGTATGTCATCTCACTGAGTCCCCACAAACTGACCCTATGAAGGGGTTACTATAGTTAGGTTTATTTGACCTGGAGGAAACTGAGGCTCCCATGGGTGAGCTGCCCAGCTCAGTGGCCCTGGATACCAGACTCCTGCTGGCTGACCCCAGTGCAGGGCTCTGTCTCTGGTGCTGAGGGGCACGGGGAGAGTGCAGCCATTTAGCGGGCCTCAGTTCTGTCCTGGGGTCTGAGGCAGCGGTTAAGCAGGGCCAGTACAGACCGCAGATAAGCACAGGCTAGTGGGGAGGTTTGGGCAACACCAGGCCACAGGTATGTCTGGGACAGTGTGGGGCAGCAGGTGAGGCCAGCCCGGGACAGGGCAGTGGCTTCATGGTAGACCCTGTAGTCAGCCAGACCTGGGTCTACATCTAGGCTTGGCCCCTCTCCAGCTGCAAGGCCTGGGGGAGGCTCTGGATACTGTGAGCCCCAGGGTTGGTTTCTGCTAAATGAGGAACGGCGGGAGGCTTCACCGAGGGGATGATGGTTTCTGCTAAGCTCAGCGCACACTGGCCAGAACGTGCCGGGATGGACGCTCCATCTAATTCTGGGGCCAGGTGCCTGGGGCCATCCCTATCACCCCGACGGCCACCCAATGGCAGATATGCCTTCGCCTTAACACCTCAGGGAGGTCAGACAAGGGCAGGATCACAAGGAGGTGGCGACTAAAGGTGCTTTTCTCTCCCCACAGCCGAGTGGGCAAAAGAGCCCAACCAGAAGCTGCTCTTGGAAGACGTAAGCCCATGCACAGGGAATGCGCCAGCGCCCAACAGGTGAATACGCAGTCTCTAGGGGTCGAAGGGCACACCTGCCTGAGTCCCAGGTGCACCTGAGAGCTTCGGCTATTCCTCATCTCCTCCCCATACTGCCTTACCCAACCTCCTCTCCCCCTCCCCCAGGCCTTCTCCAGTCCCTCCTCCTTGCCTTTGCAGACACTGTGTCCCTCCCTGCATGACCTTTCTGTCCTTCTCAACCCTTTGTAATTCAACCTGGTTTTCAGGGCACGGGGCAAATCCAGCATCCTCTGGGATCTGAAAGTGGCCAGCCCCTCTGGCCTCTGCAGGTCTCTCTGTGCTGGGACTGTCTCTGAGCCATCTACCTGTAAGTTCTCAACTTGCAAATTAGCCCCAAACCTGGATGGCAGGACCCCAGAGGCCTGGCCAGGGACTGTCTAGAGATGTGTTAGAACACAGTTCCAACCTGACCTCAGTACACAGGGACTCAGAACCTAGTTGGGGCCCCATAAACCCCCCTGGTTGGCAGGGATAATGGTAATAGCAAACAAATCCTTAGAGAAAGGGAGGAAATTCACAGGGATCCCTTCAAGCCAGAAAGCATTAATTTATGCTAAGGAGTGGCCAAAAATCCTTTATCAGGGTGAAACAGGGAAGGTTACCAGGTTCAATACGAACCCCCATCATCTGTCCACTGGGGCCCTATCAAGGGCACACCTACCCTCAGGGGCCTGACAGTCTTTGGGGAGCAGAAACATCATCTAACTTCCCATGCACAGTGGAGGGAGAGACAGCACCAGGGCCTGATCAAGAGTGGGCATCCTCCTACCTGTGTTCAAACACCAGCTCTGCCACTAACCACCTGTGTGACCCTAGGCACACAGTTTCGTGTTTTTGTCTCTCCATATCCCTAAGACCTCCCTCATGTTATATGATCTCCCTCATGGGGTTGCTGGAAGGATGAATCCTTTATATCTTATAAAGAGTCTACAGCAGGGCCTAGCATAGAGTGAACCTTCAACAGAAGTTTGCTCTAATTGGGAACTGAGACACACGCACAAATAAAGAACTAGGGGAGGACAGGGGGAAAAAAATCTTGTGGCCAGAGTGGACCACAAGTGAAAGATGGTAGCAGTGCCAAATCCAGACTTTAAAAAGTTACAAAAGGAGCCAGATGTGATGCTGGGACCAGCAGGAGGCAGCACCAAACACAGGTGTGGGAGTCCCAGGGCCTGACTCTGTCACTGATTTGCTGTGTGGCCCTGGATAAGCTGCTTTGTCTGTTTAGGTATTAGTTTGTAAGGTGTGGGCTCTCTCCCGTCTATACTCTAAAGGGCTGGGAGGCTCCCAGGGTCTGGAGAGCAATCCTGAGCTGGGCTTGGAGAGAGGCAGGAGGTGAATGTACAACAAGGACCAGTGCGGTTGCCATGGTGGCGTGTGACTCTATAGTGTCCTTCCACGGAGCAGTGGAGGGGGTGCCTTTCTTGTGTAGAACGGGAGAAAAAAGGCAAAGATGTAATTGCAGTGGGAGGGATGTGGGTGAGACTTTGTGCATAACTTCCAAATTCGAAGGCCTGGGAAAGCTTCAGAACATTTCTGTTTCTGTATTCTTAAGAAGGGGGCTAGCAACCCCTCGGTGCGCTTTTGCTGAGGGCAAGGGGTTTCTCATTCATCTTTTCTTTTGAGACGAATTCTTGCTCTGTCGCCCAAGCTGGAGCGCAGTGGTGTTATCTCAGCTCACTACAACCTCCACCTTCTAGGTTCAAGCAATTCTTGTGCCTTAGCCTCCCAAGTAGCTGGGATTACACGTGCATACCACCATGCCTGGTTAATTTCATAATTTCAGTAGAGACGGGGGTTTCACCATGTTGGCCAGGCTGGTCTTGAACTCTAGACCTCAGGTGATCCGCCAGCCTTGGCCTCCCAAGGTCCTGGGATTAGAGGTGGGAGCCATGGCGTCCAGCCCTCTTATTTGTCTTTTCGATGGTCGGCACTGAATATGCGGTTGCTGAATGAATGAATGCGGGCATGTGTGAACGAATAACAGAGGCTGGGTCTCGTATACTGTGGCTGGCTGTGGCCATCAGATCCAAGGATACAGAAGCTGAGACCCAGGCAGGCCAGCAACTTCAACACCACAACCCCCAACTGGGAGCCTCCATTTTCTCATGTGTGAGATGCCGACAAAGACATCCGGACTTAGGTCACAGGATTCTTGTGGGGATAAAATGTGCTGGACGATCTGAAGGTATTTTGAAGACTTCCTTCTGCATAACTGAGGGAGGTACTCCTGGAAGGTGCCTCCCTAAGGAAGATAGGAAAATGGTAGAAGAGAAATACTTCCCTGAGGCCACATGGGAAAATGTGAAGGACGAAGGTTCCTTTCGTGGTAGGAGTGTCCTGGAAGCCCTGTCCCAGGCACCATGAATGACAGCCTATATCTGGTCCACACCTGCCTCTATGAACCCTTTCCTCAAACTCCAAGAAAACGGCAGAAACGGGGAAGGAATCCTATGTCCTTTAACCTTTAACACTGTCCTGGGACTCTGGGCATTGGCTTCTTCCGCTTGTCTCTGGAGTTGGTGCTCCAGGAACTGAATTCATATCCGTATGAAATATCTTGATCACTCAAGGGAACCTACAATGTTCACTTTCTCTGAAAATGGGCTAAATGAAATCAGTGGCCTGTAAAATTTCTTTTGGTTTTGAGACTTTTCAAATTATAGTTAAGAAGGGAACATCAGTTTTAAGCTTCCCTTGTCTTCTAAAAAATTTTTTAAAAATCAGATCACTACATATCAATGTATGATTATGGGACATGATGCATAATTTATGAGCAGATCATCTCCCACAGCAGATAAATCAGGAAATACTGGGCAGATACCAGCAAATCAGGTATCTCTGGAGTGTCTGGGCTTGTTAGGGGCACTCAGATCCCAGGCCACAGACAGCCACCAGTTTCAAGGAAGAAAGTAGAAACACTCAAAGATTAACAGAAGGAAATGGAAACAAATTGCGTCCAACCTGGCCTCTGGCTTTCAAGTCATTTCTTCTTATATCTCAATGCACAGAAACAATGAAGCGATTTCCACCCTTGAACTTGGGAATGAGGCAAGGCAAAAGCCACAGGCTGGGAACCGCAGCCTGAATCAGATGAACTTATCTTGTGGTTGACTTGTGCATGTATGAGTTGCACGCCTGAGAACGGGATAGGGACTTTTGAAATACAGCCCACGCCCTCTGGCCCTGGTGTGTACAGAGCCGCCTTCGCTGGGTGACTCAGGGTAATGACTGAGCAACCACTGTTGGCTTGAGGAGTGCCAGGGATGCCCTGGGAGGCTCTCCCTGCCATGCGGCCTGCCCCGCACCAACAGGCCCCTGCTCCACGGCTGCAGCCTCCAGCCTGTCTGGCCATCTACCGGCAGATGCTGCTCCCAGGCTCTGCCTCCCGCAGCGAGAGCCTCTGATTCAGCCTTCCAAGCTCACAAAACAAAGTATGTGCAATGGAAGTATTGTGTGGAATCTAAGAGCTGATGGTCTCATCTGGGCCCAGCTGCCTGTTTGCAGACTTTGTGGCCTTCACCTGGGGTTACAGGAGGCTGATAGTTTCTGAGTCTGGATAAGCAACGGGTCCTGGAAGACCCTGTGGAGACCGGGGGCTATTCATGGAAGGCTCCATTTCTTATTGAACATTCAATTCACCATCAGGTCTTGTCCAATCTACACCCA
This sequence comes from Mandrillus leucophaeus, assembly GCF_000951045.1. NCBI lineage: Eukaryota > Metazoa > Chordata > Mammalia > Primates > Cercopithecidae > Mandrillus > Mandrillus leucophaeus. The sequence continues at coordinate 4,087,709 of NW_012103143.1, read as the reverse complement.
GAACATCCATTTCTCCATCACCTTGGCCAGCACTACCATCCCCTGGCTTCTGGCTGGTATCCCCATGGCCCCACCTTGGGACATTGAATACTCAATGTTTTTGAAGGATGCAGTCCCCACCTGTTATTGGGTAGAATTAGCTTTTTCTCCAGAAGGTTTGTTCTTCAGGTAGACTTTCTGCAGCTACCTGGTCTGTGTCCTGGACCCTTCCTAACTGTCCTCCCAGCTGGTGGGTGACTTGGAGCTGGTCACCTGCCTTCTGGGCCTCAGTTTCCTTGCCTGTAGTAATAGCACCTACCTCACACGTTGTGAGAGTTCCATGAGCTGAGGCACAGCACTGGCCTAGCACTATGGAATTGTCCCTGTCACTGCCGTGGATAATGGGTAACGTTCCATCACCATTTAAGTAAGCTCCAGATGGGCGGAGCCTTCTCTGTCTCATTCTTTAAGGGTGCCCAGGGGCCACCATGGCCTGGCACATGGCTTTGATCAAATGGCAATCCCCGAGCTCCTCCGGCCAGTCCTGTGACTCACAGGTAGGCTCCCTCTCCATCTACACCTGTTCTCAGTGCTCTTGGCAGCTCTGTGCAATCTCAGTTCCCGAAGAGATGCCCCCAGGCCAACCCCCTTCACTGTGACCCAAAGGGTGCAAGGCCTGACCAAGGCCAGAGTCCCTGCTGTTGCTGGAACAGAGACCCAAAGCAGGAGCTTTGCCCCTGCTTCATTCCCCGCCTCTCTGTGTGCCCCAGAGACTAGAGGGATAAGCCAGGCCCATCTCCATCCTGCTTGAAGCAGCCCTGCTGGGCCTGACACCCGGAGAGGGGCCTTGATGGGGTCTGCAGGGGAAGGAGGGAGAAAGGAGGTTCTGTCCTTAGGTCCCGCAAAGTGCTACTGAGAGCTTCCCTCACCCCGAGAGGAGATAGCCAGTCCCAGCCCTGTCCTATCCTCTTCCAGCGAACTTTATCCTTCAAGCCAAACCCTTCCTGGGAGAATTCCGCCCCCCTCCCTAAAACGTAGGGTTCCCTAGACCTCTGGGTCTGACCCTGGGGAGGGCGGTGGGGATACCCCATCTGAGGTCCCCAACTTACATGACTGGCTTCCTACCAGTGCCCCCACCTGAACCAGGCCTGGGGGCCCAGGGGAGACAAGGGCGAGGGTAGAAAGCAATCTCCAATGATTGACACCCTGGGCTTTGAGAGTTTCGCTGCCAATGCCAGGGTACCACGCCCAGTGCCCTGGGCGCAATGTGCATTTCTGGCAAGTGAGGACCCCGGGCTCTGACTCCAGAGGGTAGTGAAGCAGTGGGGCCTGGTAGCTACCATCGTCGTGGAGTGGCGACCAACTTGGCCTTTGCCCAAGACCCCCACCATCACCCTCTCTCTGGCTGCCCCAACGGGCACCCCTGGCCGCGAGCCAGGAAGGGAAGGTCCCATCCAGGGCGCCAGCTGTGAGCTCTTGGTTGGGCTCTGAGCTCCAGCCCCGGGCCAAGCAGCTTCGGAGCCGCAGAGCTCCCGGGCCAGGCCATGCCTGGGGGCCTGG
>NW_012103143.1:4077913-4085560 GCF_000951045.1 Mandrillus leucophaeus | reverse complement strand
TGGTCAGGAACTTGGACGCCAGCCGGCCCGCCTTTGCCTTAAAGATATAAGCGCTCTCCGCCCGCCTATGGCAGGGGCGGTGGCCGCGCGGGTCAGATTTTCCGTAGAAATTTAAACACAGGAAGAAAAAGTATTCCATTCCTGCGGGCCCCTCCAAGTTTTATTTTTATCCGGGGAAAGTGCCCCTTTGGATATTTTGAGGGTTTTCATACCGGGTATGAAAGGGGGGAACGTTCAGTACGGCTCCACCTGAAATAAAGTCCCTGCGTGGCAGGCGCTTCTGTGGCGGGTCACCTCCGCCTCCGGGGGAGCGAAGCTTCTGAGACTGGAGTCTGGATCTCTGCCCCTTTCCCTCCACCCTGGCAAACTCCTGCTGTCAGTCAGCGCTCACCTCCTCCGGGGAGCTTGCCTGATTCCTGCCGACCCGCCCCCTCCAGCTGCCTGCGCTCCTGGGGGAGTCTCTCCCGGGGCAGTCATCTCTCTGGAGCCCACTGATGTTCCGGTGTCCCCCCAGTTTACGGAGCGCTTACTGTTCTGTGCCCAGGCGCGTGCGGCGTCCCCGATGCAGGGCGTGAGTGTGTATCATCTCATTTAACCCTGCACCTGCAGGGCTGGAATGCGGGTCCTCATTTTGCAGAGGACACCCAGGCTCAGGAAGGCCAAGGACCAGTCCCCATCCTCTGAGGTGGGGCGGGGCTCCTGCAGAGCTTTCCCCACTGCTGGGCGAGGCTGTCCTGCTTTCTGGAGGGGCAGGGGAGTGGGGTGGGATGGTGGCTTTGATCTCTCTCACCCCCGGACCTAGCAGGGGTCTGGCACACTGCAGATCTTCAAGTCTTCTTCCCCTAAGGAGAATAAGGCAGGTCCCCAGGGGACAGCCACACTCAGGTGAAGCCCCAGGGGCCATGCTAGCAACCACATCCAGTGGAAATAAAGTGTCCCTCTGCCTCTGACATCCTATGAGTTCTTCATGGTGTGCATCAGAAAGCACCTCCTGCAGGAAGTCCTGCTGGATTCTCCCCCACTGTCCCCTTCCCACCCAAATATGCAGGCCTTCCTCTCTACCCAAAGAACCTGCCTGAACCTCAATGAGCACTTCATTTATTCCATCTCATTTTACAGTGGGTTGTCTACCAGGTTCACACAGCCAGTGCTCAATAATTGCTTGTTAAATGGTCACTTGGGAACATTCAAGGCCTACAGAAATGATTAGAAAATTGTCTTTCAAGGCCACAATGTTGTCAGCATGTCATGGTTCCAAGCATGGAATCTGGAGTCAGCTAGGATGGGGTTGGGGTCTAGCTCCAGCTCTGGCACCTTCCAGCCTTGTGACCTTGTGACCTCGTGCCAGCCTCCTTGGCCTCAGAACCTCCTGGGCCTCAGAGCCTCCGCCTTCTCATGGGAGTCTTCAGCGTGCCTGAAGCTGCCAGGCTCGGCAGTGGTGACTGCAGTGTGGCCTCTGAGCAGCAAGGGCCAGAGAGGACCAGTTCTGCCTCCAGGCCTCTCGTGGCCTTTGCCGGGGGTTCGTGGGTCTAGGGACTTCAGAGACCGACACAAAGTAAAAACAATAGTCCCCCAAAATAGGAGTGGGAAAATAATTCCTGGAAGTGGAGATATCTCCCAAGCCAGGACAAGTTTACAGGGTCCTTTTTGTTCCACAGATGGTTCCCTTGTCTAGTTCCCTGTCCCCGCCTGTGTCCCATGGGTCATTTTGTTGGGATTCTCTCTCCACTCCAGTCACTAGTTGCTTATACGTGGGGCCTCTCCATAAACTGCTGCACTCAGTTTTCTTTTTGTCTCAGTGATTTTCATCACTGAAACCCTACAGGTACAGATTTCGTGGGCAGAGGATTAATTCCCTGCTCATGAATTAGTAAAACACCACTGTAATTTGTCTAGATGGTGCATTTCGTTATGGGAAGCTCCAGGCTTCCCAGTTGGCCTGTTTGGCCACAGTGTTGCCCTTCAGTGTCATTTGATGGCATGCGCCAACTGATACAGGTGTCTTTGCTGACCATTTTTTTTTTTTAAATATGGAACGCTTCACGAATTTGCGGGTCATCCTTGCGTGGGGGCCATGCTAATCTTCTGTGTATCGTTCCAATTTTAGTGTATGTGCCGCCAAAGCGAGCACTTTGCTGACGTTTTAATAGTCACCGAGGATACAAGCATCAGGTGACGAGGAGCGCAGACCGACAAAGCTGTTAGGAGGGTGGCTTCCTGGTAGGAGGCAGCACAGGGAGCCCTTTTCAATGGTATTTTATTTCCATCCCGTTGGCATTGCCCACAGGGAAGAATACCTCAGAGCACTGGCCAAGCTGTCTGCAACTCAGTGGGAAGTCCAACATATCAAACTTTACAAAGGGAGGCAGAGCGAGGTGCCGCAAATGATGGAGATGCAGGGACTGGTTACTGAGACCACAGGCCGGAACAGGAACCTCACTCCCCATTAACCAACCTCACGGCCTTGGTTTGCCTCGATTTCCTCTTTTGTAAAGTGAGGCATGAAGTGTCTCCCTCTGGATGGTGGGCGAGGACCAAGAGGCCCGGCGCCTGGCCATGGTGAGTCCAAGCCAGGGATGCAAATGCCTCTTCTAATAAAGGAGCTCTAGAGTGGGACACAGTGGGTGTCTCAGCATGTGGATGTGTGGGGCCAGATCATCCTCTGCGGTGGGAACTGTCTTGTGCAGTGTGGGACATTTTGCAGGCTCCCTGGTGGCCTCTACCCACCCACAAGATGCCAGCAGCACCCTCTGCCTCCAGCCCCAGTGTGACAACTAAAAATGTTTCTTGGTGTTGTCAAATATCCTCCAGGGGACAAAACCAGCCCCAGTTGAGCACCACTGCTCTCGGGTTTCTCAGCAGCCCTCACCTGCACTGTCACCTGGACCTGGGAGGCCAGCGTTATCAGTCCCCATTTCACAGGTGCGCACACCTGGAGCGGTGATGTACTTGGCTTAAGGTCAGGCAAGAGAGCAAACTTGGCTTTTAATCTAGCTCTCCTGATCCCCACCCCTCAAACCAGAGCTCACTCCATGAATTCAACGCACACCTAGAATTAGAGAGGTGGCAGGAAGGAGATTGGGTTTCTTTTTACAAAATAGAAATACGCAGGTGCCCAGGGTTGCTCTCCGTTGGTAGTGGTGGTGGCACCCGCACAGCCCGGGTGCACTGAGCCTGCCCTGGCCCTCGATTGGCCCAGTACAAATCTCTGCATTCAGAGGGGTTTAATAAGTGCTGTTGACTCACGAGCAGCCCAGGGGAGGAAAAGGAGCATGGAAGGAGTGAGCAGTCATGACTCAGGGCCATTGTGAGCGCCAACGGCCACCCGTCCCACTCCCCACCAGCCTCGTGCTGCTGGACAACCCGCGTAGGACAGAAACAGAGGCCAAACAGGTAAATGATATCACCTCCTAAAAGCAACTTGGGCTGTAATTACCCCGGGGAAGACGTGCCTGGGGAATTTACAACTGAGATATGGTGGGCGGGAGACGGGTCACTGTCATTTCCTTCCCTTGCATGATGTCAGTGCCCAAGCAGAGGCCGGCCAACCGCAGCATGACGGCGGGACTCCACGGGCTCGGAAACTGCCGGCCGAAGCTCGGAAACGCAGCCAAAGCATGAAGTTCTGCCTGGGGCGTAGGGGAGGGTGCTGATTTTTTTTTTTTTTTTCTCCAATAGAATTCATGGACATCCAGTTTTCATAGGAGGGTTTTCAGATTCATAATGTGTTTTGTGAACCCAAGGCCTGCCTTCTGAGAATCCCAAGAGCTTTAAAACTCACCTGGGGTAGCTGAGAGCCTGGCCATGCCACCTTCTCCTGGAAGCCTTTCTGGTCCAGCTCAGATGGCATCCCTCACCTCTGCTCCTTCTATCCTTGGCTTCAGTCACTCATGTTCCCTTCTGCCCACCATCCTCAGTTTTTCGGGCTTCATTTCTGCGCTTTTTACTCTCCTTCCCATCCTTGGCACACTACGGATTTTCCCCATTTATGTTTATTTATTTAACAAGCAGCTGCTCAGTGCTTACTACAGCCAGCCCTGTGCTAAGCTCTTTACAAATGTTAAGTCGCCCTGTTAGGGTGATTACAGTCATCTGCAAGTGCATTCACACAGACAACCTCCTCCTGCGTCCTTTCTCAGGCGGTGTGGGAAGAAGTGTAGACGAAATCTTAAACAGCTGCTTCCTCCCCAGGGACTCTGCAGGAGGCACAGCCTTCCTCCCCAGGATGATGGGTGCATTGCCATCAGAAACCCTGCCGTGGAGGACAGGGTGGGACTCCCTGCAGCAGGACAGCACCTGCCCACCCTGCCAAACAGAGCACCTAGCTGACCGCCACTGGTTCAATTCTTCTTCCCAGGGCTTGAAAGAAGAAAAGTTCCAGATTGCCTGGCAATTTCCTTTCACCAGCATACTTTCCGAGAGTAAGGAACCTCCCCCTCACAGAGGTGGGCGGCCTCTGTCTGAGCTCGTGCCACTCCAGAGAGACGAGGCTGACCCTTATGGCTTCCTCTGAGCCCCTGCCCCGATTGTGTATTTTCTCCCTAGATACGATGCAGCTTCTGATAGAGAAGGACAAGTCCTGGTTCTCCTGTCCTCTGGCCTGAGGGGCTGAAGGTGACTTGAGGTTCCAAGGCCGTGGAGCTGGGACATGGATTGGCACCTCTGCACTGTTGAGAGTACACGAACCCCATGAGAGCTGCTCTCAGCCACAGACTTATCCCTGCACCTTCCATGGGCTGTGTGCCGGGCATGAGCGCACCAAACCTGCATCACTCCCGTGGTGTCAGTGACCCGCCCAAGGCCCTGATTTCCCTAATGTTGCAGGCACTGGCTGCAGCAAGCGTCTCACTCTGGAGCGAATCCTCTGGGGTCTCATCACACCCTCCCCTCCCCAAAGTCAAGGAAGCCACAGCTCCAGGGCCGACTGTGAGCCTCAGTTATCTTTATAGGAGATCCTGATGCCTTCCTGGGAAACCCTATGGTTGGAACAAAAGATGTTCCGGAATTTTGTTATGCCATGCATGGCCTTTTGTTTGAACCCTTGCTGTTCATTTCATTGTGCCTTCACGTATATATCATTTGGTGCCAAACTTCTGTTTTGTGTCAAGGCCTCTGCCAGGCTGGGGGTCTCTGTCCTGCAACTGAACTTCTGGGCTGCAGGTTTCTCTTGGGGGGATACTGTGTGTGACAACCGCTGGCTGTACACCCTGGGCCCCAGGTTTGTGGGAGAAATGAATGGGAAAATGAGCCAGGAGCATCACCAGTTAGTGGAGGAATCTTCCCAACCCTGCGCTGGGGAATCGGAACCTTGAAGGCCCTCTGGGTTTGGCGTGGAACCCTGTCCTCCTGATACAATGTTTCTGTACAATAAAGGAGTGCGTTACTGGGCCCTGTGGAGCGTGTGTCATTGAGATATTCTACTACCCACGCTAACAGGAGTAAAAATAATCAGGGGAAATCAATAATCTATGGTATGTAACCTATTATACATAGAATATCATTTCAACATGTCCTCAATACAAAAGTTCCTGGCCAGGCATGGTGGCTCACACTTGTAATCCCAGCACTTTGAGAGGCTAAAGTGGAGGATCACTTGAGGCCAGGAGTCAGAGACCAGCCTGGGCAACACAGTCAGATCCCATTTCTAAAAAAGAAAAAACAAAAATGAGCCAGGCATGGCGGTGCCTGCCTGTAATCCCAGCTACTTGGGAAATTGAGGTGGGAAGATTGCCTAAGCCCAGAAGTTTGAGGCTGCAGCGAGCTATGATTGCACCAATGCACTCCAGCCTGGGTGACAGAGTGAGACCCTGTCTCAAAAACAAAAAAAAAGTTATTAATCAGACCTTGGACATTCTCTCTTTTCCAACTACATATTTGAAATCTGGTATGTGAATGTTACTTTACGGCACATCTCAGTTCAGAAAAGCCACCGTTCCAGGGCTGAAAGCCACATGTGGAAAGGAACGATGAGCCTGGACTGCTTAGCTACAGAGCCTTTTCTTATTGTTTAAGGAACACTATATTGGATGGCTTTTATTTTCCGCCTTGTCATTTCCTGTTTTTTAAGATTTCTGCAGTGACATGGAATAGGTTGATAGGTAGGAAAAGGGTGACAATCATTTAAGGGACTGATACACTTTGTCACCTGTGGACTCATATTGGACCCTTTTACTATTCAGGGAAAAATAGTTGAACAGCTTTTTCTCTGTACAGCACACATGCAGAGAAACCGACCTTTGCCCCAAGGCCAATCACAGCACATTCCTGAAATATTATGACAGAGTAGCCTTTAATTACAAAACGTACCTGATGACAGAGCTGGTCACACAGGTGTTCAATTGAAGAAGCCGAGAGAGCTCCCTATTTCACACCAGAAAGAGACCCAGGAGGACACCCGGGGGCACCCTCCCAGGGATCCTACCATGTAGTGCTCCCAGTACATGGGCCATCTACCTTGCCAGGTGGAAGCGATGAGGTTGGGTAAGAGATCTGAGGCAGGGGCTTACAGCGCTGGGGAGCAAGGGACTGACCCAGATGCCCTCCAGGAGAGGTCCTGGGCAGGGGTTCCAGGACTCCGTCTTGGCAGGTACCCCTGAAGGAGATGCTCGGGCCCCTTCCTCTGGCTTTTCCGCTAGAGCGAGGGGTTCATTCAGCCACATACTCATTCATTCGCTCAACTGTTTGTCCACTCATCCACCTGCTCACTCGCTCATTGGCTCACCCCGTTCCCCACTTACTTACCCACTCACCATGCACTCACGATTCATTTATTCACTTGGAGTTTCACTCTGTTGCCCAGGCTGGAGTGCATTGGCATGATCTTGGCTCACTGCAACCTCTGCCTCCTGGGTTCAAGCCGTTCTCCCGTCTCAGCCTTCCAAGTAGCTGGGATTACAGGCACCCGTCACGGCTAACTTTTGTATTATTAGTAGAGACGGAGATTTACCATGTTGGTCAGGCTGGTGTTGAACTCCTGACCTCAGGTGATCCGCCCACCTCGGTCTCCCACAGTGCTGGGATCACTGGCATGAGCCACGGTGCCCTGCCTCGTTCACTCATTCTTTTATACCTCTACCTCCTCAAACCCCTTCCCGACTTTGTACTTCTCCATAGAATCTGCCACCCTTTATCTGCAGAGGAATTCGCTTCATCATCTTGCTTTCCTTCCACCTCCCCTCACCCTCCTTGGCTAGAATGGCGGCTCCAGGCGATTTTGTCATAATTTGATGGCTCATATTCATGCCTGAAAATGACATGAGCCATGGAGACCTAGAAAAATGCACAGAATCGAGCCAGCTGTCCAACAAAGTTGGGCCCCAAGGCATTGACTCTTAAAACGTAAGGAGGGGAGAGCGTGAGACAGAGTAGCCTTTGTGACAGACAGTGGCCGCCTGTCTTTGCAAAATGCATTAGTGGCCAACAGCAAATTAATCAAGTCGTTTCAATCCCTTTGCTTATGTAGAAAAAATCCAAAGATCTGTGTCCTATAGAGTTGGTAAGTACATGCATGCACACACTTGCACACATACACATATGACAACTCATCCATGAAGCGTTAAAAATGACCCAACATGGGACTTCCTTCCCAATGGCATGCATAATTAGTGGTTCCAGTGTCCATCCAGAAGCTCTTCCTGAATGCAGATA
>NW_012103143.1:4067861-4077863 GCF_000951045.1 Mandrillus leucophaeus | reverse complement strand
ATGAGCCTGGACTGCTTAGCTACAGAGCCTTTTCTTATTGTTTAAGGAACACTATATTGGATGGCTTTTATTTTCCGCCTTGTCATTTCCTGTTTTTTAAGATTTCTGTAGTGACATGGAATAGGTTGATAGGTAGGAAAAGGGTGACAATCATTTAAGGGACTGATACACTTTGTCACCTGTGGACTCATATTGGACCCTTTTACTATTCAGGGAAAAATAGTTGAACAGTTTTTTCTCTGTACAGCACACATGCAGAGAAACCGACCTTTGCCCCAAGGCCAATCACAGCACATTCCTGAAATATTATGACAGAGTAGCCTTTAATTACAAAACGTATCTGATGACAGAGCTGGTCACACAGGTGTTCAATTGAAGAAGCCGAGAGAGCTCCCTATTTCACACCAGAAAGAGACCCAGGAGGACACCCGGGGGCACCCTCCCAGGGATCCTACCATGTAGTGCTCCCAGTACATGGGCCATCTACCTTGCCAGGTGGAAGCGATGAGGTTGGGTAAGAGATCTGAGGCAGGGGCTTACAGCGCTGGGGAGCAAGGGACTGACCCAGATGCCCTCCAGGAGAGGTCCTGGGCAGGGGTTCCAGGACTCCGTCTTGGCAGGTACCCCTGAAGGAGATGCTCGGGCCCCTTCCTCTGGCTTTTCCGCTAGAGCGAGGGGTTCATTCAGCCACATACTCATTCATTCGCTCAACTGTTTGTCCACTCATCCACCTGCTCACTCGCTCATTGGCTCACCCCGTTCCCCACTTACTTACCCACTCACCATGCACTCACGATTCATTTATTCACTTGGAGTTTCACTCTGTTGCCCAGGCTGGAGTGCATTGGCATGATCTTGGCTCACTGCAACCTCTGCCTCCTGGGTTCAAGCCGTTCTCCCGTCTCAGCCTTCCAAGTAGCTGGGATTACAGGCACCCGTCACGGCTAACTTTTGTATTATTAGTAGAGACGGAGATTTACCATGTTGGTCAGGCTGGTGTTGAACTCCTGACCTCAGGTGATCCGCCCACCTCGGTCTCCCACAGTGCTGGGATCACTGGCATGAGCCACGGTGCCCTGCCTCGTTCACTCATTCTTTTATACCTCTACCTCCTCAAACCCCTTCCCGACTTTGTACTTCTCCATAGAATCTGCCACCCTTTATCTGCAGAGGAATTCGCTTCATCATCTTGCTTTCCTTCCACCTCCCCTCACCCTCCTTGGCTAGAATGGCGGCTCCAGGCGATTTTGTCATAATTTGATGGCTCATATTCATGCCTGAAAATGACATGAGCCATGGAGACCTAGAAAAATGCACAGAATCGAGCCAGCTGTCCAACAAAGTTGGGCCCCAAGGCATTGACTCTTAAAACGTAAGGAGGGGAGAGCGTGAGACAGAGTAGCCTTTGTGACAGACAGTGGCCGCCTGTCTTTGCAAAATGCATTAGTGGCCAACAGCAAATTAATCAAGTCGTTTCAATCCCTTTGCTTATGTAGAAAAAATCCAAAGATCTGTGTCCTATAGAGTTGGTAAGTACATGCATGCACACACTTGCACACATACACATATGACAACTCATCCATGAAGCGTTAAAAATGACCCAACATGGGACTTCCTTCCCAATGGCATGCATAATTAGTGGTTCCAGTGTCCATCCAGAAGCTCTTCCTGAATGCAGATATTTAAGATGTTTAAGCTCATCACAGCCCGGATCCTCCAAGACACATAGTCATACAGAGCCCAGCGGCCACAGGGCTGCCTGCCCTGCCCTCTAACGTAGATTACCATTTTCCAAAAGCTATTCCCAAGACTCAGCGTCCCTGCTTCTTAAGCATGAAAGATTACGTCTGAAATCAGGCTTTCTGAAAAATCAAGCATCCCCCTCCCCCTTTAAGCTCATCACAGCCCAGATCTTCCACGTTAAACAGATCTCAAATCTGTTCAGCTTGGGGACTAAACAGAGGGGGGCAGTTTTCCCTTAGATAACCACTGGGACAGCCCCTACCTGCCTTCCCACCACTTCAGAACAGTTGGAGGAGCGGGCTGGGGAAAGAGTGGGGGGTGTGCCAGGGATAGAGCCCCTTACCGTGGAGCAGACATAGGCTAACTGCATCCTCCTCCCAGGAGTTAACTGTATTCTCTGGGGCTGGACTTCAAGTTTTCTGGGAGCTGTGACCCTCCCTCCCTCCTGGCTCGCTCATATTTCCGAGATTTCTGCTAAGAAACCACCTTTCCAGGGTCTGCCCTGGCCCTGCTCCCAGCCCCTTCCTCTGCTTCCCCGCATCTGTTATCTGACAGCTTATTATTCTCCCTGTACCAGGAAAGCAGGGACCGTTGTTTTTTTCTCTCTATATTATCAGGACCTAGCAGAGCCCAGCACACAGTAGGTATGCAAAGTATCCTTTGAAAGGATGAGCAAATGAGAGAATGTCCTTCGTCCGTGTCCACAGATTCTAGCATCTGCCTAGTGGAGGACAATGAAGAGTTTACCCACATGGCGATTTTTACCCGACTCAACCAACCCCAGCACGGACACTTGCTTCTTAAAGAGAGGCTGTGGAATCTTCACAAACAGGTTCTCCCTAGGGGCAAGGATGGAGTTGTTGTCTTAACATTTTCCGGCTGGTGGAGCTGCCGGGGAAAGCTGCTGAGGCCACTGCCACCCGCCACAAAAGCCCCATTGAGAGCCAGGCCTTCTCCAACGTGAGGACTCCTGTCCGGGGAGGAGGTGGGCTGGGTTTTCCTGGCAGGAGTGTGCCCCCTCCACAGGGGAAATCAGTGTATTTATTAAGGTCCCCCTATGTGTTAAGCTGTGAGCCCTGGGCACAGACCCACAGGTGTGGGGCTGATAGTCGGCCAGGAAGTCAGAAATCTGACAGCCACAGAAAAATGCCGAAGGACCGGGGGTAGGAAAGGTCACGGTCGATTCCGGAAGGCTTTGCACAGGGAGTGGCTTCTCAGCTCAATCCTAAAGGGTCACTGGGAACTAGGAAGATGAAGAGGAGCGGTCAACTGCCCCAAGCCAGAGTCAGGGGTCGGGAGGCCTGGAGGGATAGGAAGGCTGGGAAGGGCCTCGGGGCTGCCTATGCATCCACCGGGTGCCTGAGAGCATCTTCTCAAGGTTCCGAGGCACTGGGGAAGAAGCAGCCAGCAAAACACGCACAGGCCGGGTTCTGTGGTTCATGCCTGTAATCTCAACACTTTGGGAGGCCAAGGCGGATGGATCACTTGAGGTCAGGAGTTCAAGACCAGCCTGGCCAACACGGTGAAATCCTCTCTCTACTAAAAATACAAAAATTAGCCAGGCATGGTGGCAGGCACCTGTAATCCAAGCTATTCGGGAGACTGAGGCAGGAGAATTGCTTAAACTCAGGGTGCGGAAGTTGCAGTGAGCCGAGATTGCGCCACTGCACTCCAGCCTGGGCAACAGAGGGAGACTCCTTCTCAAAAATAAAACAAAATAAAATAAAAATAAATAAAAATAAAAACATGCACGATTCCTTGTCCCCTTGGAGCTGCTGTCTAGCGAGGGAGGAGCAGGCAGACCATCGACAAGACAGAAGTGAGTGACACGCACGTGGGATGCTCAGAGGTGGTTAAGCCCCATGGCGTAGAGGGGTTTGGACGTGACTGGAGGGTGGGGACGGCGGCTTCTCATGGTGGCCAGTCGAGACCTTGCTCTGTGGGGGGCCCTTCACGGCTGCTTGGTATAAGGAAACTTTGGGAAGACTTAGACAACCAGGTTCCATTTTTATGCAAATGAAAGGACTTTTGGTCACGTGAGTTAGGAAAACAGCAGTGCCCATCATGGCCCCCGGACACCCTGGACAAACTGGCCTCCCCGTTGGGGGGTTGCTTTTTCAAGTTTATTTTGGACCCCTTTGCATGGCCCTGGGAGTGGGGACAGGCACTTCCTTGGCTGGACTTGTGGCATCCATGGGGCCGGCTGGCAGCACCCGGGCTGGGGCAGAGTGTCCCTCCTGGGGCTGACTGGTCTATGACTGCGGTCAGGTTGTGCCAGGACAGCCTCCGGGGTGCTTTACTCCACCGTGGAGTTCCAGTGCTGGGGCCGGCTGCATCCCTGCCGCTGACGGAGATCTAATCTCCACTGGAGACCAGATGTCTCTCTGTTGTGCCGTCATTCAGGGAAGCCAAAGTCAGGGCTGCCACCTCCCTACCCCCGCCACCAAATCACCAAGGAGAGGAGGACTCCATGTGCCCTCAACACACAGCAGGCGCTCGGCAAAAGTTTGTGTGGGGGATTGTCCCAGGAGACTGTTGGGCATGGCTGACTCATGTTTCAGAATGGAACTTTCTAGAGACTGATGATGGGTGCCAGGCATAGGCCTCTTCCCCCTCTGTCCCTGCAACCCTGCAAGGTGTCGTTGGACAAGTCACGTGGGCTCTGGGACCCCGCCCCCCATTTCCACTTCAGTCCCATTTAGAAGACAGGTTGTCAGGATGTCGAGAGTGGGCCCAAAACACCAAGCAAGGGGTCCCTTGGGAATGCAAGCTCAGGGCCTGGGACCATTAATGTCCACGAGGGCAGCTCGGCATCTGGCCCTCTGCTTGTAATTGCTGTTTATTGTCACAGCTGTCACAGATTTGGCCATCTGCTCCAGTGACCTCCAAACCTGTCATTCATTCACACAGTGGATATTCATTCATTCATTCATTCATTCAGTGACAATTCTATGTGCCAGACACAGAGCCGGGGCTGGGTCACGGAATAAACAGTGCAAAGAAGTCCCTGCTCTACTCCCACAGAGCTACCTTCCGGGGGAAGGCAACCAAAACCAGAAGCCAGAAAGGCAAACAGATGCATGCACAGGAATATTAGATGGTGATGACCCCCGTGGAGGATGGAAGAAGGAAGAGGGGATGGTGGGCTAGCGAGTGTGGGGGCAGGTGTGGGGGGACACGACGTGGCTGGCTGTGGAAGGCCCTTCTGGGGAGGTGACATCTGAGCAGATATCTTTTTTTTTTTTTTTTTTTTTTTTTGAGACGGAGTCTCGCTGTGTCGCCCAGGCTGGAGTGCAGTGGCGCAATCTCGGCTCACTGCAAGCTCCGCCTCCCGGGTTTACGCCATTCTCCCGCCTCAGCCTCCGAGTAGCTGGGACTACAGGCGCCCGCCACCACGCCCGGCTAGTTTTTTGTATTTTTAGTAGAGACGGGGTTTCACCATGTTAGCCAGGATGGTCTCGATCTCCTGACCTCGTGATCCGCCCGTCTCGGCCTCCCAAAGTGCTGGGATTACAGGCGTGAGCCACCGCGCCCGGCGTCTGAGCAGATATCTTATCCCCAGGAGCCAGCCCTGACAAGATTGGGAGGAACATCGCAGGCAGCGGCACAGCCAGGTGAAGGCCTTGAGGCTGGGAAGAGTTGTGTGTGCTGGGGACAAGAACTGACGTCAGCCAGGCTGGGGCACCCTCCAACTGGGGGAATGACGGAGGACAAGGGCAGAGAGGAAGTTGGGAAGGCCAGGCCTGCAGGGCCCTCAGGCCAGGAAGGCACTGGGATCCTCCGCTGGGAAGAGGGGCTGGAAAGGCGGCCCCCACGGGGGACTGATGCTGTCTGAGCTGTGAGGTCACAATGATCCCAGGGCTGCTCCTGGGTTCAGTGAGCTGGGGGCAGGGCCCAAGAAACACATTTTAGTCAAGGCCCCCGTGTATCCGGTCTGGCACAACCCCGGCAATATGCAAAGCCTCCTCTAATGATGGCTGAATCCAGGAGACCTCAACCCCTGTGATGGAAACCTCACCCCCTCTGGAGGCAGCCGACGACTCCCGGGGCAGGCCCACCCGGCTCAGATGCAACCTGCTCCACAGAGCCAGCCCCATCCCCAGGCTTGGAGCCAAACAGGATTGCTCCTTCACAAGAAACAAAATCAGAGCTACAGTCAGCCGTCTTAAAAACTCCCTGCTTTCTCGCCTTGCCCAGTCAAGCAGCCTCAGTTCCCCTTGCTCCCTGTACCTAGCTGGGCTCCAAGCCACTCTCAACCACATACTTTTAAACTCCTTTGTCTCAGACTATGAACGGCGTGGAAACCGATCGAGGACTGGGGGTGGCAGCTTGTGTGTGTGACTGCTTGGGCTCTGGGGGGTCCTTCTACGGTCAGCGCCCTGCCCCCGCCACCCATCCCTCACCTCCATTCTCCTGTAATGGCCCCAAACGTCTGTAATGCAGCCCTCAACTTTTCATCTGCCAGTGAGACTCAGAGAGCAAATAGACCAAGGAAAAACAAACTATGGATCAAACTCATACTAAAGTACAAATGACTTTCTTCTCCCAAATAATTTTGATAGTGAACAGGATAATCAGCATCAGGCCCACAGACGGCGAGGGATGGAAGGAGTGGAGGAAGAGAAGAACTTCCCATGGCAAGGGGAAAGGGAAGAAGGAGGAGGCTTGGAGGAAAGGGGACAAGGAAAACCTTTATTTCCTGCTCATCTGGCCTGGACTGAGCCAGCTGTTCCCTACCTGCTGCCCTAAACAGGGAGGCCAGCATAGCCAGAGAGGCGGCCACCGTGTGTCTGATCCCAGGGGCAATTTTAAAGTTTGCCTCAGTCCAGGGCGCCCAGCTGAAAAATCAGGGCAAAAACAGGACTAAGAACAAAGGAGGAAAAGGTTAAGAGCAAGGGGCCACACAGGGACTGAGAAATGATTTCTCAGCTAAGCGTCTGGCCTTTGGAGATGCCTCCCTGCCCATCTGTGTTGCTGGGGTCAGAGAACCCCCTCTGGGAGGGTGAGGGGGAGTGAAGAAGAGACCTGGGGCTCTTCCCGGAGAATGTGCGCAGGAGCCAGGGGCTGGCTGCGAGGCCACTGGCTTCCAGATGTCCCAGCCTCCATCAGACCGGACCTACCCCTGCAGCCCAGGGCTGCAACCCCATCAGTGTGATATAGGGAGTCTGAGGGGAGCAGGACAAACTCTGCCTGATGTTCTATGAGCTTCCTTCCCTCCATCAGCCATCAATCCCCCAGTGCAGCGAGAGGGTCCTCTCAGCTGTGCCCAGCCACAGAAACAGCCTCTGTGCCTTGAGGAAAAATGATGTTGGCAGGCTGCACCCCATTCACACTCATGAATCCACTCCAGAAGTCTGAAGACTTTTTCCCCAGGTAAAAAAGAAAGAGGAATTAAAGAAAAGAAGGGAAGGGCAGAAAAAAAAAGAAAGAAAAGTGAGAACAAGGGAAAAAGAGAGCAAGATTCAGAGGCAGGGAAGACCTGAGCCTGGGAAGAGGGCAGGAATGTGCCCTGTGGGGCTGAGGCGCGTCCCTTCATGTCACATCCTGGTGCTGGTGGTGACCTGATTTTGACTCATCCAAAAAATGATCAAAAGAGAGGGAAACAAAGACTAGATATGACCAGTTCTTATTTCTCCAGAACAAACAGCATTCTGAAGAACTGGGTTCGCAGGATTGGGAACACCCATCTTCAGAGGATCACAGTGGTCCTCTTAGGGGCTTGCCATTTTTGCTACCATGTGTAATGAGGCACCAAGAAAATCATGGGTGAGGTACTTGGGGACTGCTCGGCTTCCCAGCAAAGGGCAACGTCCTCGTGGTAAGACTTGGAGTCACATTAATTTAATCTTATCTTTAAGAAAGGCAAAAATTGCTCAGCTCAAATGCTCTTGTTGAAGGGCCACTGGTCTCCAGGCCATTGTCAGGTGATTGGGATTGTTCTGATAAGATGACAGGTCTAGGCCTGAGGAGCTGGAATTCTCCCTGATCTTGCCCTTCTCTACCCCCATCCCATTCTTTCCTCCCCTCCCTGCCTTTATTCAACACACACCAATTGATGCAGTAAAAATCATTGTTGGCCGAGTGCGGCTGAACCTGGGAGGCAGAGGTTGCAGTGAACCAAGATTGCACCATTGCACTCCAGCCTGGGCAAAAAGAATGAAACTCCATCTCAAAAAAAAAAAAAAAAGAAAGAAAGAAAACAAAAAAATCACCTCTCTATTTCCAAAGTACCATTGGTTGTATACCCTATTGCTCATCCTCACACAAAGTCTATGAAATACATGGCCTTTGTATTATTAGACCCATTTTGCAGATGAGGAAACTAAGGCCCAGACAATTCCTGTGGTTTACTCAAGATCTTGCAGTTGGAAGCAACAGAGGTAGAGACCCTCCCCTAATTGGTTGACCCTAACAGCAGACTTTTCCTCTGTTGTTAGTGTGAAGCTCTAGCGGTCTCAGCCACTCCTCTGTGTGTCCAACCATCTACGGCACAAGGTGCTCCAGTAGGCAACTGTTAACTTTATAGATGTCAAGAACATCTATAAAGGCCGGATTAAAAAACAGAGAAACTCAGCTGCTATAAGCAGCTGCTAGAAAGAATTGGAAGACAACCAAGGCAGACGGGACTTGAGGGCTAAGAGAAGGGAGCTGCAGAGAAATAAGCTCAACATTCTGGAGGAGGTGGGAGGGGGGAGAAAGAGAGAAAGGAGAGAGAGAAAGAGAGAGAGAGAGAGAGAGAGAGAGAGAAAGGGGAGGCAAAAATTGGAGTTCAGGCACTCACCAATCCTAACTCATCTGGACTGTTCTGCCCCAACGTTTCAGGGACAGCCCACACTACTTTGGCCAGGCCCTTTCTCATGATCTGCTTTCTTTTTGCCCGTCTGCCTTCCACCTTATTCAATATTTTGATGATCTTCCTCTTTGCAGCCCTTCTTATCAATCTTCCCAGCAGGACACTATCCCGCTTCTTCAACATCTCTACTCAAAGGGGTACCGAGTATCCCTCTCTAAGGCATAGACTTCTTCCCCTAGTGTTACCTATCTCGGTATAATCCTCCATCAGCACACACACGCCCTTCTTGCAGACTGTGTTCAGTTAATCTCCCAGACCCCAGTCTCCACCACCAGAAAACAACTCCTTTTGTTCTAAGGGGTTGTTGGATACTTCTGACTCTGGATACCAGGCTTTGCTATCCTAACCAAACCACTTACAAGCTCACAAAGGGTAACTTAACTGATCCCATAGACCCTAAGTCTTTTCCCCATTCCTCCTTTTGCACACTCATGAAGGCCCTGGAGACAGCTCCCACACTAGCACTCCTCGACTCATCCCATCCCGTTTCCTTACACACAACTGAAATCCAAGGCTGTGCTGCTGGAGTCCTCACACAGGAGCCAGGCCCACAACCTGTTGCCCTTCTATCAGAACAACTTGACCTCACAGTTCTAGGCTGGCCCTCATGTCTGCATGCGGTGGCAGCCGCCGCTTTAATACTTCTAGAGACCTTCAAAATCACGGGCTGTGCTCCACTTACCCTTTACAGTTCTCACAACCTTCAAACATTAATATCCTCCTCACACCTTTCACATTTATCGTCTGCCCCTCGACTCCTCCAGCTCTATTCGCTCTTTGTTGAAACTCCAACAGTAACTATTACCCATGCGCCCGATTTCAGCCCAGTTTCTCACTTAACACCCAACACAAGTCCTGAACCACATACCTGTGTTTCCCCAATACACATAGCATCTTCCCCCTTTCCTCAGAGTTCTACTCTTCCAATTCCAAACCGAGACCACACTTGGTTTATCGACGGCAGTTCTAAACCCAATCAATTTTCACCAGCTAAATCTGGATATGCTGTCGTGTCCCACACCACTATTATCAAAGCTGCTGCACTTTCCCCCTCCACCGCTTCCCAACAAGCCGAACTGATTGCTTTAACTCGTGCGCTCTCTTTCGCTGAAGGAATGCACATTAACATTTATACTGACTTCAGATATGCTTTCCTCATCCTCCATAACCATGCGGTCATCTGGGCCTAAAGAGGCTGCCTTACCACACGAGGCTCTTCCATGATCAAGGCCACCCTAATAAAGGTCCTTGTTAAGGCCGCTCTCCTGCCGGCCAAGGCTGGAGTCATTCATTATAAAGGACACCAGAAACCTACTGCTCTTATTGCAAAGGAAAATGCCTATGCTGACAGGACAACCAAAAAATAAAAAAAATTAAAAAAAATAAATAAAATAAAATTAAAAATA
>NW_012103143.1:4056896-4067207 GCF_000951045.1 Mandrillus leucophaeus | reverse complement strand
CTCTGTCGCCCAGGCTGGAGTGCAGTGGCGCGATCTTGGCTCACTGCAAGCTCCGCCTCCCAGGTTCACGCCATTCTCCTGCCTCAGCCTCCTGAGAGAGCTGGGACTACAGGCACCTGCCATCACCCCTGGCTAGTTTTTTGTATTTTTGGTAGAGATGGGGTTTCACCATGTTAGCCAGGATGGTCTCGATCTCCTGATCTCATGATCTGCCCACCTCGGCCTCCTGAAGTGCTGAGATTACAGGCGTCAGCCACCATGCCCGGCCGACAACGATCCGGCTTTTATCGGTCAAATCACCCAAGCCGTCTCTCAGGCTCTTAGTATTCAGTGGAACCTTCATACCCCTTACCGTCCTCAATCTTCAGGAAAGGTAGAATGGACTAACGGTCTTTTAAAAACACACCTCACCAAACTCAGCCTCCAACTTAAAAAGGACTGGACAGTCAGTACTCCTACCTCTTGCCCTTCCCAGAATTAGAACTTGCCCTTGAAATGCTACAGGGTACAGTCCATTTGAACTTTTACATGGACACACTTTCTTGCTCAGCTCCAACCTTGTTCCAGACACCAGCCCTCTGGGCAACTATCTTCCAGTCCTCTAGCAAGCTAGACAGGAAATTCACCAGGCTGCTAATCTTCTCACAATCTTCCGTAGCCTCTCTAATAACTTCTCTGCTAGCATCGCAGACATATCACAGACTTTATCAATCCTTCAGGCCCAGGTTGACGCTTTAGCTGCGGTTGTCCTCCAAGACCACTGAGGCCTTGACTTACTGCTGAAAAAGGAGGACTTTGTATATTTTTAAATGAAGAGTGTTGTTTTTACCTAAATCAATCTGGCCTAGTATATGACAACATAAAAAAATCAAGGATAGAGCCCAAAAATTCACCAACCAAGTAAATAATTATGCTGAACCCCCTTGGGCACTCTCTAACTGGATGTCCTGGGTCTTCCCAATTCTTAATACCTGTTTTTAATAGGTATTAAATAGGTCCTTTAATACCTGTTTTTCTGCTTCTCTTATTTGTACCTTGTGTCTTCCGTTTAGTTTCTCAATTCATACAAAACCACATCCAAGCCATTATCAATCATTCTATACAACAAATGCTCCTCTAACAACTCCACAATATCACCCCTTACCCCAAAATCTTTCTTCAGTTTAATCTTTCCCACTCTAGGTTCCCACGCCACCCCTAATCCCACTCAAAGCAGCCCTGAGAAATACCGCCCATTATCTCTCCATACCACCCCCAACATTTTTTGCTGCCCCAACACTTCACTGCTATTTTGTTTTTCTTATTAATATAAGAACACAAGAATGTCAGACCTCTGAGCCCAACCTAAGCCATCATATCCCCTGTGACCTGCACGTATACATCCAGATGGCCTGAAGCAACTCAAGACCCACAAAAGATGTGAGAATAGACGGTTCCTGCCTTAACTGATGACACTCCACCATGGTGATTTGTTCCTGCCCCACCCTAACTGATGAATTGACCTTGTGACATTCCTTCTCCTGGACGATGAGTATCAGAAGCTCCCCACCGAGCACCTTGTAACCCCTGCCCCTGCCCGCAAGAGAAAACCCCCTTTAATTGTAATTTTCCACTACACTACTCAAATCCTATAAAACTGCCCCACCCCATCTCCCTTTGCTGACTCCTTTTTCGGACTCAGTCTGCCTCGCCTGCACCCAGGTGATTAAAAAGCTTTATTGCTCACACATCACACATCACACACACACACACACACACACACACATACACACACACACATATAATTGGAGTTCAGGGTACTCTAAGGAGGTAGAGTCCTAGTAAACTCTCCAGGCTTTCAATCAAGAACCCTGAAAAAGACCTACCTTCCGTAAGTCCTTAAGTCTAATCTCAAATCATCTCCAACCCTGACAGAAACCAGCCGGCCTTTCTGCATTCTGCCTGCCAAAAAGACAAGAATCCTCTGGGAAGAAGAGAACATCATCTGGAGCCTCTGCATTGTCCACACGTGATATCCAAGATTCAATTAAAAATCACCACACATGCCAGGAAGCAGAGCTAAATAATCAAGAAGCACAGAAACAAAACAAAGTAAAACAAGCAAACAAAAACCAAAGGACAATAGAAACAGACCAACAGCAGATCCAGATATTGGGGTAATTAGACACATCTGTTAATATGATGAATTATATTCATCATAAATGCAAAGATGGAGAATTTCACTTGAGAATGAGAATGTACAGATAGAATCCAATGGGAATTCCAAAGCCAAAAATGATAACTCAAAAGGTAGGTAGAGCTGCAGATTAGATAGAATATAAGAGATTAGCTAAACTGAAAGATGGTTAATAGAAAGCATTAAAGTTGAAGCACAGGAGAAAAAAAGATATAAAACACAGAAAAGACCATGAAAGGCATCCACGTCTTGTAAACATACCTAACCTAAATGCAGCTGGAATTCTGAAAAAACAGAAGGGAGAAAATGGGGCAGAAGCAATATTTGAGGTGTCTGACGAAGAATTTTCCAAAACTGATGAAAGACATCAGGCCATGTGTAGTTAAAAATATGATGTGCTCTATGAACCCCAAACGGGTTATATTTGCATAATGTCAGTATTATTTTTTCCTTTTCTATCCATAGTTTTATTTATTTTTCTTGCCTTATTTTTTTCCTAGGATATCTAGCACAATGTTTAAAAGTATGGCCCAGATCCTATCAGAATAATCCCAGCCCATCATAGCAAAATTGGTGAAAACAAAAAAAAGGGAAAAATGACAAAACAGCCAGAGAAAAAAGACGTCTACTTTCAAAAGATTAATAATAAGGTGAATGGCTGACTTTTCAACAGAAGCAATAGAAACCAAAGACAATAGAGTGACATATTGAAATTGCTGAAAGAAAATTACTGCCAATCTAGGGTTCTATATCTAGAGAAAATATCTTTCAAAAATGAAAATGAAATAAATATGTTTTTGGATGAACAAAAACTAAGAGAATTCATTGCCAGCAGACCTGCACTAAAAGAAATACTAAAAGGAATTTTTAGACAGAGGGAAAATAATCCCATATGAAAGTCTGATAAGGTAGAAAAGAATAAAGAACATTGGAAAGGAAAAAATATATGTGAGTAAAGCTAATGAATATTGATGGTTTAAAATAGCAATAACAATGTCTTGTGGGGATTAAATATAAGTAGCATTAATACATGAGAAAAATAAACAAAAGGTGGGGTGGGGGGGAAGGTAAATGAAGTTAAAAGCATTTTTAAAACCATAAGTTAAGGTTTTCACATTGTCCAAAGGTGGTGTAAATATTGTTTTAAGAAAGACTCTAAAAAGTCAGGAATGTATGTGGCAATTTCTAGTGCAACCACTTGAAGAATGATAAAGACACACATAACTAACCAAATAATAGAGAGAAATGGCAATTTAAAAAAGAATTGATTAACCAAAAAGGAGGAGGTAAAAAGTCCAAAAAACAAATGGTATAGCTATAAAACTTATAGTAATATAGTGGATGTAAACCCAGACATATATCAGTAATTATAATAAACATAAATGGCCTAAGTATTCCAATTAAATGACAAAGTTATCAGACTGATTTTTTTTAAAAACTTCAACTATATATTATATACAGAAGACACACTTTAATATAAAGAACCAGAATGATTAAAAGTCAAAGGATGGAAAGAATATCAATATACCTTGTAAACACTTGAAAGAAACTTGCTGCAGCTATAGAACTATCAAATAAATATATTTCAAAATAAGAAATTTTACTAGAGATAAAAAGGGATGCTTTATAGTCAACAGAAAGATATAACAATTTTAAATTATGTACATATCAAAATACATAAACCCAAAACTGACAGAACTAAAATAAGGAATAAACCATTAATTGTGATTGCATATTTTAACTTAAAATTTAGCACAACTCTTTCAGGAAATCATAGAATTTCATACACACATACACACAAAATTGACAAAAATTACCGAATATATATATATTTTTTAAGTGCACAAAAAATCATTTACCACAATAGCCCACGGTGAGCCATAAAGCCAGCCTCAACACAGTTCAAAGGACTGAAATCTTGTCCTCTGATAACAACAGAAACAAGTAAAGACCAATAATAAAAGGACAACTATAAAAAAACTCAGTGTTTGGAAATTAAGTGATACCCTTCTAAGTTATCTATGAACAAGATTAAATCACAGTGAAACTTTAGAAACAGTTTGAACTGGATATCATGAAAATATGATATCCCATCTCATATTATGGTATCATCATATGTAGCTAAATCTCTGTTTGAAAATAATTGTACAGCCCTAAATGCATTTGAGCCCAAAAAGAAGGCTGAAAATTAATGATCTAAATTTATGACTCAGGAAGCTAAAAAAGGACTGTATATTAAACCCAAAGTAGAAGGACACAAATAATAAAGAACAGAAACCAACAATTTAGAAATCAAATTTATAATGGAGAAATCAACAAAACTAAAATTGCTTATTTAAAAGACTAATAAAATTGATAAAATTCAATCAAGACTCAGGCCTGCCTCTCACAAGAGTGAAGACCACATGCCACATATCTAAATAGTTAAGTTATAAATCAAGCTAGCAAACAATGGAATGAAATATTTTCTGTTTCTGCTTTAACAAATATACCTTCCTACAACAGAGAAGGCTAGGTTCAAATGTAGGAGTCTCGGACTCCTTGGAGATGTGTGCCAGCAGCTGAGGTGATGGGGAGCTGGTACCTGCCACACACTTTCGCCACCCTGGCACCATCCTGTGCTGTGAGGAGCCTGTACCTCCAAAGTCTGACCACAGCCCCACAACATCTGCCCCTTAGCTACCTGCTTGGCCTACACCATGTTCCCATGGCTTGTCTTTGAAAGGACAAAGCCAGTGGGGAGGACTTGCAGGCTCTGGGAGCAGGCTAGGGGCCATTAGTTAGGGACATTTGGGGCCTGAATATCTAGGCATGGTCTCGGAAGGGGTGTGTGGGCCCTGGCTGTGCAGTTTCCTTAGCTCCATGAACTTTATACCTGTGGCGAGGGGTGCGGACCAGAGGAGGGATGTGCTAGCTCAGGGTCCTGAGCAGGGGCCCCTCTTTCCTGGGCCTGAGGGCCATACTGGAGACAGAGTACAAAATAGAGAAGACAGACACAAATGATGGATAACAAGAACGAGAAAGCAGACATTACAACAGTTTCTACAGACAGGAAAAAGATAATGTGAGTACATTATTAATAACTATTCAAATACATGGGAAAATCTAGATGAAATGGACCATTTTCCAGAAAAGCACCACTTCCCAACACTTGCATTAGAAGAGGTAAACAATCACAATGTCCTGTATCTATAAATAAATTTGATTTCTAATTAAAATTCTTTTTGTAAAGAGAACTCTAGGTACATAGAGCTCCATTGGTAAAAATTTTCTAGACATTTCTGGAAGAAATAACACCAATCTTCCACAAACTTCCAGGAATAGGTAGAGAGACCATTTCCCAGTGAATTTGAACCTGAAAAGGATCTTACAATATGAGACAATATATCTTATAAATATACATATCTCTTATAAATCCTAAACAAAAATACCAGCAAACCAATTCCATTAACAAGGTTAAAATATTATGACCAAATTGAACTTATTTCAGGGACGTAAGGTTGGTTTAATACTCAAAAATTAACAAAATAAAGGAGAAAAAAACCCCAAATGATCATCTTGGTAGGTGCTACAAAAAGCATTTGGTAAAATTTAACACCTGTTTGTAAACACCTGTTCTCTCTTAGCAAATTAAAGAGAAATGACTAAACCTACAACAAATAGCATGTTAAATAGTAAGCTATCGAAAGCTATACCCTGATGCTGGAATTGAAACGCAGATGTCTGCACCTCCACTCCTATTCAACATTGCATTGGATGTTCTAGTGATATAATAAGGCAAGAAAAAGAAATAAAAAGTTATGGATTGGAAAGGAAAAATGAAACTGACATTATCCCCAAAAGCATGATTTTGAAAGGAGAAAATTCAGATGAACTATTGGAATTAAAAAGTAAATTTGGCAAACCAGATGAACTATTGGAATTAAAAAGTAAATTTGGCAAAGTCACTGAATACAAGATTAACACTCAAAAGTCAATTGTTCTTCTATATACTAGGAACAAACAAAATCCTAAAAACTCATGCCTTTTTAAATAACATTAAAAAAATTAAATGTGTAAGAACAAACAAAAAAGATGCATGCCCTCAACAAAGAAAAATCACCAAACATTACTAAGAGACATGAAAGAAAACCAGAATGAATGGCAGGATGGTCCATGTTCATGGATTGGAAGTCTCAGTAAGTATAGCCATCAATTCTCCCCAAAGTGGGGCCAGGCACGGTGGCCCACGTCTGTAATCCCAGGACTTTGGGAGGCTGAGATGAGCAGATCATCTGAGGTCAGAAGTTCAAGACCAGCCTGGCCAACATGGTGAAACCCTGTCTCTACTAAAAATATAAAAAATTGGTTGGGTGTGGTGGCGGGCGTCTATAATCCCAGCTGCTTGGGAGGCTGAGGTAGGAGAATCGCTTGAACCTGAGAGGCAGAGGTTGCAGTGAGCCAAGATCGTGCCATTGCACTCCAGCCTGGGTGATAAGAACAAAACTGAGTCTCAAAAAAAAAAAAAAAAAAAAAAAAATTCTCCCCAAATTGGTCTTGACCTATAGATTCAATGTGATCCCAATCAAAATGTCAGAAGGCATGTGTGTATGTGCGTGTGTGTGTGTAAGAGAGGTTGACAAGCTGATACTGAAATTTATACGGAAATGCCAAAGGCCAACAAGAGTGAAGACTCCCTCAAGGGAACAGTGAGAGGATGTATACTACCTGATATTCATATTGACCAACAATAGTTATAACAGTGTAATATTCAAGGATACATGGATCACAGTAGAGAGTCTAGAAACTGACCTGCATATATTCCACAATTTGATTTACTACAAAGGTGCTGCTGTAGTGCAGTGTGGGAAAGGACTGTGTTTTCAATGAGTAGTGTGTAATCAATAAGTGGTGTGGAATCAGTAAGTGGTATGGAATCAATAAATGGTGTGGAGAGTCATACGGAGAAAGCTGGACCTTGACCACCTACCTTATGTCATACACAAAGCCAATTCCAGATGCAAAAAGGCCAACCATAAAGCTTCTAGAATATACCACAGAGGGCTACCTTCATGACCTTAGGATGCACAAATATCTCTTAAACAGAACACAGAAATCAGTAACCACAAAGGAAAAGATTGATAAATCTTCAATAAAATTAGAAACCTGTGTTGATCAAAAGACAACATTAAGTAAGTGAAAAGGTAAGACACAGAGCGGGAGAAGATATTTGAAATGCATATAAATCTCAAAGGACTTGTCGCCAAAATATGTAAACCACTCTTACAAAGGAATAGAAAAAGACAAATAACCCAATTAAAAAAAATTCTCGTATGAGCACTTCCTCAAAAGAGGCTCTTCAAATGATCCATATGCTTATGATACGGTGACCACCAGCATTAGTCCTCAAAAAGACACAACGTAAAACCACAATGAGATACCACAACACACACACCAGAATGGCTCAAAGCAAACCAAGACCAGACCCCAAGCCAAAACCTGACAATGTCAACAGGAAATCTGTGGTGTGTTTATACAACAGAATACTTTAGAGCAACAAGAATGAAGGACTTCTACATGTAACCACGTTGAAGAATCTAACATATGAAGTTAGAGCAAAAGCTGGATTCCACTGAATTCAACAACAGGCAAGTTGAATCCACAGTGATAGGTGGAGGGTAATGACTGGGGGTGGGTGGGCATCATGAAGGGGGCTTCAAGGGAGCTAGTAATGTTCTTTAGCTTGATCTGGGTGGTAATCATCGGATACATTCATGTTGTAAAATTTCTTCAAACTGTAAAATTATGATGTGTACACTTTTATGAACGTCTACTGCAATAAAAACTGTTTGCTTTCAAATAAAAAAAAGTGTATATGGCAATGGTAGATTCTTGAAGCACAAATAAGCCTGGGTAAATGCTGACACTGGTGGTCAACCATGCATCACGTTGCTTTCCGTCCTCATGAGAATTTCCAAGCATGTGCTCTCCCTTAGTTTTCCGATAACCCTGTTAATATCCTCATTTGACAGGTAAGGAAATTGAGGTCAGAGATGTGAGTGAACTTGCCCTAGGTCACACAGCTAGAGAACAGCAAAGTAGGATTTAAATCCAGGTCCTATCTTCAAATACCACGTCTTCTGCCTTTTAATTTAACTACTCCTGAGGTGAACTAGAACCACAAGCACTAAACATTTGTGAGGTGCCTACGGGGAGCACTGTTCTCGATGTTATAGAAGTTAGGAGGAAAAGCTTGAGGGCAGCACAGGAGAGATTAGTTATCCCCACCATTACCTTTGGGGTCCCCAACAGTGGTGCAGCAGTTACCTTGGGGGTAGTGGAGGTGGGACCAAGCTCAACAGAGAAAGGAAAAGCACAGGGAGCGGGGAGTCACAGAAGCCTCCAGGGAGGAGGAGCCATAGGGCTGGGCTTAGGAGCTGCCTGGGGAACGAGGAAGGCGGCTCCGAGTGAGAGGCAGCAGGAGCAATGGTGTGATGTGGTGCTAAGTAAGTGGATCATGACCTGCACCTGCACTGTGGGGCGGAGGACCTGGCCCTCCAATCCTGCAGCCTGTTCCCAGCACTTCTGTGTCAATAGTCAACGAAATTCAAACCTCACCTGTAACAGGTACTAAACAGCTGTGTTATCACAGCTGCCATGGATTTCAGGGTTTGGCTAGTTTTGTCATTATGTATCTTGCACCCCGAATAGGATGCAGGGGTTTCCAGGTGAAGGGACCATGCCAGGAGGAAAAGCTCCAGGCAACATTCAGGTGATTTTCGCAGAATGCAGTCTGTCATCTCCAGGGATGGAAGAATCATTCCTAAAACAGCCCAGGGAGCCATCTCTATTGCTTAAAATGCAGACAGTGGTTGGGCATGATGGTTCACACCTGTAATCCAGCATTTCGGGAGGCTGAGCAGGTGGATCACCAGAGGTCAGGAGTTCGAGACCAGCCTGACCAACATGGTGAAACCCTGTCTCTACTACAAACACAAAAATTAGCTGGGCATGGTGGCAGGCACCTGAAATCCCAGATACTCAGGAGACTGAGGCAGGAGAATCGCTTGAACCCGGGAGGCAGAGATTGCACTAAGCTGAGATCACGCCACTGTACTCTAGCTTGGGCAACCGAGTGAGACTCCATCTCAAAAAAACAAAAACAAAACAAAACAAACAAATAAACAAACAAAAAAACACAGCATGTAGATTCATAGAAGATTAGGTAGCCATCTTGCTTGCTCATTCATTCGAATATTCACTCACTTCCTGGAATAGTTATCCCCACCATTACCTTTTAGCATTTATCCTCCATCCCCAGTGCCCACAACAGCTCCCAGAAGACAGGAAGTGCTCAGAGCATGACCCGCTGAATAAATGAACCAACTGCCACTTATTCCATGCCAGCTATGTGGCAGGCATTGCACTTCAGGCTGGTTGTTCGGGTCATCTTCAAGACAACCTTTGAGTCAGGGACTATCATATCCCCATTTGACAGATGAGGAAACCAAGGCATAGAGAGGCAACGTCACTTGTCCAAGATCACCCGACTGTGAACAGTCAGGCTTTGAAACCTGATCTGTCAACTGCAAAGCCAGAGCGGTTGGCCATACCACCACGGGGGTTTCTGTTGTTTCCAGTGGGTGACTTGGGAGCATTGAGAAGCGCTGGTGGTGGGAGCTGAGCTTCCTGCTCCCACTTCATGTCGGGTCATGGTTTATCCTGCTGAGGTGGGCTTTTGGCATCTTTATGCGTCTTAGATTTCCACCTCCGAGATGTCACAGCCAGCTCCTCCCATAAGCCACCAGAAAGCAAGCAGGGGGCCAGCATCAGTGGCAATTGCTGTGAAAAAACAGTTGTGGTTCAGGAAGAAAGCACATCCTGCTTGTCCGGGAAGCGTATGCCCAGCTGTTCACGGGACACACACACAGACCCAAAGAAACCAGGTGTGGCCCTCGGCATTCAAGAAGAACCTGTTTCCACTGGTAAACACACTGCCCAGGATCCTGTCTGTCCACTTTCTGCTGAGGCCGTGAGGCCCCCCCAAGGGATATAATTTCCTGAGGAGCAGAAACCACTCACCGATGTGGAGAGGTCTCCAGCACGCACAAAACAGCACCTAGTGGCCAGAAAAGGTAACTGTGCGTCAGTAACCA
>NW_012103143.1:4034892-4056766 GCF_000951045.1 Mandrillus leucophaeus | reverse complement strand
AGAGAGAAACAGAGACAGAGAGACAGAGAGAGTGGAAAAGAGAGAGGGAGGTGGGGGAGAGAGAGGAAGAGAGAGAGACAGAGACAGAGACATCCCAGGACAAAGTTTATTTCAAGGTTTGGATTTTCTGAACTTCAATCTTACGTCTAATCGATAAATCACACCCCACTCATTGCCTAATCTCAAAAACTTGATTCAGCACAAGCAGAGATGACTTCCATAACCATTTTGGAAACAAGATGGGGGGAAAAAAAGAATAGAAACTGATCTGTTAAAAAAAAAAATCTATGTGAACCTTAAACTTTATTCAACCTTAAAAGAAGCTAAAACATCTGATAACTATCCGATAGAGTTTATAGAAACTAGATAGATTATTAAATAGGAAAATGTTTACTATGTTTCAAAAATTCAAATCCACCAGTTCAACCATTGGGTAAATGTTTATCTAAAAGTTCAGGGGCAAAGTTAAACAGTTGAAATAAAATGGAATTAAGCCTTAATATTTTGTTTTACTTTGAGTGCAGATGGAAGACAAAAATAATATCTCATAAAACGGAAAGTTTCTATTTTCACCAAAATATTTGGAAAAGCCATTTTATTTTAAATTTGGACACCTAGATTCAATACAACTTTTGCAAGGGAGGTTTCAGCAGAATCCAGGAAGCTGGAGCATTTGGAAGTAGGCTTTGATTATGATTTAAAACATTCTCATTCCACAACGATACAATTTATTTCAAAAAGTGTCCTACCAGCCAGAAACTGCCTGTTTAACTGCAGTACTTGTAAAACCCTAATGTCTCCAAAGAAAATACCATTCTTCCTTTCTGTCATTTGCCCCTGTCTCAGGTAAAAAAGGCAGGACCTATGGCGACTGTTTTAATTGATGCTGATGCCTCCATTTTTGAGATATTTCTCTGTCTTTTAAAAATGATTTTATTATGCAATCATCAAAATTATTTGAGAGTGTCATGAGAAGTCTGAATGGCAAAAAGAAGTCATTATGATTCAAACCATTGTACAGAAAATGTTGTCTCTGTTTTCAGTTAAGAAGAAAGTCTTTAGAGATCCAAAATAGAAACAAAAGTTATTCTTGATCAAGAGTCTTTCTTTGGTCTTTTGTTCTCCACCCCCACTGAAGAGAAAGAGTTCTTTAGCCAATTTTTCTGTCTTCTTCACAGTTCATCTATCAAGCTTTGGCCTCTCTTGTTAACTCTCTCTCTCATCATTCAAAGATTCTTATATCTCCAATGTGTTTCAATCTATTGTAGCCATAGTTCTTATTTCTCCGTATAATTAAAATTATTTTTTAGAATACTTTTAGGTTTACAGAAAAATACGACGATAGTAGAGAGCTTCTGCATATCCAGCGCCCAATTTCCTTTATTGCCAACATCTTACATTAGGATGATACATTTGTTACAATTAATGAACCAATCCCAATGTATTATTATTAAAATCTCATACTCAATCACAATATAGTATTAGTCTCATACTTCATTCAGATTTTCTTAGTTTTTACTTAATGTCTTCTTTCTTTCTTTCTTTCTTTCTTTCTTTCTTTCTTTCTTTCTTTCTTTCTTTCTTTCTTTCTTTCTTTCTTTCTTTCTCTTGTCTTTCTCTTCTTCTTCTTCTTCTTTTTCTCCTCCTCCTCCTCCTCTTCCTCCTCCTCTTCTTCTTCTTCTTCTTCCTCCTCCTCCTCCTCTTTCTTCTGCTTCTTCTTTCTTTCCTCTCTTTCTCGCTTTCTCTCTCCTTCCTTCCTTCCTTCCTTCCTTTTTGACAGAGTCTTGCTCTTGTCACCCAGGCTGGAATGCAATGGTGTGGTCTTGGCTCACTGCGACCTCCATCTTCTGGGCTCAAGTGATTCTCCTACCTCAGCCTCCTGAGTAGCTGCAATTACAGGTGCCTGCCACCAGGCACAGCTAATCTTTATTTTTTTGTATTTTTAGTAGAGACAGGGTTCACCATGTTGACCAGGCTGGTCTTGAACTCCTGACCTCAGGTGATCCTCCCATCTCAGCCTCCCAAAGTTCTGGGATTACAGGTGTAAGCCACCACACCCAGCTTGATGTCCTTTTTCTTTCCAGGATCCCATCTTACATCATAATTCTTTTTGATACCCAAATTGCATCATTTTTGGCCAACAAGAGCCCCTCCAGGAGCCCCTGTGTCTTTCTGACCTGAGTCATTCAGCTTTGAGGAGTTCCTTGCCACCTGGAAGAGTGAGATCCTCCAGGCTCATTCAGCCCCTTTTCGCCCTGGGACCTGGAATTGGCCACTTCTCTCAGTGTCCGGGTAGTCTCATGCATCTCAAATGGCCATATTCTTAGAAAAGCTTGAAATAACAAGCTACATTTTATTTATTTCTTCCAAACACCTGACCTGCTTTTGAGATATCCTTAGCCTCTTCTTTCGCACAGGTAGGTTTTGCTAAGCTGTCTCCCCAGTTCACTGTCCCTGGAATACAGGGGTCTCAGAGCTGCACTTACTGTTAACAGCCTCCCACCCCCAGACATGAAGTCTTAGGTTGACAGCGACGATGACTAGCTATGGTGTGTGCCATCGTGCCCTGGCATGCAAATGTTGAATAAATAAAAAGAGTCCTGTAATTCATTTTGCAGGGAACCATATATGCTTTCATTAAAAAGATCAGAAAATTGGCACAATGGCATAGACTAACACTGGGCATTTCTGCTGAACCCAGTGAGCTCAACCTTTATTTCATAATTATTCCTGCACCTTTGTCATGTGTCCAGAGTCCTTTTTGCTCATGCCTCTTCAGCCCATGTTAACTTGAATCACGGCCAGACTCAAGGACAGAGTCCCAGTGATCTGGGGACTGAACTCCGCCATCCTCTCCCTCACCTGGTTTTTGAACAGTTGTCTAAGTTGACATGAGTTAGATGTCCAGAGCAAGAAAAGACTGGGTGGAGGGGTGAGGCACATTCCTTGTTCTCTAAAGTCCAGTTCCCAAATGAGCAAAACCCTCACCATCTTACATTTGTATCTTTCTCAATTTTTCTAGCATTAGTCCATTCCATCTCACACAACACAGGAGTCCTCCTTTGGGTCTGAAGCCAGGATGGTTCTGGCTCTGCTGGGAAGAGCTCATCTTGAAACATGTTTTCATGTGGATGTTGTGGGAAGAGGGTCTTGGAAAGCGAAGATCTTCCCTTAAACACCCTTCCCATATGATACACAAAAAATCAGTTGCGTGAGTCGTGTCCAGCCTCACATCCAGACAAGCTAGAAGCTCCATCGATTAATAAATCAAGCATTTGCCCTGGTGGTCTGGCCTGGAATATTTTCTGATTTTGTTGCTGTTGTTCTTTAATGTCACCAATCATAGAATTTTAGGGTCAAGTGGAAGATTATTGATGATATTTTTTTCTCTCAAGAAAACGTATTCTTCGGATTTGTTTTCTTTCTACACAAGCAGAGCTTCTTAACATCCTGGCAGTTCCAGAGATTTCACTTCTAGGGCATCATGGCAGTTTCAGAAATTTTGCTTCTAAAGTATTTGTGAGTTGGACTTCTACCAATGAAACAGGAAATATTGGATTTTTAAAAATGTATATGTCACATATTTTTTGGTAACTCTTTATATTGATATAATCCCAAATATATAAAAAAAATTGCCAAGATTGCACAAGGAATGCCTGTTTAGCCTTCACGTGGATTCACTAGTTGTTTATGCTTTGCCACGTTTTCTTTATCATTTTGTTCTACCTTATATTTCTTATTTGCCTTCTATCTTATCTTTCTATCTTCTCATATCCCCATTTCTAGTTCTATCTTTGTATTTGTACATTTCTACACATTTTCCTCTAAACCATGGGAGTGTAATTTAAAGAGTAAGTACTTTACTGAATATTTCTTTATGTTTGAAAACACTGTAATACTACAATCTAATCTATAGTCTTTATTCAAATTTCATGCACTGTTCCAATAATGTCCTTCAGAGCTTATTTTTCCAGGTCCAGGATTCAATCTAAGATCAGGTATTACAGGGAGTTGTCATGTCTTCTTAGACTCTGTTAATCTGGAACAGTCTCAGCCTTTGTCATGATAACGGCCTTTGTGATCATAATAGTTTCAAAGAATATATGCCAGCCACTATCTTGACCTTTGCAATTAATGAGAAATTGATGGGGAGATACTTCATGACTATGTAAATATCCTGTTCCTCATCAAACATTTACTATCAACACTAGCTTTAGAATCTATTGATGGTTTCCTTCTATATTTATAAGTTGGCATTGTATTGTAAAGAAGAATTTTCCTTCTTCATTGTTTATTATTTATTTATTTCCATTTGGACTAATGGATTCCTATTTTACTCAATTGGTTACAATCAAGTACTATCATTATTTATTTTGATGAATAAGTTGTTCTATACTTGACCCATGGTAGCACCTTCCAGCTGACTTCTCTGTCCCTTTAAGGGAAATAGCATACAATTGGGTTTTGCTTTTGATTCGAACTATAATTTCTGCCTTTTAATTGGAGTGTGTAGACTATTTACATTTAACATATTAATAAATGTGCATATAAATCTACCATCTTGATATATATATATAATATATACAGCACATGTGTGCTTTTTGTATAAAATGTTTGTTATTCCATTTTATCTTTACTGTTGGATTCTTAGCACTTTTTGTTTTATTTTACTTTTATTTAGTGGTTGCTTTTGAGTTTACAACATAGTTTTAAACTTATGATGGTATATTTTCAAATATTATACCACTTCACATATAGTTTAAAAACCTTTCAACAATATACTTCCATTTCTCTTTCCTTTGTGCTACTGTCCTATTACATTTGATTTCTATGTATGTAATAAGCCCTATAATACAGTTATTATTTTTGGTATAAACAGTTAATTATCTTTTAAGGAGATTAAAATTGAGAAAATGTTTTTATATTAACCTACATATTTATTATTATATACTAATTCTGGTGCAATCCATCCTTTTGTGTGTGTCCCAATTTCATCTGTTACAATTTTCCTTTTGCCTGAATAACTTCCTTTATCATTTCTTGTGGTATAGGTCTGCTAGCAATGAATTTTCTCAGCTTTTGTTCTTCTGTGAAAGTCTTTATTTCACCTTTATTTTTGAAATGTATTTTTGCTGAGTGTAGAATTCTAGGTTGGCGTTTTGTTTCTTTCATACTTTAAAGATGTTGTTCCATTGTCTTCTGACTAGCATATACTTTGATGAGAAGTATGCCAAACTCTTGTTCCTCTACATAATATGTCCTTTTTCTCCAACTGCTTTAAAGATTTTTTTTCTTTATCACTTGTTTTCAGCAGTTTGATTATGATGTGCCTTGGTGTGTTTTCTTCGTGTTTCTTCTGATTGAAATTTATTAAGCTTTTTAGATCTGTGGGCTTATACTTCTCATTAACAATGGAAAAATTTTTTTATCATTTTTTTCTTCAAATACTTTTTCTGCACCCACTTCCATTTCTTGGACTTTTAGCACACGTGTGTTGGACTACTTGGTATTGTTCCACAAATCTATGATGTTCTGTGTATTTTTCCCCGTGCTTTTTCTCTCTGTTTTATCCTGAAGAGTTTCTGTTGCTATGTCTTCAATTTTGTTGATCCTTTCTTCTGCAGTACCTTATCTGCCGTTAATCCCATTCTGTGTATTTTTCAACTATAGGAGTTCCATTTGGATTGTTTCAAAAACATCTTTCATTCTTTTCTTCATCATTTCATGATACGTTCTTGAATAGATGCAGCACACTTTTAATCATTTTAATATTATTTTCTTCTAATTTTATCATTTGTCTCATTTCTGGGTCTGTTTCTATCGATTATTTTCTCTTCTAGTTATGGGTCATATTCTCTCACTTCTTTGCATGCCTGCTAATTTTTTATTAAATGCCAGACATTAAGATTTTATGTTGTTGAGTACTAGATTTTATTGCTTGTTCTTTAATTCGTGTTAGAATCTGTATGAGCACACAGTTAAGTTGCTTAGAATCTATTGAAACTGTTCAGGGTTTGCTCCTACATTTTGATAGGGCAGATCCAGAGAAGCCTTGAATCCCGATGATACTCTTCTGAGAACCCTGCTCGGTGATGCCCTGTGGATCTTTTCACTTCAGTTGGTGAGACCTTGAGCTATTCCCAGCCCTCTGTGAGCCCTCAGAAGTGTTGAATCTACTATCTTCTGGTGGTTCTTTCCCCAGCCCTGGGGAGTTTCCTCTCATGCTTATGCAGGTTAGTACTCAGCCAAAGACTTAAGGGCACCTCTCTGTAGATTTCTGTCTCTCTCTCTCAATCTATGTGTGTGTGTGTGTGTGTGTGTGTGTGTGTGTGTGTGTATGCACGCATGCACGCATGCAGGAATGCAACATCCCCCTCTTGGGTATTCTGATTCACACATTTTAACTTCTTGGGCTCCTTGAACTCTCATCTTTTTATCTTCAATACAGTGAGACTGCTTGACTGCCTGAGTTCCTCTGTCTGTGCTGCCGCCTTTGGACAATTATCATGCCTTCAACTTGTTTGCTTCACTTTTCTCAGGAATCAGGGCTGCTGTCCCACATTTCAAAGCCATTGCTTCCTATATTTTGCGTGTTTGTTGCTTCAGGCTGGGGAAGGGGCAGGTTAAGTCTGATCCCTGTTACTACATCATGGTCAGAATTGCAAGCCTCCCATGCATGCTTCTGCTGTGTTCTCATGACCATCCAGCTCACCTCTGCTTTTTCACTTTCTCATGCACACTGATGCCCCAGCCTCTCCTGTGCTTTTCCCACCTCAGCCCAGGTATCAGTCATTTCTCTGAGGGGCCCTCGTTCCTTTTCACGGAGAATGATATTCAGAAGCCACAATCCAAGTAAATAGGCTTATTGCTGATGGTGTGTTGGCCAGTTTTTAAAAATTAAAGACATATGTGTTTAACCTACAGCAGGGAAATAACCAGGAACTTGAGGAGAGGTCCCCTGTTCTTTCCGCCTGAAATGAAAACATTGCAGGTTACAGAAAATTTCCTTCAACATCCTCCACTAATAGGCAAGGAAAGACAGCAGAATTACTGTTTTTCCAACATATTTTCACCGAGAACCTCCTTCCCACCAGGATTTGTTCTAGATGCTGGTGATTACAGCAGCTATCGAAAAGACAAAAATCTCTGCCCTGTGGTGCTTACATGAATACCTACTGTGATTATTTTGCTGCTGTTGTTGTTATTTGAGCTCACATCTTTTCATGAAGGTCAATTTAGTTCTTTCTACATAGTTCCGCCATCTGGACGAAATGTGGCCATTTAAACCATCACTTAAATGTGTGTGTGAGTCTGGAGGTCAGGTTTCCCCCAGCCTAAATAGTTGTGTGTGCGTGAATTTAAATCTTCAATCTCAATATTACATGTATAAATGTTCCCATGCAAAAAATCAATGACACAAACCCGTATGTGAAATATTGAGTGAGAAGAGTAAATATTGGGATGAGGGGTAAACCCTTGCTTTGTGATACAGGGGTCAAGGTTCACAGAAAACAGTAATTTACTTGCCCTCTCCTGTTTGCAACTGCCAAATAGCACTCACAAGACCCATTTTTTTTTTTTTTTTTTTTGCAGATAAATTGAAATGTGATGTGATTGCCAATGTTGCTTGTGATTTAGGGAAGCTGAGGTTGGCATCCCCTGCCCCTACTGTCATACATGGGGTGGGGTGGATGTGCCCCAAAGCATTACAGCCTCATGGAATCTCAGGGCTGGAGGGCAATGGAGAGTCCCCCTTCTTTAATGCCTAATTCAGTGTCTGAACCCTGTCCACCAGGTCCCCACCAAGCTCCCAGAACCTCTCCACTGACAGGACCCTCAAGCTATGATGCTTAGAAAGTTCTTTGTTCAACTTGACATTTGCTGATGGCTTCTTTATGACTTACACTGTTTCCTCTAAGTTCTGTTTGCTGACAGCACATGGAATCTGTGCAGCTGTTCATTTATAGCCCTGGCCTTCTGATGGCTTCATAGTCTCCTTTCCAAGGCAGTTCGATCTACTTTGATTGACCTGTCTTCACAGATCGTGCTGCAGCAGCCAGTGTCCTTCGACTGAGCTCTGAACTGCCTCATCCAACAGTCACATTTTATTTTATTCTATTTGAGACAGAGTCTCACTCTGTCACCCAGGATGGAGTGCAGTGGCACAATCTCAGCTCACAGCAACCTCTGCCTTCCAGGCTTAAGTGATTCTTGTGTCTCAGCCTCCCGAGTGCTGGGATTGCAGGTGTATGCCACCGTGCCCGACTAATTTTTGTATGTTTAGTAGTGACAGGTTTCACTATGTTGGCCAGGCTAGTCTTGAGCTCCTCCATCTTTTGTAACTTTTTCGCAATATCTGGCCAACTATTTGTAACAAAATGTAATTTTAACATACCTTGCCCTAGAATACTATCAGGATCTAAGTCAGCATACCTTCTCATCTGTTCTCTCAACCTGTCTAAAAAGTGCATAGGCCCTTCATCTTTCTCTTGCTGCAAATCAAAAGCCTTAGTAGGGTTTTGCGGACTGGGTGCAGACTCTTTAATCCCTCTTATGATTAGCTCATGCAAATCTTCCATATTTTCCTGGTGAGCTGCATTATTATTATCCCATTGTGGGTCTTGAGCAGGGAATGTGGTATCCGCTGCCGGATTATCTTGGCCGGCAGGTGATCATGTTCCCAGGCTGCCATAGCAGCTCTGTGAATCATGTTTCACTCTTCCTTTGAGAAGAGAATACCTAGGATCAACATTAATTTTGTCCAGGTATATAGTTGGGGACCTAAGAACTGATTGATTTGCTCTGCTACTCCTTCTGGGTCATCTCTCAAAGGGTTGAGTTCTTTCTTTAGACCCTGAACTTCAGGAGCAGTTAAGGGGGATTCATGAATCCAGTTGCACCCCCACCTTGTGGCACCTCCTTTTGAGGAAAGAGCTAAAAAGCTGACTCTTAGGAAGTGCAAAGAAAGGGAAGATTCTGAATATCCTTTCTGCATTGTTCTACTGCTCTTTGGAGTCCTCGTTTTGAAGAGAAATGACAGTGATCATGTTCCTCAGGGACTTCTGCTTCCAGAATCAGAATAGTCACCTGAGGTGGAAGGGGAGGTGGGACTACCGCCTGCGGAAGGGGAGGTGGGACTACTGCCTGTGGAAGGGGAGGTGGAACATCCGCCTGAGGAAGGGGAGGTGGAACATCCGCCTGTGGAAGGGGAGGTGGGACTAGAAACAGGGAAGATGGTTTAAAGGGTCCCATTGCATACTTTCTGACTTTTTGCCTGAATCTACTTCTTGTTTTAAGTCCTTCAAGGGATAAAAAGAAACCGGCCCTTGCTGCCAGCATAGGGCATAATTGAGGATGCAAGATTTTGTTATTAACATACATTATTAAAAGTTGGCAGACCCAGTCTTCATCTGAGCCATATTTCGGCCAGAAACTGGCAGGTTTCAAGATAGGCTCTTGGGTCCAAAGAAAACAACAGTACTTAATCATTAGTTGCTTTTTCTTTTACATTTGGTCCTTTCATTCTCTTTCCAGTGTTTAAGAATGAGTCCTAAAGGACTATCAGGAGGGATCTGCTCTTTCTCACCTCCTTTGTTACCTGCCTTACTTCCTGTTCCAGGCTTGCTAGAAGTATTCCCCACGTTGGGTGAAAATCTTTCCCAGCAGACTAAATCCCCCAGATCCTCCAGACCAGGGATGTCTCACCTGTCCTGTCCTTAATGGCTTTTTAAGGCTAAATTTCTTACCCCAGA
Source organism: Mandrillus leucophaeus (assembly GCF_000951045.1). Classification (NCBI taxonomy): domain Eukaryota; kingdom Metazoa; phylum Chordata; class Mammalia; order Primates; family Cercopithecidae; genus Mandrillus; species Mandrillus leucophaeus. The sequence goes on along the minus strand of NW_012103143.1, from coordinate 4,047,014 downwards.
AATATCTTGCCTATATCCTTTTTCCCCAGGAGATAACCTTTCTCCCTTCTATTTTCTCTCCTGTATTTCTTTTTCCCTGGGAGATGATAATGTTTCTCCCTTCTATTTTCTCTCCTGAATGTTATACACATTCCTATCACACTCACTCTGTCTTAACTGAAACCATTCACTCATACACACATTCCCTTCAAGAACTGACCATCAAGGAAGTACTTTACTGCTCCCTTGTGGTTTTTCCTACCTTGGCTCACACATGAGGTCTTCTGGTCCTGCGGTTTTGAAAGTCTCTCCTTCTCCCCTGCGTTGCTGAGAATCCAAGTGTGTTTCCTGCACCAGGTAAGTCCCGGCTTTCTCCCTGGAGGCCACTGCAATAGGGTGGCAGGGCTCCCCACAAGAGAGGACCAAGGACTGTCCCAGAAGGGAAACAGACTCCCTGTATGGGCCACCAAATTGTTCGAAATGGGTGCTCATTGTTGCAAAATCAACATTGAGACAAAGGATCTCTCAGCAAGGCTATTTTACTTTCTGCAGAAAGGGTGTCACTCACTAGCAGTCTTGCCATGAGTGTACACCCAAACAAAGGAGACGGGGACGTTTATAATCTTTGTAACCTGATGCAATCGTCCTATGGCTGTGTCCCATTTCCATTGGTCAGAACGGGACCTCACATTCTAAGCTTGACCTGATTGGCTAATAGCTTGAAACTTTTCTAAATAGGCAAAAGGGAAAGAGGGCAAAGAAAAGAGGAAGCTAGTCATGAGAGGCTCAGGAGGGTTTCCAAATAAGGAATGACATGCACTATGGTCCAGGGCTTGCTTAACCCTGTCTAGGCATGCCAGGGCAAGTCAGAGCAGCTGTACTGGAACATATATAGATATGCATAGAGCAAAGAAATGACAAGCTCTTTATGGTTTGAAGAAACTTTGAAGAAGAACTTCTCCATTCCTCACACAATCCTCCTGCCTCGGCCTCCCAAAGTGCTGGAATTACAGGCATGAGCCACTGCACCTGGCAATGACAGTCACGTTTTAATCCTCATGCTCACTCACCTTTTCTTTGCAGCAGGAGTAGCAGTTCACTGCTTTCTCCTTGGGTTGTAATTCAAGACCTTGCCATGGAATAAGTTTTCTTGTCTGCCTCAGTTTCCCCATCTGCAAATGGTAGTAATTGTGCTCATCCCAGGGGTTGATGTGAGAGTCAAATGACTACATGGTAAAGTACTTGCCCAGAGCCCAGCACCTAGTGAGTACTTAACAAGCAGAGAAAACCGGGCTTCCTGGCAGCTGTTCCACCAGGTGCTTCGTGTATAGAATTTCAAGCCTTCAAGCAACATTTTCAAAGTCAAAGCTGAGGTTCAAGGAGCACCTCTCCCAGGGGCCCCCCAGCTGCCACGCAGTAGAGGCAGGTTTGCATCCATGCTGGCTTGCCCTTGAATGTTGTGCTTTTCCCACTAGGCCACCTGGGACCCTCCTCAGCGTCTGTGATCTGCCTTCATGCTTGGGCCTTCCTCTGCCCTCCGATGGTCTCCTGCCTCTCCTTTCTTTGCTTGCTTTCTGCCTGTGGTGTCCTCAAGGGATGAGCTTGGTCCTCCATCACCACGTTTGTAATCAGATTTCGCCCATTGTTCCAACCACCTCTATACATTAATTATTCCCAAATCCAAATTCTTCTCTTTCTCCACAGCTCTCAACAGCTCCTGACCCCAATTCCAAACCCCCGTCCATCCTGCTTCATGAGCACTGTCCAGGTCCCTCTCATACCTGTCCTTCCCTGCCTGCAAATCTCAATCAGGAGGAGCAAAACAGGCCCGGCCGCCTGAGCTGGTTCTCAGGGTGGAGTTCTGAGAGGCACTTCCACCTGGGTGTACCTCTGAAGGCAGGGACTTCTGTGTTAGGGAAGATGGATGGCACTAACAGCCAACAGATGAGGGAGGAAGGAACCCTACAAGTCATTCATTTGCTCATTGCACAGATGTTTATTGAGTGACAGTCAAGCACAGCTGCTCCCTGAGATGCTGAGCACCTAGACATGCCTGAGATGTGGCCCCAGCCTTGAGAGAGAAAAGCAGGCATGTCAAAACCATACACAGGCCGGGCGCGGTGGCTCACGCCTGTAATCCCAGCACTTTGGGAGGCCGAGGCGGGCGGATCACGAGGTCAGGAGATTGGGACCATCCTGGCTAACACGGTGAAACCCCGTCTCTACTAAAAATACAAAGAATTAGCTGGGCATGGTAGCGGGGGCCTGTAGTCCCAGCTACTTGGGAGGCTGAGGCAGGAGAATGGCGTGAACCCGGGAGGCGGAGCTTGCAGTGAGCCGAGATTGCACCACTGCACTCCAGCCTGGGCGACAGAGCAAGACTCTGTCTCAAACAAAACAAAACAAAAACAAAAACAAACCACACACAGTCAGACATCAGGGCCAGCATAGAAGAGAGGACTCTCAGCCCTTTCTGTCTTCATTGTCAAGGAGGAAGAGTCACTGACCAAGCCTTGCTTACCAGTGGGCTGAGCAGTACCCCTAGAAAGCTGTGCCTATGCCCTAACCTTGGAACCTGTGACTATGAACTTATTTGAAATGAGGGTTTTATAGAGTAATTAGGAATTTCAAGATGGGAGTACCCTGGATTATCCAAATGACCCCTAAATCCAGGGACAACTGCAAGGGACACACAGAGGAGAGACACAGGGAGAAGGAGAGAAGGCCGGGTAAAGACAGAGGTAGAGACTGGGGTGATGTGCCTCAGCTAAGGGACGCCTGGAGTCACCAGGGGCTGTACAGGGCAAGGAAGGATTCTACTCTAGATCCTACTGAGGGAGCGTGGCCCGATCGGCACCTTCATTTTGGACTTCTGGCATCCTAATGGTGAGGGAATGAATTTCTGTTGCTGAAGGCCCCCTGTTGGTGGTGGTTTGTTACAACAGCCTCAGGAAACTCCTACAGCTGGGTATATACTCAAAGGATTATAAATCGTTCTGCTACAAAGACACATGCACACGTATGCTTATTGCAGCACTATTTACAATAGCAAAGACTTGGAACCAACCCAAATGCCCATCAATGATAGACTGGATAAAGAAAATGTGGCACATATACACCCTGGAATACTATGCAGCCATAAAAATGAATGAGTTCATGTCCTTTGCGGGTACATGAATGAAGCTGGAAACCATTATTCTCAGCAAACTAACACAAGAACAGAACACCAAACACCTCAGATTCTCACTCATAAGCAGGAATTGAACAATGAGAACACATGGGACAGGGAGGGGAACATCACACACTGGGGCCTGTCAGGGGGTGGGGAGCAAGGGGAAGGACAGCATTAGAACAAATATCTAATGCATGCAGGGCTTAAAACCTAGATGACGGGTTGATGGGTGCAGCAAACCACCAAGGCACATGTATACCTAAGTAACAAACCTGCACATTCTGCACATGTATCCCAGAACTTAAAGTTAAAAAAAAAAAAAAGGGCGACAGCTTACTGGGCTACCAGTTAAAATGGTTGAGGATTTGCAAGAATAGGACAAAGGTCAGCTAATATGTATAGAAAGAAGAAATAATCAACAAATTAATAAATCATTATTTTGGTTTTGCTTAAAGAAAAAAAAAAAACAACAGGGTCATAATAAGTGAAAAGGTGGCCAGTGCGGGGCTTGGCCCCTTCCTCTTCTCTCCACGTGCTTAGCCGCTGAGTCTCCTCCCAACACACTCCTAGCTGGCCATCAGCAGCTGAAGTCTGCACGGGTGGACACAAGCCTCCTGGAGGGCTGGACCTGACACTAGCCCTGGTCCTGCTGCCAGGCAGCTCCACGGGTCACAGCTCTCGGCTGGCTGGAAAGCAGCACCTTGTTTCCCCTGTGCACAGCCCCAGGGGGATTTCCGGGAGAGAAAAGGAGGCTCGGCCAAGAGGGGCTCTGGTCCCCCTGCACCCTGGTCTTTGTCGTGTCTAACAGCACCGAGTCCCATGGGGACCCCCAACGTGGGAGCCCGCTTGGCTGCAGAGAGGAAGGTGTGGCCCACTAGATCCTGTTGTTCTGCCCCTTCCTGGTCTTGGATGCGGCAAGAACAATACATTTGTCAATACAGCAAATATTGACTGAGCAGAGTCCCTGCTGGGCTCTGTTTGGGCTTTCCTGGCTCTGGCTGCACCTGTGTGTTCAAATGTTCATTTTTGTCTTTGTCTTTTGCATTAAGTGCAAAAGCCCCACTATTTTAAACCATAACTTGTGCAGAACCTTGTGTTTCTTTATGTGGGGGGTTTGGGAAGAGTGCCTTAGCTCTCTGCTCATCCTCACAGGGATTTTCTCCTGATGATGCCATTTGCCTATGTCCTCTGTATATGCAGTGCCTGCAGCCAGTCCCTCTCCTGCAGTGGAGGCCATCCTAGCTTGCGGCTGCAACGGCAAAGTAAATGCCAGGGTAGGTGGACAGAAATCAATGCATAATTGCTCCTCTTCTCTTCTAGATGAATAATTTATGTTGGTTTTTTTACATACTTTGCTTTGATCATAAAAGAAGAAAGGTTGACTCTCTCTCCTAGCACGGTGGTGTCTGAGCTGCCCTTGTGGTCTGTCCATATTTGTGTCCCCTACCCAACCTCTGGATGCCTCAAGGTCCCCAGGGCTGCTGCAGGCACCACATCTAGGAAGCTTCCTGAACCCCTTAGCTCTGAGGGATTTCTCTGTCCTGCAGACTCCTGAGATGCTGCACCTGCCCCTCCCGACAGCATGTGACACTTTCTTTTCTTTTTTTTTTTTGAGACGGAGTCTGGCTTTGTCGCCCAGGCTGGAGTGCAGTGGCGTGATCTCGGCTCACTGCAAGCTCCGCCTCCTGGGTTCACGCCATTCTCCTGCCTCAGCCTCCTGAGTAGCTGGGACCACAGGCGCCCGCCACCACGCCCGGCTAATTTTTTGTATTTTTAGCAGAGATGGGTTTTCACCGTGGTCTCTATCTCCTGACCTTGTGATCTGCCTGCCTCGGCCTCCCAAAGTGCTGGGATTACAGGCGTGAGCCACCGCGAGCATGTGACACTTTCTAGCTTGAATTTGTCATAAATCAGGTGCCTGTTTTATTTTCTAGACTAGGTATCAGCTGACTTTTTCTGTAAAAGGGCCAGATTTTTAGGCTTTGTGGTTCATACGCAGAGGACATGCTACATAATGGATGAGGCTCCGTGCAAAATGAAAATACAGGCTTTGCGTAGTAGGTGATTGGTAAAGCTTTGTTGAATGGATGGCTGCAGGAGCATGTGGATGGGGGATGCCTGCCTTCAAGGAACTCACAGATGTACGGAGCAGGAGTTGGCAAACTCCCATCCATAGGGCATTTGTATGAATTCTTACTAATTTCAAGATAGTGACAGCCGATGGTCAAGATGGTGACACGGACCCCTATGCAACTCTATGGGTCACGTACCCATGAAGCGAACCTGTATTGGCCACTTGGCAATGATTCAATTCTAATGCAAAAGCAGACAGACGATATGGAATGAATGAGCATGGCCGTGTTTCAATAAAGCCTGATTTATACAAATGGCCTATGGATGGGAGTTTGCCAACCCCTGCTCTACACATCTGTGAGTTCCTTGAAGGCAGCATTCCCCATCCGTGCACTCCTGCACCCATCCTTTCAACAAAGCTTTGTCGACCACCTACTATGCACCAGCCATGTGCTAACCATGAGGCGTCAGGCAGAAGAGAAAGCTGTCCTCTGTCCTCATAGACGTCTCAGGCTGGAGGGGACACAGAAGCACCATGGTGCAACATGATGTCAGGACCCAAGGCAGGAGCCCCGAAGGAACCGAGGTGGAATTCATCCTCAGATTCCCACAGGCCCTCACAGGCAGGAGTGGAACAGATACGCACTCAATGGCGAAGTGACTCATGAATGAAAGCGGGTTTTGCTGATGTAGACGCTTGATCTTGGAGGGTTTGTTGGAGCCACAAAGAAGAGCCAGGTCCATTCCCATCTGTGCCTTCTATGGCTTTGGGCAAATGACTTCATTTCCCCAAGTCTCAGCTTCCTTGTCAGGAAAACGGGAGCGCTACTGTCCAGCGTGGGCACTCATCAGAAGCATCCAAGGAAACTGATTCCCGAAAGTCGGCTGGCGGCCTGGCCAGTGCTCAGGTGTGTCCTGGTGCCCGGTCAACAGCTGTGGTGACAGTGGCAGTGATAGCCTCTGCACCTCAGGGCACTGAAGGGGCCTTTGGAGACTATCCTGCTCATCTCCACACCCTCGAGCTTCTCTTGTCCCCCTGGCTTGGGCACGAGGTCCCTCCCTCCCACCAGTCTCTTGGTCCCCACTCTGGCCCTCAACCATTCACCTCGGATGTGTGCAATCTAGTAAGTTGAACTCATAGCAGTAAAGAGTGGAACCAGGGGAACCAGAGGCTGGGGCATGGGAAGGAGGGAAGGAGAATTGCTGATCAAAGGATACAAGGTTTCAGAGAGGCAGGAGGAATGGGGTTTTCCATTTATAGCACGCCAGAGTGACTGCAGTCAAGAGTATGCTGTTCATTACCCATTTCCAAACAGCAGAGAATTTCAAATGTTTCAAATGTCTCACCCCAAACAATGAAAGGAGGATGAGGTGATAGATATGCTAATTAGCTTGATTTGACGGCACCATGTTGTATACATGTATCAAAATATCACACTGAGGCCGGATCAGTGGCTCACGCCTGCATTCCAGCACTTGGGGAGGCCAAAGTGGGAGGATCACTCAAGACCAGAAATTCGACACCAGCCTGGGCAACATGGTGAAACTCCATCTCTACTAAAAGTGCAAAAATTAGCTGGGTGTGGTGGCGCATGCCTGTAATCCCAGCTACTAAGGAGGCTGAGGCATAAGAATCACTTGAACCCAAGAGGCAGAGGTTGCAGTGAGCTGAGATCATGCCGCTGCACTCCAGCCTGGATGACAGAGTGAGACTCTGTCTCAAAGCAAAAACAAAGCAAAACGAAACCACCACGTCACATTGAATCTCATAAATGCATAGAGCCATGATCTGTCAATTAAAACGGGGGGTGTTTCTCCTCCTTCTGCCCCCGTGGGTTCCTTCCACCTGGTGCAGGGGTGGTCATTGACTGGATATTGGCCTCCAAAGATGTCCACGTCCCCATCCTCAGAACCTGTGACTGTGTGGCCTTATGTGGCAAAAGGGCCTTTGTATTAATCTATGTGATGCCATGAAGGACTTTGAGATGGGGAGGTTATTCGGGTGGGTCCTAATGTCACCACAAGAGTCCTTGTAAGAGGAGAGGCAGAGGAGAGCTGGTGACAGAGAGGACATGGCAGAGAGCCGGGTGATGCAGCCGCCGGCCGAGCATCGCCGACGCCAGCAGAATCTGGAAGCGGCAGGGATGGAGCCTGTGAAGGGACCAGTCCTGCAGATGCCTTGATGTTAGCCCCTAAGATTCACTGTGGACTTCTGGCCTCCAGGGCTGAAAAGAATGAGTTTCTATTGTTTTCAGCCTCTAAGTGTGTGTTCATTGGTTACAGCAGCCCCAGGAAACCAACATAGCAGCTCCGAGCTACAGTCTGGGCTCGAGGAGTCGGGTTCATGGGCTGAGAAGGGAGAACCTGATACCACTGCCCCGTCTTCATCCCCGGGAGCCACATCAGCAGCCCTGGCTGGCTCTCAGCTCCAGATGCCAATTCCGCACAGCCGGTGACGTCCAAAGCAATAAGCCTGGACTGCAGCCCCCAAGGCGTCTTCGGTCATCTCAGGCCAAGTGTTTTTTGAGACTGAGCAACTTTCGCTTCCCTGAGAGGGCCAGGGCTTCCCATCAGGACTTGGTTTTTGCTTTTGTTTCCCTTTGCCCTGAGCAAAGGCGCCCTCCCCGCCCCTCCTGGTGGTACCACCTGGGAGCCATTTACTTCCCTCCAAAAAGCTGTGCCAGCCTGCCTCCCCCAGCCCTCCCCACCCACGTCTCCGATGGAGGGTTAATTGAAGGGCTGGTAAAATGACAAACAGGCCCCCAAACCCCAAAATGGTATGTCCTAACCCCGGTATCTGTGAACGTGAGCTTATTTGGAAATAGGGTCTTTGCAGATATAATCAAGTTCAGATAACGAGGGTGAGCCCTAATCTAATGAGTGGAGTTTTTATAAGAAGAGGGAAATTTGGACACAGGACACAGACACACAGAGGAGAGAGAAGGCCCCGTGAAGATCGAGGAAGAGGCTGGAGTGATGCAGCTCAAGCCAAGGAACACCTGGAGCCCGGGAAGCTGGAAGAGGCAGGAAGGGCCCTGCCCTGGGCCTCCAGAGGGAGCGTGGCCTGCTCACACTCTCATTCCAGACTTCTCACCTCCAGAACCGTGGGTGAACACATTTCTGCTGTCTTTTTGTTGTTGTTGTTGAGACGGAGTCTCGCTCTGTCGCCCAGGCTGGAGTGCAGTGGCGCGATCTTGGCTCACTGCAAGCTCCGCCTCCCGGGTTTATGCCATTCTCCTGCCTCAGCCTCCTGAGTAGCTGGGACTACAGGCACCTGCCACCACGCCTGGCTAGTTTTTTGTATTTTTTAGTAGAGACGGGGTTTCACCGTGTTAGCCAGGATGGTCTCGATCTCCTGACCTCGTGATCCGCCCGTCTCGGCCTCCCAAAGTGCTGGGATTACAGGCTTGAGCCACCGCGCCCGGCCACATTTCTGCTGTCTTAAGCCACCAGTTTGTGGAAATTTGTTACAGTCGCTGCAGGAAGCGGGACACACACTGTCCTTCTGGAGCACCTGGGCTCCCTCAGAGGCCTGTGCCATCGCCGTGACCTTCATGGCTTTGACCCTGATCAGGCTACAGACTGGTGGGTTGAAACAATTTTCTGGGAGAAAGGATTGAGGTCATCCAGAGTGGAGACTCATCCCTGTCGCCAGCGAGCACCAGTCAATTCAGCTGGCAGCAGTGCTTGACCCCAGGAACTCCCTTGACAAATGGCTCTTGGAGCAAATGAGCGGAGTGGGCTTTTGAGGGTTGTGAAGGAGTCAGCTCTCCCCTGGGCAGGGCAACTGCACAGGCCCAGCTCATGCAGGAGGCCTCATCTGTGAGCAGAGCAGGCCTGTGTGCAGAGGGAAGAGGGTGCCCCTTTGCCTGCAAAGGAGGGGAAGCACCACAGGACAACCCCTCCACCAGGCATGGCAGGCTCTGCTCGTGCCTCGTTTGCTCACCCATCACCCCAATCAAGCTTGTACCATCCATGCATCTAGCACCCACAGGGGCTGCCAGGGACCCAGCAGAGCCCTGCCTTCATGAAACGTAGGATCTGGGCTGGGCATAGTGGCTCACGCCTGCAATCTCAGCACTTTTGGAGGCCGAGGCGGGTGGATCACCTGAGGTCAGGAGTTCGAGAGCAGCCTGGCCAACATGGCGAAATCCCGTCTCTACTAAAAATACAAAAATTAGCCAGGCATGGTGGCGGGTAGAGGCTGAGGCAGGAGAATCGCTTGAACCCAGGAGGTGGAGGTTACAGTGAGCTGAGGTCATGCATGGCACTCCAGCCTGGGTGACAAAGCAAGATTTCATCTCAGAAACAAAACACCAGAAACTTAGGATCTGGCTCGACAGAGAGGCGGTCCCACCCCCACGATTTGTCAGAGCGCAGAGCGGACGACCTGAGTCTGCCCCTGCCATGCTAGTGCCCTTCAAGACCCAGACAGGGCGGAGGGAGACCCTATTAGGAGAAGGAGGGGCAGCCTCAGCTCTGGGGTGTGGTGGGGGTTGGGGAGCCGGAAGACTCAGGAACCGGATTCTGGGGATTCAGACATGATAGAACTGTGGGAGTGTCTTTCTAGGAGAGACCATCAATTGAGGCATTTTAAAGTCTCAGTGCTGGCCTGTCAGGGATCAGGCACTAGAACTGGGGCTGGGGAAGGGTAGAAGGAGCCAGTCAGGAGGGCAGTGAAGTCAGCACTTTGTCCCTGGGGCGGCAGAGTGTGGACTTCAGAACTGGACCTCTTGGCCTGACATCCGGACATGGACTGAGGTGCACAGGCACCTGCTCTTACCCTTAGCTCAGCATCAGAGAAAGGCGCCTGGTGGAGTGGGAAGGGGACTGAACCCAGCAGTCCCCCTTGAAATGAACATGAAATCCCTGGGCACTGCCTGCTCATTATCAACAGTTAGTAGGGCCTAAATGTGACAGACTCATCTTTAAAGACACTTCAGTTCACACCTGACAGATTTTAAAGTGTATTCGTCTCCCTGTGGCAACCAGAATTGACGCTTCTTCGGATCTGTTTCTTCTGAGGGAAATCAGTGTACCTTAACTTTTATTGAAATCGATTTTCTAAGATCACAAAAAGAAAATGCTTTTTGAAAAACCCACGGGTGTACTTTAATTATTTTGAATACCAATGAAAAACCACAGAGACTCAAAACCCAAATGACTTAACACAAATATTAAAATGGCTTTCTACAGACGAGGCTCTTTATGATGTGCCTAACGCTGTGCCCTGAGGATGCACCTCTGTGGTGGCAGCTAAACCCCGTCCAGCGCAGGTGAGCATCATCTCACCTTTCCCCACTAGCAAGAAGGGCGTGTTCCACGCCTAGGAAGCTCATCAGCATCCTTCACCTCCCTGGAATGACCCCTGCCCCGGCACGCGTGGCCACAACAGCACCTCCTGCCTAGACCTGATTGTCATTATTTCCAGGTGACAGAAATGGCCACTGCTGTTGATTCAACCACAGACTGCCGACCCACTGTTTGTGAGGTCCTGTTCCACGTGCTGGGGAAAACAGAGTCCCCACCTCCATGTGGCTTAAGAGTTCATGGTCTGATGAATGAAAAGCCTCCCAACCCAGATGGGCCCTGGCTCGCGATGGTTCCGCTGAGGATTATTCGACTTTACAAATGTGTCAAAGCACAAAAGCAGGACACCTTCAGTAGAAACTGTACTTCGGGTACCCACACAACCATTCTGTTTTTCACTTCCAGTATTCAATAAGTTACGTGAGCTAGTCAGCACTTTATTATAACCTAGGCTTTGTGTGAGATGATTCTGCCCGGCTGTAGGCTAATGTAAGCATTCTGAGTACGTGTAAGGTGGGCTGGGCTAAGCTAGGATGTTTGGTGGGTTAGGCACACTCAATGTATTTTTGGCTCAGCAATATTTTCAACTTACAATGAGCTTATCGAGCTGTAACCCCATCATAGGTTAAAAAGAATCTACATATGGTTTGTGAGTGATGAGTACTATGAAGAGAAACAAAGTAGGACAAGTGCATAGAAAGTGTCCAGTGGAGTGTGTTGCTGTCATCCTTAGGAAGACTTAGGACACACCTGAGGAGGTGACATTTGAGCAGAGAGTCCTGAATGAGGGGAGGCCATGAGCTCATGGATACAGGGGAAAAGTGTCCCAGGAAGAGCAGCAGCAAGTGCAAAGACCTTGGGGTGGAAACACGCCTGGTGTTTGAGGACCTGGTGTTAAGGTGGCCAGTGTGGGTGGTGGTGAGTGAAAGGCAAAGGTCGTGGGATGTGAGGTCAGCACAGTGGCAGTGCCAGACCAGGTAGGGCCTTTGGAGAGTTGAGAGCTGGGGAGGCGCAGGATCCGCAGCTCAGAAAGTCTCAGCACTTGGTAAGAAGCCTGGAGCAGAACTCTGATTCAAGGTCTGTGTGCTCACTGCAACCACCTGACTACAGTGCTTCATCAATTTGAGAAAGTGACCCTGGTCTCTTGAATGATGGCAGCAGGGGTGATACCAGTCGCCGCCACCACCACCTCCACCATCATTACTGTTGTCATCATCATTATTGTCATTTTTATCATCATCATTGTCATCACCACCACCACCATCACTATCATCATCATCATTGTCACCAGCATCACCACTTCCACCATCTTCACCATCATCACCATTGTCACCACCACCACCATCATCATCGTTATTGCTGTCATCATCATTATTGTTGTCATTTTTATCATCATCATTGTCATCACCATCACCACCATCACTGTCATCATCGTCACCACCACCACCACTATCATAACACCATCATTACTACCACCACCGTCATCATCACTGTCACCACCACCACCATCATCATCATCACCATTATCACCACCACCACCTCCATCATCATCATCGTCATCACCACCACCATCATTACTGTCATCACA
>NW_012103143.1:4030801-4032157 GCF_000951045.1 Mandrillus leucophaeus | reverse complement strand
TGTTAGCCAGGATGGTCTCGATCTCCTGACCTCGTGATCCGCCCGTCTCGGCCTCCCAAAGTGCTGGGATTACAGGCTTGAGCCACCGCGCCCGGCCACATTTCTGCTGTCTTAAGCCACCAGTTTGTGGAAATTTGTTACAGTCGCTGCAGGAAGCGGGACACACACTGTCCTTCTGGAGCACCTGGGCTCCCTCAGAGGCCTGTGCCATCGCCGTGACCTTCATGGCTTTGACCCTGATCAGGCTACAGACTGGTGGGTTGAAACAATTTTCTGGGAGAAAGGATTGAGGTCATCCAGAGTGGAGACTCATCCCTGTCGCCAGCGAGCACCAGTCAATTCAGCTGGCAGCAGTGCTTGACCCCAGGAACTCCCTTGACAAATGGCTCTTGGAGCAAATGAGCGGAGTGGGCTTTTGAGGGTTGTGAAGGAGTCAGCTCTCCCCTGGGCAGGGCAACTGCACAGGCCCAGCTCATGCAGGAGGCCTCATCTGTGAGCAGAGCAGGCCTGTGTGCAGAGGGAAGAGGGTGCCCCTTTGCCTGCAAAGGAGGGGAAGCACCACAGGACAACCCCTCCACCAGGCATGGCAGGCTCTGCTCGTGCCTCGTTTGCTCACCCATCACCCCAATCAAGCTTGTACCATCCATGCATCTAGCACCCACAGGGGCTGCCAGGGACCCAGCAGAGCCCTGCCTTCATGAAACGTAGGATCTGGGCTGGGCATAGTGGCTCACGCCTGCAATCTCAGCACTTTTGGAGGCCGAGGCGGGTGGATCACCTGAGGTCAGGAGTTCGAGAGCAGCCTGGCCAACATGGCGAAATCCCGTCTCTACTAAAAATACAAAAATTAGCCAGGCATGGTGGCGGGTAGAGGCTGAGGCAGGAGAATCGCTTGAACCCAGGAGGTGGAGGTTACAGTGAGCTGAGGTCATGCATGGCACTCCAGCCTGGGTGACAAAGCAAGATTTCATCTCAGAAACAAAACACCAGAAACTTAGGATCTGGCTCGACAGAGAGGCGGTCCCACCCCCACGATTTGTCAGAGCGCAGAGTGGACGACCTGAGTCTGCCCCTGCCATGCTTGTGCCCTTCAAGACCCAGACAGGGCGGAGGGAGACCCTATTAGGAGAAGGAGGGGCAGCTTCAGCTCTGGGGTGTGGTGGGGGTTGGGGAGCCGGAAGACTCAGGAACTGGATTCTGGGGATTCAGACATGATAGAACTGTGGGAGTGTCTTTCTAGGAGAGACCATCAATTGAGGCATTTTAAAGTCTCAGTGCTGGCCTGTCAGGGATCAGGCACTAGAACTGGGACTGGGGAAGGGTAGAAGGAGCCAGTCAGGAGGGCAGTGAAGTCAG
>NW_012103143.1:4013399-4025276 GCF_000951045.1 Mandrillus leucophaeus | reverse complement strand
GTCATCATCACTGTCACCACCACCACCATCATCATCATCACCATTATCACCACCACCACCTCCATCATCATCATCGTCATCACCACCACCATCATTACTGTCATCACAATCACCACCATCATCATCATCACCATCACCACCACCATCATCATTGTCATCACCACCACCACCATCATCATCATCACTGTCATCACCACTACCACCAGCACCATCATCATCGTCACCACCACCATCATCATCATAACACCATCATTACCACCACCACCATCAGCATCATCCACTGTCATCACCACCACCACCACTGTCATCAGCATCATCATTGTCATCACCACCTCCATCATTTCTGTCATCATCACAATCACCAGCATCATCATCATCACCAGCACCACCATCATTACCATCATCGTCATCATCACTGTCATCACCACTACCACCAGCACCATCATCATCATCACCACCACCACTATCGTTATTGTCATCATCACAATCACCACCACCACCATCATCAACACCATCATCACCACCACCATCATCATCACTGTTATCACTACCTCCATCATCATCATCATTGTCATCACCATCACCACCATCATTACTGTCATCATTGCAATCACCACCACCATCATTGCCATCATCATTGTCATCACCTCCATCACCACCACCACCACCACCATCTTCACTGTCATCACCATTACCACCAGCACCATCATCATCATTGTCACCATCACTACCATCATTATTCTCATCATCACGATCACCACCACCACCATCATTATTATCATGATCATCATTGTAGCAGACACCAGTTCTTCCTTCATGACAGGCATAGTGCTACGGTATTGAATGTTACTGTCTAACCCTCACTACCACCTTATAAGTTGTACATTCTGTCACAAGCCCTTGTTTGGACGAGGAGCCTGAGAACCAGAGAGGTGAAGTAGCTTGTCCAAGGTCATCCACCTGGCAAGGAGAAGAGCTGGGCATGGAATTCAGATCTGAGGTCAAAGCTGTGTTCTAAGGCACAGCTGCAGCCTATCTGGTTTCCTGAACAGCCATGGAAGGCTTTTATTTTCATTTTTTTGTCCATCTTTTCTCCTCCAACTGAGACCCTCAGATGCTCAGATGTCACTGGAGCCCAGCATTTCAGTACCAAGTCCTTGCAGCTCTGTGTCCCACCCCACCAACTCCCTGACTCGGCAGAGCTTCCCTGCTGCCCTTGGAGTGTCCCTGTGTGGTTCACTGGGGGTCCCCGGTGATCCCTATCTCATAAGCTCGTCGTCAATAGGAGAAGCAGACAAATCTATCTATGTGCACCCCTGCTAGGGCCAGGTCCTCCTTTCAGGGGAGGCAGCTCGGGCTGTGGGACCCGCCTATGTCTGTCCAGGCTGTCAGTGGGGCTTTGTGCCTGGTGACCTTCCAGGCAGAGGCAGCTCTGCAAGCTGCTGAGAGTGGAGGTGGCGGCGAAGAACTTGGGAGCCCAAGTCAAAATCAAGGTCTCTGAGCCCGAGTTTCCCCATCTGTGAACTGGGGAGAGGGCTACAAACTCCAGCTTCCCAGGGTATTGCAAGGATGAAAGCAGACGATGCCCAGGGAGCCCTTGGCACTGCGCCACACCCATCACTGGCATAAGAAACCTTAGCTGGGACCGCTCTTTGGGCCACTGTCTGAAGCCCCGTTGAGAAGAGCTATTCTCTGCAGGGGGAGCAGGTCTAGTGGGTGAATGTCTTCTGCCCATCACTTACTCCCTGCCTTGTGCCGTTCTCGTCCTGGTTTTCCTTAAGGAAACACCACTGCCTGCTTTCAGCCCATGTGGTTTACGGGCTATGTGTCCCCCAGCTCCAGATGGTCTCGGGAGTCTGCTAGTGGGTACACACAGCTAAGCATTGCCCTCTTTGCGACTCATTTAGGGAGAGTCAAAGACCTCAGGCAGGATCATCAGAGCTAGCCTTGGGCTTCCTACTGGAGTGCCCAGGGGCAAGCTCTCTGTCCACTGGGGTTGCCCAAGGTGGAAGCCAGGAGCTGTGCCTGCCATCTGGACACTAAAAGAGTAGTCCTGAGGGTAGACCCAACCCAAAGAACAGCAGAGCCAAGAGGAGGAGAGAGAGAGAGCTTTGGAAACATTAGACCCCTGGATTCAGCTATGCCTGAAGCTGGTCTTGGGTTTTCTGTCATTTACAGCCCAAACCCTCCTGGATAGTATTGGTACGTTGCAGCAAACCACCTGCATTTTCTTGTCAAGACTTTGGTAAACTTGAAATCCCTGAAATGTAAAGTACAAAGCAACTACTGGCCGTTCTTCTTCCCCATCCTCCTCTCGTCACTCTTTTCTTTCTTTGATTCTTGGCCCACAGATGACTGGGATAAAGACACACATTCCTATGCAGACACTGGGAAGGAAAGGTTCATTAACAGGGCCTTTTATTATTTTAAGCCATCTAGAGATGGTTTAAGTATTTGGCATTTCTTAAAAGAATCTGAGATCCTCCCCGATGGGCAGCCTCGCAGTGTGAGCATGAGACTACAACTCCTAAACCAGGACAGAACAAAAGCCAACTTCCCTAAGCCCTGATTTTGGCAACGATAAGACCAATTTCAGTACTGGGCTGAACCTCACCCCTAGAAGAAAAGAAAGTGCCCCCCACTCCCACCCAAAATGCCCCATGGTCGCCTACATTTGGGGAAGGCTATATTCTCACTGTTGGACATTCATTGTGTCAGCATCTGAGGAGCCTCTGACAAGACGTGCCATGAACAAATCCACTTGACATGGTTTAATCTGGGCTCTCCCACATGGCGAGCTCTGGAGGGCAGGGACTGAGGCTGACTTATACACGGCCAGACTCCTGCTAAATGGAGTCAATGCTGAAAGGTGCAGGCTCTAACACATGCCGGTCCAACACTGATTAAGCCTCAGAGCCGCGGCATGCGTTTCCCCTCACCTCCCAACACACGAGTTTCCCACTGTGCAGCGGGAGATCCACAAAGCTTAGTGGCTTAAAACAGCACTTGATTATTATCTTAAATTCCAGAAGTCCGACATGGATCTCACTGGGCTAAAGCTAAGGTGTTAGCAGGGCTGTTCCTTTTGGAGGTTTCAGGCAGAGCTCGTTTCCTTGCCTTCTCCAGCTTCCAGAGGCCGCCTGTGGTCTTTGGCTTGTGGCCCCTGCCTCCATCTCAAGCTGGCAGTGCATTCCTCTGACCTCTGCTTCTGTCCTCACGTCTTCCCCGACTCTACTTCCCCTGCCTCCTCTAACTTATAAGCACCCTGTGATGATGTTGGGCCCACCAGATAGTCTGGGGCCATCTCCCTGCCTCAAGGTCAACTGATTAGCAGCCCTCATTCCATCTACAGCCTTACCTCCTCCTTGAAGTGTAATAAAAGAGATTCACGGGTTCTGGGGGTCAGTACACAAGCATTTTTGGGGGTTGTGATTCTGCTTGCCACACCCACTAAGTGAACACACCCAAATTTGCAGGAAAGCAAGCTAGGTGAGGCTGACTCTACGGGGCCATCAGTGGCTTCACTCGCTCATGCATTCTTTTTTTTTTTTGACGGAATCTCACTCTGTCACCAAGTCTGGAGTACAGTGGCGTGATCTCGGCTCATTGCAACCTCCGCCTCCCAGGCTCAAGTGATTCTCCTGCCTCAGCCTTCCGAGTAGCTGGGACTAGAGGTGCCCGCCACCATGCCCGGCTAATTTTTGTATTTTTAGTAGAGACAGGGTTTCACCATGTTGGCCAGGTTGGTCTCGAACTCCTAACCTCAGGAGATCCACTTGCCTCGGCCTCTCAAAGCACTGGGATGACAGGCGTGAGCCACTATGCCCTGCTGTGAATTCTTCCATTCAGTAAGTCCTCATTGAGCACCTACTGTGTGCCGGGCTCTTGATATGTGCTGAGGTCCACAGTTGTGAAGAGACCAGACCAAGACCCTACCTTCATGGGGTCTTTTGGTTAAAATAGAGGCAAAAGCAGACAGATGAATCCAATGTGAATAAGTCCCAGAGAGCGAGCCGGGCCTTCCATGGGCCTGTCTTGGAAAGCCTTTTTTCCTCTGGGATTTCTGCCCAACGTGAGATGTCAAAGCAGCAGGAAGTGGAGCAAGGAGGGAAGGGGCCCATCCCCAGGGAGAAGCAGGGCCTTCTCAGTTTGGGTCTGATCTGAGCACACCGCAGCACACCTTATGCTTGGTTTCGTCTGCTCCTTTTTTTGGACACTCTGGTCTTTGGGGGAAAAAGCCCTTGTGTGACAGCAGCTTGGTTTTAAAATACTCTGTGCGCTGCTTGGGATTCAGTTCGCACGCTCCTGCCTGTCAACGTCACAGGCAGTGGGACGCGAAGGGGCTCCTGGCAGGGTCTCCTGGACGCAGAGGGACGAGTTTACAGGGCTCTGGCTTCAGTCTCTGGAGCCTTCCTGGGCAAGAGCCTGGCTCCCGAGGCCTCGCCTAGCCTTGGGCCGATGTTTAACAAATGTCACCGCTGGGATTTCTCAGACGATCGATGTGGGAAAAACCAAGGAAGAGAGGGACCAGGAAGTGGATGCATTGAAAATAATAAGGCTGCTTTAAATGGACCAGGTTCTGAGGGAGAATGGGAACCATGTCCTTGGTTTATTTAAAAATGCACTTTATTTTCCATTCTGTCTCTGTTTAATTTCTTCTGCTAGAACAACAACAACAACAAAAAACAACAACAACAAACAAAAAAAACCCCACTGTCCTTATTCTAAAAACTGAAGTTTGTATACAGCTTTACAAAGAAAAAGAAGGGCTGGGTGTTAAAAATATAGGTCACAACAGCCACCTGCGACCACCACGGTCCCTCGCATGCAGTGTGGCCTAACCAGTGTTTGTCAAGTCAGTGAGCACGTTGGCATTTGTAATTTAGGATGAAACAGAGCCTTAGTCTTAAGCAGGATGACAATGTTTGGCATATTAGGAAGTTCTGTCATTTTTCCTTCTTTTTTTGCTGATCAATATTTTTTCTCTAATAGATAATTCCATGGGGACAGGAGGATTATGGGCACGCATTTGGGAGTGAGAAAGATGGGGGTTCGAATCCCTCCTCCCCCTTGGCAGCTGAGTGAGTTTGGGTATCAGTCATTCTTCCCTGCAGAAGAAATACGAATTCCCACAGCAAGCCCACGTGCTCACTCACGGCCTGTGTGTAAAGGACGCACCCAGCACGACGCCTGCAGCAAAGCCACCTCTCGGTAAGTAGCAGTTACAACCGCGAACGATGATTACGAGTGAGAGGATGAATGGTCACTGGGCCTGTTTTTCTAAAAGAGTTAGCTCTTTGTTTTTTTGAATGGTCCAGCCTTTTGATGCTTGGAGAATGAGAATGTGTTTCGTGCTTGTTTCTGGATTTAGGTCTCTACTGAGACACCTCTGGGAGGCTTCCTCTAACTCTGCCCCCTGTGTCTAACCTGCCACCTACACCCAGCACTCTATCCCCCTCTGGGGAATCTGTGTCATCCCAGGCTGTCAAGATGGACTCTGTGGGATTGGGTTAGGCTGAGGCTTCACATCGCGGCAATGAAGAGGCGTGCGGAGCGTGTCCTTGGGCCTGGTGGGGAGGTGGGGACCAGTACCCGTCTGGTGACCCTTGGCCGGACTCACTGAGCTGGGAAGAGAGAGGGCCTTTCCAGCTGTCTGAGGGAGGTGCTGCTTTTCCTCCTCCCGCCAAGGCTGGAGAGAGGCTCAAGGAGCCCCTGGGGCTGGGGGAGGGTGGACCAGTCTGACTCTTGTTTCAAAGGCATCACTGGCAAGAGGGTGGTATGAGTGTCCTGTGAGGTGGGGTGGGGTTGTGCTGAGTGGGAACTGACCCCACCACCAGCAGAGATGATGAGGGTGGGAGGTGAGGAGGGAAGCAGGGTGTGGGGGATTTCCTGTGGATAGGAAGTGGGCTGTCGGGCGGGAACGGGCAGGAGTGAGGGGTCCTAAGCTTTCAATATCAGATGCGTACGCTCAGGGGGTCTAATTCGGATGTTTTAATTACCCCAGGGTCTAAACAAGCCACAAGAGTACCCTCAAATGAGTCAGCTTTAAGCATCTGTCCCAGCTGGGGGGATAGAAGCCCACCAGATCCCCCGGCGCCCGCCCACCAAGCCCGACCTCCCTGCCCTGCTGGCCTCTTCCCAACCTTGGAGCGTCCAGGGGAAGCCTAGAGATTGGAGAGGGGAGAAGGAAGAGAAGCAGAAGCAGAGAAACCCGGAGCTGGGGGCCCTAGGTCCCTCCCCACTCTGAGGCCTCAGCCTGGGGCTGGCTGGGCCGGCAAAGCCAGGAAAATGACGATTTTCAGTGAAGATCTGCGTGGGACTGGACATTTCAGTGACCCACATGAGACCATGTTTTTGTGATTAAAAGTGGCTGGGAAAGCTTTCATTATGAGATGACCAGGAAGTCATGAGGCCTGCCCTAGAATTACCCAAGGGGCCGAGAAGAGCCAGCCCCAGACAGTGGTGGGTGGGTAAACTGGCCCTTGGAAAGAAAACACATGAAAGCTGACTTAGAGTGTTTGCCAATTGCGGAGGTGTAAACCTTCCCATCATGGCCCATTTTCAGCTCCCAGTGTGACGTCACTGAATGCAGACTTGGGAAGATACACACAACTGGCTCGGGTGAGCCGAGTCCCCGTGAGCCTGTGTGAAACGGGTGAGCCAGCTCCTGCACAGCCAGAGGGCAGGTCTGGAGGGGCACTGTGGGAAAACCTGGACCGTTTTCTGTGGCACCCCCTGGAGTGATGTTCCTTAATGTAATGGTTTCCTTGCTTTCTTTCCCTTTGGAACATCCCTCTCCTCCTCACATTTTGTGTCTGCATGTGTGTGTGTATGTGCGTGTGTATGCGTGTGTGTGCATGTGTGTGTGTGTGTGTACGCGTCCATGTGTGTGCACATGCATGTGCGTGTGTGTGCATATGTGTGTGTGCGTGCGTGCGTGCGTGTGTGTGTGCGCGCGTGTGTGTGTGCGTGTGCACGCGTGTGTGTGTGTGCATGTGTGTGTGTGCGTGCATGCGTGTGCATGGCATGTGAGTAGTGTGGGGTTGTGAGTCCATAGATGGGAGAGTGGATGTGTGTGTGTACACGTGTGTGTGTGCGTGTGCGTGCGTGTGTGCCCGTGTGTGTGCACGTGTGTGTGTGCGTGCGTGCGTGTGTGTGTGCGCGCGTGTGTGTGTGCGTGTGCACGCGTGTGTGTGTGTGCATGTGTGTGTGTGCATGTGCGTGTGTGTGCACGTGTGTGTGTGCGTGTGTGTGCACATGTGTGTGTGTGTGCGTGCGCATGGCATGTGAGTAGCGTGGGGTTGTGAGTCCATAGACGGGAGAGTGAATGTGTGTGCAGGGGGGGGTCTTCTTTCCCGCTCCTGCATCCCAGGGTGTAGGAGAGCAGCCCACTGTTTTGATCACTGCTAAACCCCTCCCACAGAAGCCTGCTGAGGTCTGGCTCAGAACAGACTCTCCACATTTGTTGAATGAATGAATAAATGAATGAATGAGGCACCTCCTCCAGGAAGCCCTCCCTGGCACCCGGGTGAGGACAGGCCCTGCCACAGGCCTGCACAGTGCCATGGACTTTGCCTACTTATTGCAGCAGCATTTTCTCCGTTCTGTGGACTCTGTGTGAACCGCCAGGAGGAAGCTCCACTGCAGCTGAGACCGCGGCCGCCTATTTTTGGCCATGTCCCTGGTACTGAGCTCCATGCCCAGCACTTAGCAGACCCTCAGTAAATATTCTCACCAGATGAACACATGCATAATGAATGTGTGGTCTCTTGCTGGCACAGATGCAGGGATGGGCTTCAGCCTGAGACCAGGTTTGTTCTTCAGTCTTTCCATTGCCCTGGAGTATCTGTCTGATAGGCTACATCCTGCTGCAGTAACAGCCATGCCCTGGTCCTCAGAACTTCCAAAAACACTTTATTTTCTGCTTGTGCTTCCAATGTCCAAGCCAGGTTGGGATGTGGTTCTGCTCAGTGTAGTCTGGCAGGATCTGGGCAGACGATGCAGCCACCATCCCAAACATTGCCAGGCACAGAGAGTGCAGTGGAGTCTAGAAGCAGCAGCGAATGGCTCCAGCTCAGAAGCGAGCCACGTCACCTCCACTCACGGCTTGAGAGCCAGGACCAGCTCACAGTGCACCTGCTCACACAGGGCCAGGAAGCACCATCCATCCATGATGCTGGCAGGATCTTGAAATTCTTTGTTTTTTTCTTAGAGACAAGGTCTCATTCTGCTGCTCAGGCTGGAGTGCAGTGGTGTGATCACAGCTCACTACAGCCTCGACCTCTTGGACTCAAGAGATCCTTCCATCTCAGCCTCCCGAGTAGCTGGGACTGCAGGTGTGTGCCCCTATGCACAGCTAATTTTTAACTTCTTTTGTAGATAAGGGGTCTTGCTCTGTTGCCCAGACTGGTCTCTTACTCCTGGGCTCAAGAGACCCTCCTACCTCAGCCTCCCAAAGTGCTGGAACTACAGGCATGAGCCACCATGCCTGGCTTCTTCATAAGTTTCGAGCAAAGCCTGCATTTTTGTTTTGAACTGGGCCCCACAAACTCTGTAACTGGTTCTGATGGGATGGATGGCTGGGGGAGCTGATCTTTCTTGGAGGGGATTGAGGAAAACTCTCGGAGACCATCTGGGAAAGGGGCTGGAGCTGCTGGCAGCGGGGAGCTAGAAACTACCCATGCGTCACTGACGGTAGGCAGATGGGTTGTTTGTGTAAAAGGCTTCATTAAAAGTGGGAATATAGGCCAGGTACAGTGGCTCATGCCTGTAATTCCAGAGCTTTGGGTGGCTGAGGTGGGAGGATCTCTTAAGCCCAGGGGATTCAAGACCAGCCTGGATAATATGGTGAGATCCTGTCTCCACACAAAAATAATTTGAAAACTAGCTGGGTGTGGTGGTGCACACCTGTAGTCCCAGCTACTCAGGAGGCTGAGGTGGGAGGATCCCTTGAGCTTGGGAGGTCAAGGCTGCAGTGAGACGGGATCATGCCACTGCTCTCCAGCCTGGGTGACAGAGTAAGACCACACAAAAAAAAGAAAGAAAGAAGAACGAACGAATGAGAAAGAAAGAAAGAAAGAAGAGAGAAAAAGAAAGAAAGAAAAAAGAGAGAAAGAAGAAAGAAAGAAAGAAAAAAGAAAGAGAAAGAAAGAGAGAGAGAGAGGGAGGGAGAGAGGGAGGGAGGGAGGGGGGGAGGGAGGAAGAAAGGAAGAAAGGAAGAAAACTGTTGCCCAGGCTGGTCTTGAACTCCTGTCCTCAAGTGAAAAAAATAAACATGAAAATAAAAATGGGGGCCGGGCGCGGTGGCTCAAGCCTGTAATCCCAGCACTTTGGGAGGCCGAGACGGGCGGATCACGAGGTCAGGAGATCGAGACCATCCTGGCTAACACGGTGAAACTCCATCTCTACTAAAAAAATACGAAAAACTAGCCGGGCGCGGTGGTGGGCGCCTGTAGTCCCAACTACTTGGGAGGCTGAGGCAGGAGAATGGCGTGAACCCGGGAGGCGGAGCTTGCAGTGAGCTGAGATCCGGCCACTGCACTCCAGCCTGGGCAGCAGAGTGAGACTCCGTCTCAAAAAAAAAAAAAAAAAAAAAGAAAATAAAAATGGGAAATACGCTCTGGGCTGAAAAAGAATTTCATTTGATTCCCAAAGAGTTTCTTTTATGATTCATTGTGTGGATTTTGTGCAGTTCTGTTGGGGTAGGGGAGAAAGAAACTACAAAAACTGTTCTGTGTAAGTTCACAAGAAAAGCATTATTAGGGCGTCTGGACCGCTAAGCCCCATCCTCCTCCGGATGGGGAGGAAGACACACCTTGGCCCGCGTGGGAGTTTGTTCATTCATCAAACAAGTATTTGGCTGAGCCCTGCTCTGTGCCAGGCATCTTTCTAAGGAAACGGGCAGTGAGCCCTGCAGACAGGAATCCTTGCCCCTGGCAGCCTGGATTCTAGAGGGGAAGAAAGACTGGGAAAAGGAAGAAAGTAAACTAAGTAGAATCTCTAGTAGGAAGCACAGTGACGCTTGGTAGAAGAGGTAAGCAGGGGTGTGATGTCTGAGGGACAGAGGGCTGCGGCATGAGACGAGCAGCCGGGAAATGGCCTGGTTTGGTTTCAGAACGTGGGAGAAGCCCTGTATCGACAGAAGATTCCCTTTCTCCTTTGCCCACAATGTCTAGGACGCAGCCAGATGAAGGGTGAGCCCCACGGCCCTGCTTTGGGGCCTGACTTGAGCCGTGACCCCCAGCAACTCTTTTGCAGACTCTGAGATCCCTGGCGGGATTGTGCAGGAAGACAAATGAGGCTGCCGCTGAAACACATGCCTGGCGCTCCCGGGAGCTCCCAAGCCTGACGGTGGCAGAGCGGAGCCCCCACAGCGTCCTAGTTTTAGCCCTCTCTGTGGAATTCCCCATCCACAGCATCCCAGGCTGGCCACTGTCCCGTGACCACAATCACATGACCCCAGAGGGGCTGAGGAACGGGACTTGGACCACCTCATCTTCTCTTCACCTCCAGATCCAGGTTCAACCGCACAGACAAGCTGCCACCATATCTGATCGCCGGTTTTCACTCTCATCACGCGTTCTCAAGTTCCATTTCACTTTTGCCAAAATGCACATAGAAATTGCAAGGAAGTTAGGCCGGGCACGGTGGCTCACACCTTTAATCCCAGCACTCTGGGAGGCTGAGGTGGGTGGATCACGAGGTCAAGAGTTCGAGACCAGCCTGGCCAACATGGTGAAACCCCGTCTCTACTAAAAATGCAAAAATTAGCCAGGCATGGTGGCGGGCACCTGTAGTCCCAGCTACTTGGAAGGCTGAGGCAGGAGAATCGCTTGAACCAAGGAGGCGGAGGTTGCAGGGAGCCGAGATCATACCACTGCCCTCCAGTCTGGGCAACAGGGTGAGACTCTGTCTCAAAAACAACAACAACAACAACAACAAAACAAATTGCAAGGAAGTCAAGCAGTTCATCGTCTGCACCCCTGTTGCTGTGAGGTCTACCAGCGCAGATGGCAGGGAGGCAGGACAGTGTGTCCGGGAATGGAGTGCATTGCTCATGGCTGTGTGGCTGTGGACGTGGCTCAGCATGTCTCCGTGTGGAGTCATGTGGACTCTGCCCGGCACCCTCTCCCAGGCCTTCTGGGTCCCTCGTGGGGCTGCAGGATGACGTATCTGAGGACCTGGGGACCACAGCTGCTGGGGTCCCTGGGTGTTCCCATCTTTCCTGGTGATGAGCGAGGAGCCGAGGTGGTGAGCTCCGATCATTCGGCACAGTCCACCAGACAGAGGCGAGAAGACAGCTTGGGCAAAACCAGCTCTCTGGACGGCCCAGTGAGCCACGTGGAAGTGGTGACTCCAGCAGGAACCCAAATCAGAGCGCGCGCCGAGGCAGGGCCGAAGGAAAGCATGGTCCCGCCACCCTCAGACACATCAAGAACAGGGTCTCCTCTGCCCCTCCCGCCCAGGGTCGGGCTGCCTCTGGGTCAGTGAGTGAGCACACTGAGAGACCCTTCTTGCGATGAGGCTAAACCTGTGCTGGGCCATGTCCTGGTGCCATCTGGATCATATCCGCCTGAGGGCAGGGAGCGCCTGGATTGTTTTTTAAAAAATGCCCAGCACAGAGTAGGTCATCGATAGCTAAATATGTAGTTACTAGGCCCAAAGACGAGGGAAAACATTTCCCGAGAAATTAACTCACTCGTATTTAACGTGCCTTTCTCTGTGGCTTGGGATTTTTAGGTTTTTCAGCAGACAATCACAACAATGAAAATGCCCAAAATGGCTCTAAGAATGGAACGATAAAGACCAAAGAGATGGGCACTAGCACGTAAACTTACCAGCCGAAAGGGACAGCGGCCTGCTGAGCCCTGGGCACAA
>NW_012103143.1:3982318-4013349 GCF_000951045.1 Mandrillus leucophaeus | reverse complement strand
GTCTGCACCCCTGTTGCTGTGAGGTCTACCAGCGCAGATGGCAGGGAGGCAGGACAGTGTGTCCGGGAATGGAGTGCATTGCTCATGGCTGTGTGGCTGTGGACGTGGCTCAGCATGTCTCCGTGTGGAGTCATGTGGACTCTGCCCGGCACCCTCTCCCAGGCCTTCTGGGTCCCTCGTGGGGCTGCAGGATGACGTATCTGAGGACCTGGGGACCACAGCTGCTGGGGTCCCTGGGTGTTCCCATCTTTCCTGGTGATGAGCGAGGAGCCGAGGTGGTGAGCTCCGATCATTCGGCACAGTCCACCAGACAGAGGCGAGAAGACAGCTTGGGCAAAACCAGCTCTCTGGACGGCCCAGTGAGCCACGTGGAAGTGGTGACTCCAGCAGGAACCCAAATCAGAGCGCGCGCCGAGGCAGGGCCGAAGGAAAGCATGGTCCCGCCACCCTCAGACACATCAAGAACAGGGTCTCCTCTGCCCCTCCCGCCCAGGGTCGGGCTGCCTCTGGGTCAGTGAGTGAGCACACTGAGAGACCCTTCTTGCGATGAGGCTAAACCTGTGCTGGGCCATGTCCTGGTGCCATCTGGATCATATCCGCCTGAGGGCAGGGAGCGCCTGGATTGTTTTTTAAAAAATGCCCAGCACAGAGTAGGTCATCGATAGCTAAATATCTAGTTACTAGGCCCAAAGACGAGGGAAAACATTTCCCGAGAAATTAACTCACTCGTATTTAACGTGCCTTTCTCTGTGGCTTGGGATTTTTAGGTTTTTCAGCAGACAATCACAACAATGAAAATGCCCAAAATGGCTCTAAGAATGGAACGATAAAGACCAAAGAGATGGGCACTAGCACGTAAACTTACCAGCCGAAAGGGACAGCGGCCTGCTGAGCCCTGGGCACAACGCTTGAAAATTGTTATTGGTCCACGTGTCTCCATTCCCCCAGCCTCCACCCTAGACCTGGCCACCTCCACTCTCCCCTGCATTCCTGGAATCACCCTCAGTCTGGCCTCCCCACTCCTGTTGCCCACTCTCCATGCCACAGCCAAAGCGATCTTTTATAAAGGCACGATTATGTCACTGCACTCCAACCTGAGTGACAGTGAGACCCGGCCTTTAAAAAAAAAAAAAAAAGAAAAACCAAAATAAAAAAGGACAAACAAGTACTGAGGATGCGGAGCATCTGGAACTCCCTTGCAGGGCTGTGGGAGCATCAGCTGGAACCGCTGCTTTGGAAAATGGCGAGGCATCATTTCTTAGAGCCAAAACTCTATGTACCCACAACCCAGCAATCCTGCTCCCAGCATGCTCTCAACAGGAGTGTTCCCAGACGTTCCCCAAGAGACCTTTGCAAGACCAATGGACAGAGCAGCACTGCTCCCAGTCACCCCCAAACACCCACAGCCCAGCAGCAGCAGCCTGGGCAGGCCATGTGTGGTGGACTCCCAAGGGCAACAGGGCTCGGCAATGATGGTGAGCAAACTAGAACGGCACAGAACAGCACGGAGGAATCGCGGGAGCAGGGGGCTTGCGGGAAAGGAGCCAGACACACAAGGATATGCTCTGCGACGGCATTGACGTTGACGTCAAAACCAGGCAAAACTGCTCTGTGGTGTTGGAGGCAAAGGAGTGGCTCAGGGGTGGGGAGTGGGGTGCCCTGAAGAGCTCCTGTACATTGTCCTCGGTGGGGGTTGCGTTCTTTTCCTTTATCTTAGTGCCAGTCACACGAATGTGTTCACATTGTGATAATCCATTGAGCTCCTAAGGAGTGAATTGTGCCCAGTTGATATGTTAAAACTCTCACCCACAATGGAACTGTATTTGGAGAAAGGGCCTTTAAGGGGGAAATTGAGGTTAAACTACAGCCCCATGGGGCCCTGATCAGATAGGACTGTGTTCTCATAAGAAGAGGAAGAAACACCAGAGATCTCTCTCTCTCTGTCCATGCACAGAGAAGAGGCCAGGTGAAGA
This sequence comes from Mandrillus leucophaeus, assembly GCF_000951045.1. Taxonomy (NCBI): domain Eukaryota; kingdom Metazoa; phylum Chordata; class Mammalia; order Primates; family Cercopithecidae; genus Mandrillus; species Mandrillus leucophaeus. The sequence continues at coordinate 4,011,376 of NW_012103143.1, read as the reverse complement.
CCCAGGGAGGAGGTGGCCATCTAGAAGCCAGGGAGAGAGGCCTCAGCAGGAACCAGGCCTGGCAGCGCCCTGACCTCAGGCTTCCAGCCTTTAGAGCCGTAAGACAACACGCTCATGTTGTTGGAGCCCAGTCTGGGACACTTTTTCTTTTTTCTTTTCCTTTCCTTTTCTTTCTTTGTTTAGATGGAGGCTCATTCTGTCACCCAGGCTGGAGTGCAGTGGCGCAACCTCTGCTTCCTGGGTTCAAATGATTCTCCTGCCTCAGCCTCCCGAGTAGCTGGGACTTCAGGCATATGTCACCATGCCTGGCTAATTTTTTTTTTTTTTTTGTATTTTTAGTAGAGACGGGGTTTCACCATGTTGGCCAGGCTGGTCTCAACCACCTGGCCTCAGGGGATCCCCCTGCCTTGGCCTCCGCCTCCCAAAGTGCTGGGATTACAAGTGTGAGCCACCATGCCCAGCTGACACTTTGTTATGGCAGACCTCGCTGACCAATAATGTATGCCTGGGACATGTGTGCTTTCCTCTGTGTATGGTAGATTCAGTCAAAATCTCCTTTTAACAAAAAGGGCAAGCCTGGTGTGGCCCTGCTGTTTGCAATTTTCCCCTGGCTTCTTGTCTTCTCTTAAGATCAAGTCCAAATTTGCAGTGTGGTCTTGAAGGCCAGTATGATCTGGCTCCTGTTGCCCTCTCTAGCCTTGGCCACTGCTGTGGCTACGCTGACCTCATTTCAGGTGCTTGAACATGCCAGGCACTTCCTGCCTCAGGACCTTTACACTGCTGGCCTCTCTGCCTAAAATACTTTCTCCGTGTTTTTGCCCAGCAAGTTTCTACTCACCCTTCAGGTCCCAGATTAAATGTGGTTTTTCATTAGGAAGGTTTTCCTGATCCCACACTGTGTCAGATCCCTCTGGTGTAAATTCTCAAAGCACCTGCCCTTTTCCTTCATTGCACCCCTCCTAGTTGGAAATAAATGAAATATCATTGCCTATTGTCTGCCTTCCCCACTAGACAGTGAACTTTCTGAGGGCATGGTTGGTCCTGTTTTCCAGTAGGACAACCCTGCTCACTGTGAATGAAAGGATGGATGGATGAATAAGCAAATGAATGGATGGACATGTGGATGAATAGATGAAATGATAATAATAGATACATGGATGGGTGAATAGATGGACAAAAGGATGGATGAATGTGTGAACCAATAGATAGATGAATGAATGGATAGATGGATGGAATAATGGATGGATGGATGGATGGATGGTTGGATGGATGGATGAAGGAAAGGATGAATAGATGGAATAATGGATGGATAGATAGATGGAACATGGATGGACAAATGGATGAAAGGATGGATGGATGAATAGATGGGCAAATGGATGAATGTGTGAATGAATAGATAGATTGCCAGGTGAATGAATGGATAGATAGATACAACAATGGATGGATAGATAGATGGAACAATGGATGGATGGATGGATGAAAGAATGGATGAGTGAATAGATGGACAAATGGATAGATGAATGTGTGGATGAATAGATAGATGAATTAATGGATAGATGGATGGAATAATGGATGGATGGATGGATGAAGGAAAGGATGGATAAATGGAATAATGGATGGGTAGATAGATGGAACAATGGATGGATGGATGGATGGATGAAAGGATGGATGGATGAATAGATGGACAAATGGATGGATGAATGTGTGAACGAATAGATTGCCAGATGGATGAATGGATAGATAGATGCCACAATGGATGGATAGATGGATGGAACAATGGATGGATGGATGGATGAAAGAATGGATGAGTGAATAGATGGACAAATGGATATGTGGATGTCTGAATGAATAGACAGATTGATAGATGAATGAATGGTTAGATAGATGCAACAATGGATGGATAGATAGATGGAAAAATGGATGGATGGATGGATGAATGGATGGATGGATGGATAAAGAACAGATGGATGAATAGATGGAAAAATGGATGGATGGAAAAATGAATGAATGATTGGTTGGATGAATGGATGGAGGAATAAACTTGTGAAAAAATGGTTGGATTGGTGGCTATCATTTCTCAGTAAATATATCTTCCACAAGTAACAATTCTTATTTACAAAGACTCTGCTGTTACAGCCATCTATTGATCCTTTGAGGTGCGTGGATGCTGCAAGAATGAGTCAACACTCAGCACTCTGCGGATTTTCAGGGGATGATCTAAGAATACACTTCCAAGCTTTCATCGATGAGGCAAATACTGGACCTCTTCAAATATTTATGTTCTTAAAGTGCTAATGTTTGGAAACACCTAGAAAATACTCCTAACTGTGATGCCTTATCTTAGAATGCCTGCACAAGGCCTTCCAGCTATACAGAAGTTGTATGGGTGGGGGAGTGTGGGAGAGTGGAATTTATTGAAAATGGATGAAGGACATGTACCCAGTACCAGACTGGGTGATGTGAAAAGATTCTGGTCTGGGTACCTGGGTGTGTAGGGAGCTGGCACATGCTGAAAACGTGGCTTCTGTGGGTACCAGAAGCCCAAGGGGTGCTCCTCTATGAGCTGCAAGCTCAGACAGCAGAGATGTGGTGGGTCCTAAACTCACCTGGCTGACAGGCACTAAATGTCCTGACACCCGCTTAACTGATGAAGGACACTTCCCATCCCTCCCTCCCCTGCTCACTCCAGCCAAACTCCATGTCTTTAGTTCCTCCACCCTGCTGTCTACCCCTGCCACCCCAGGCCATTGCATACGCTGCTCCCTCTGCCTTGGCACCCTTCCTGCACCTTTCTGCCTAACTCCTACTCATTCTGCATGTTGTGAGAGTAAGGGTCACTCCCTCCAGGAGGCCCTCCTGAACTCTTCTACATATAATGTCAGACTCTCCCCCAAACAAATCATGGCACTAGGCACATCCCTTGTATATTCTATCTGTATTCACAGAGCAGTGTAGACATCTGTTCAGGCACTGGGTGTGCAGTGGTGAGTGAGACAGGCAGTCCCTGCCCCAGGGAGGGTACATGGCTGTGGAGGAAACAGTAGCCACTGTAAATATGTAGTAACTCTTATGGACAACTGAGAAGGGGAGGAGAATCCTCAGACGGTGTGGGAGGTTGGGGAAGGCATCTCTGAGGCTGTGCCATGCGAGGTGGACTGTGTCCGTCTCCAGAGGAGCACATCCCAGCGGGGAGGAACAGCAGGGACCAGGACCCCTAGTGAGAGCAGGGCTTTGAGTGCTGCAGTTGCCATGTGAGGTGGGCTGTGCCCCTCTCCAGAGGAGCATGTCCCAGGTGGGAGGGACAGCAAGGACCAGGACCCCTGGTGGGAGCGGGGGCTTTGAGTGTTGGAGGGACGGTGATGAGGCTACTGATTCTATTGCTGCTTGAGCCACTGTCTGTCCATCTCTCCCATGATACCCCAGGCCTCTCTGCAGGCCCTGCCCTTGTGCAGCTTCCTGAACACCACTGACCCCCTCATCTGCCTAGGATGCAAGCCCTCAGGCCTTGCTATGGTTTGTCCCTCAAACCTCATCTTTAAACCTGATCCCCAGTGTTGCAGGTGGGGTCAAATGGGAGGTGTCCGGGTCACAGGAGTGGATTCCTCATGAACAGATCGGTGCCCTCTCTGGGGGTGAGGGAGTTTTCATTCTAGTCATTTCCACAAGAGCCACTGGTTGTTAAAAAAGAGCCACTACTGGGTATCTACCCAGAGGAAAAGAAGTCATGATGTGAAAAAGACACTTGTACACATGTGTTTATATGTTTATATGTGTGTAATTGAGCACAATTCTCAATTGCAAAAATATGAAACCAGCCTAAATGTTCATCGACTGACGAGTGGATAAAGAAAATGTGATACACACACACACACACACACACACACACACACACACACACACGTCCCATGGAATACTACTCAGCATAAAAAGAAATGAAATAAGGATATTCACAGCAACCTGGATGGAGTTGAAGATCATTATGCTAAGGGAGGTAACTCAGGAATGGAAAACCAAATGTTGTATGTTTTCACTTATAAGTGGGAGCTAAGCTATGAGGATGCAAAGGCATAAGAATGACATCATAGACTCTGGGAACTTGGGGGAACTTGGGAGGAGGGTGAGGGATGAAAGACTACACACTGGGTGCAGGGTACACTGCTCAGGTGATGGGTGCACCAAAATACCAGAAATCACCGCTAAAGAACTTATCCATGTAACCAAACACCACCTGTTCCCCAAAAACTATCGGAATAATAATTTTAAAAGAGCCCAACACCTCTCCTCTCTCTGCCTTTCTTTCTCATATGTGCTCTGCACAGGCCCATCCCCTTTGCCTTCCATGAAGTTTCCTGAGGTTTCACCAAATGCCCAATCTTGACCTTCCCAACCATTGAAACCATGAACCAAATAAACCTTTTCTCTGTGAATTACCCAGCCTCATGCATTCCTTTATAGCAACGCAAAATGTGCAAAGATGGGCCTTTTCAAAAAGCTTCTCAAATTCCTTTTTCCTCCCACTGCCCTGCAGTGTGGTTGGCCCCATGTGAGGATGGAGAACTCAGGCCCAGGGAAAGAAGAAGCCACTTGCTACAGTCAGACATGATCAGCAGCAGCTGTCAGAGACCCCAGGTGATGCCACCAGGGACTCCAGTCATGGAGCACTGCTCACCTGCCTCCTCTGAGAGTTTCCAGGAACTACTCTGGCAGAGCTGTTATCCTCTCTCCTGAGAAAGAGATGCTTGACCTCACAGGACCACATTCGTAGACCCTCCCTGAGCTACAGGCTCCCAGCTTGTCTTGGTTCATGCTCGGTGACATAGGGAGAGACCACTCCACTGTGCCCCTTTGTCCTTTGGTTTCCAAATTGGCATAAATTCTGCTGGGTGTTAAGAGAAGGAAACAATAAAAACCTGCTAAGGACACCCCATTGTCTCCAGATGATGGAATGTGGGAAATGTCCATGGAGGTCCCAAAAGGACTGTCCAGAGGCCAGTGTTAAGCTCATGTTAAACAGGCCTTAGTCTGGCTGGAGACTCTGCGACTGGGTCATGTTCATCCCACCAATTCCTCGACATTTCCCCATTCAGATGTGTGGGACACAGGCCGCATCCATGTGGATCTCCTTGATGGGTACCTGTGCTCTGGAGAGTCTATGAAGTCCCCCACTCAACAAGAGGGAAGGGAGACCATGTCTTCCCCATGGTCAGTGACCTGGACAGCACTCTGGATGGCACAATCAACCTTTGTAAGGTGTTCGTGGTCATCATGTGCCACAAAATCTAAAGAGCACTTATTTCATTAAAAGTGGGACAAAAATTGAAGCGGTTTGAGGTGTATGTTGTCAAAGATGAAGGCAAATATCACACCTTTTTAAAAAAAGAGCTAAAGGAGTAAAACAGTTAACACTGGCAGAAAGAAAGACACATAGGCCAATGGAACAGAACAGAGATCCCAGAAATAAAGCATTCTGGACATGGTCAAATGATCTTCCACAAATGTGCCAGAACCACTCAATAGGAAAAGGACAATCTCTTCGCCAAAGGTTGCTGGGAAACTGGATATCCACATGCAAAAGAATGAAGCTGGATCCTTACCTCACGCCATATACAAAAATGAACTCAAAATGGATTAAAGACCTAAACGTAAGACCTGCAAATACAGAAATGCTAGAAGAAAGCACAGGGCAAAAGCTTATGACATGACTCGGCATTGTTTCTTGGATATGAGACCACAGGCACAGGCAACCAAAGCGAAATGAGACTGTACTGAGCTCAAAAACTTCTGCACAGCAAAGGAAATAAATAGAGTGAAATGGCAATTTACAGAGTGGAAGAAATATTTGTAAGGCATATATTTGGTAAGGGATTAATATCTAAAATATATAAAGAGCTCCTGTAACTCAACAACAACAACAAAATCCAATACTCTGATTTTAAAATGAGCAAGAGAATTAATAGACATTTCTCTAATGAAGACACAAATGGTCAACAAGCACATGGTAAGATACTCAACATCGCTAGCCATCAGGGAAATGCAAATCCAAACCACAATGAGGTACCATCTCATACCCACTGGGATGGCCACTATTAAAAAAGGTAATAATAATCCGAAGCATAAAATAATATGTTTGGATGAGGGTGTGGAGAAACTGAAACCTTTGTGTACCACTGGTGGGAATGCAAAGTAATGTAACTGCAGTGGAAACAGCATGAAGGTTCCTAAAAAAAATTAAAAATAGATCCAGTAATTCCATTGCTGCGTGTCTCCCCAAAGGAATTTAAAGCAGGATCCCAAAGAGATATTTGCACACCTAGGTTCATTGCAGTGTTATTTGAAATAGCCAAGCAAGCTGTGGAAGCAGCCTAACTATTCATCAGCCGATCAATAGAGAAGCAAAATGTGGTCTATCCATACAAAGAAATATCGTTAAGCCTTAAAAAGAAAGGAGGTTCTGCAACATGCTAACGATTGAATGAACTTTGAGGATATTATGCGAAGTGAAGTAAGCCAGATACAGAAAGGCAATTACTGTTGGATTCCACTCATATGGGGTATCTAAAACAACCAAATGCTCAGAAACAGAAAATAAAAGGGTGGTTGCCAGGGGCTCAGGGAGGGGGAGTTGTTGTTCACTGGGTACAGAGTTTCAGTTTTGCAAGATGAGGAAGTTCTAGAGTTCTGCCGCACAGCAATGTGCATACAGTTAATACTAGTGAACCGCACACTTAAAATGATTAAAACGGGCCGGGTGCGTGCCTCACCTCTGTAATCCTAGCACTTTGGGAGGCCGAGGCGGGTGGATCACCTGAAGTCAGGAGTCCGAGACCAGCATGGCCAACGTGGTGAAATCCCGTCCTTACTAAAAATAAAAAAAAATTAGCCAGACTTGGTAGTGGGCACCTGTAATCCCAGCTACTGGGGAGGTTGAGGCAGGAGAATTGCTTGAACCAGGGAGGTGAAGGTTGCAGTGAGTCAAGATCAAGCTACTGCACTTCAGTCTGGGTCACAGAGCAAGACTCTATCTCAAAAAAAAAAGAAAAAAAAAAGTGAAATAAAGGCTGTTTGAGAGATCAGCATCTGTAGGTAAGGGGCTGTGTGTGGGGTTCAGGGCAGAGAGCAGAGGTAGGGGGAGGTGGGTTGGCAAGCTTCATGTGAGCCTGGGCGTGCCCACCCCAGGCAGTCCCTCGACTTGCAAGTTTGCTTACAGGGCTGGGGTCAAGTTCAGATAAGGAAGAGCTGTAGGCAGGAAGAAGCCATGATGGATGAAATGCCATGATGGGAGGGGGAAAACCAGGTTAACAATGGGAACACACGCTTGGGTGGAAGGATGTTTTAGCATCAAATTGGATGTGAAATCCTGGACTAGTTCCTGCTCACCGGACGCCATGCCCAGCAGGGAAACTGGCTTGCAGGTGGAGATGGGCGTCCTCACCCCTGAGATGGTGCATGAGACTGCCAGGGAGGTGTGTTTAGGGACCAGAGCGTGTCTCCACGTAGGTAAGAGCTGAAGATAATCTCTTCCCACAAATGTGGTCGTTGGTTGCCTAGCTGGTTGCACCTGCCATCCCAGAGTTTGCAAAACTTGTATATGTTGGTATTTTATTTCCCCACACTGGTGCAAACTGTTTTACAGACTGAAAAGTGGAAATGGATTTGCCACTTGGTCCACAACTGTTCTATTGCTGTCAGTTAAAAGAGAAACGGTCTTCACGTAATTACTACCAAAAATGATCAGAATCCATCCCCGGACAGGACGGATGTCTGCTCTTCACAAGGAGTCAAAAGCCACAACTTTGGTGGTCGAGACGGAGAGACACTTTAAAGACTGGACTGTCCCTTCTCGGTCACTCCCAGGGATTTTTCCACTTTGGTTTCTTTGGAGCTGGTAAACTCATTGGATCGGTCAACTCACTTGTGAATCGTGCACAGGAAATAAAATGAGAGGGGGAGAAAGACATGGCTTTATTTATAGAAACCTCATTTTGCTATTCATCGAATAAATAAACACAACCCACCTCACACTAAAAATATGCTTCTTAAGATCAACAATGAGGCCATGTTTGGCTGACTCCACAGAGAAGCGGAGATTGCAGACCCTAGGAATTTCTCACAGATGTGTCCTAGAATAATTCAGGACAGTGTGCCAACAAGAACGTTTGATTTCCATTGACATTTTAAGCAACATGCCATCTCCTCCTTGGTTCTGAAGCTGGCAAAGAAAAGCCTTATGCTCTGATATATCAGTTCGGGCTGTGTGACTTCTGTCATGTTACTTCACCTCTCTGAACCCCAGCTTCTTCACCTGTAAAATAATGATAATGATATCTATCTGTGAGGGGATTTGTGTGGAGTAAGTGAGAACACAAACACATAATAAAATTCTAAAGACTAAAGAGATGTTCAGTAACCAGTGGTGACACTTGTAATGCACCCACAATGAGAATTTTTCTGTCACCAATTCTTTTTTTTTTTTTTTTTTAGAGTCTCACTCTGTCACCCAAGCTGGAGTGCAGTGGCATGATCTCGGTTCACTGCAGCCTCTGCCTCCCAGGTTCTCCTGCCTCAGCCTCCTGAGTAGCTGGGATTGCAGGCACCTGCCACCACGCCCGGCTAATTTTTGTATTTTTAGCAGAGATGGGGTTTTGCCATGTTGGCCAGGCTGGTCTTGAATTCCTGACCTCAGATGATCTACCCACCTGGGCCACCCAAAGTGTTTGGATTACAGGCGTGAGCTATGGTGCCCGGCCTCTGTCACCAATTTTAATTCCACAAGTCAAGGGCTGTTCAACGATGTGCTGGTGTAAGTCAACCTCACTTGTGCCCACTGTGTTAAATCTCTCCCAGTAGCACTGAAAGCTTATTTGCCAAGTCTAGAAGAAACCAGGGCAGCCACACAAAAGATATCCCCATTGCTCCACGATATTTTTTGAGGGCAGTGTGATGGAGAAGCCCGTGGTTGCAAGCCCTGAGAGCCAGGAGATGCTGCGTAACTTCACGATATGCTTTATTCTCATAGCCCCCATCTGAGAGTGGCCTGGAAGCCTGGGTTCCCGCTGTGTGGATTTGAGCACAGTCTTCACCACATCACAGCCATGTGACCTTTGAGGCTGCCTCATCTTAAATTGGGGAAGGAGCAGTGCCTCCCTCGGAGGGCGCAATGACAAGTCATAAGATGGTCCCTATAAAAGTGCACATATAAGCATCCGGCGTGTGGTCACACACAGCGAATATTAGCCCTTGTAATTTCTAAAAACCATATCATTTTGTAACCTGTTCTTTTTGCACACACTCTCTCTCTCATTTAACTGTGTTCTGGATCACATCTCACTACTCTAAAGCTCACGTCTAGCACAGACCAGATGCTTGGAAAACATCCGACCAAAAAGACGGGAACACAGCCCTACCCTCATGAAGATAAAGTCAGGTGGGGTGCAGGGTGGTAAGACCACTTTGTGAGGACCTGGGGTTTTGGAGGCTGCTGAAGGAGCCCCTGGTGGGTTCCTGGGGACTGGGAAGAGGTTATGAGGGAGGTCCAAAGGGTCAGAGCAGGAGGAAAAGTGCCTCAGGCTGAAGGAGGAGCTCATGGGGTGGTCTGGACAGGAACGTGTGCCTAGATTCTTCCAGAAGTGGGGAGAGGCTGTATGGTTGGCACATGGAGGCTGGGAGCACACGGCAGGAGCTGAGGGCCCGGGTATAGCAGCCTCACACTATTCCCTGTAGGGTGTCCACGGGTCGCCACCCAGCCCCTACTTAGGGTCCCTTCTCTTTCACTGTTCTAAGTGAAACAGTCTTTGCCCACCTGCTCAATCAATTCTGTAGGATATGTTTCTAGAATTGGAGTGATTTGATCAAGTGGTAAACATCTGTTTTATTGGTGCCATCCTCTCCATGAATACAATGACCTATCCATCCACCCATTCCATTCATCCACCCATTTATCCATCCATCCATCCACCCACCCATCCATCCATCCACCCATCCACCCACCCATCCATCCACCAACAATTTACTAAGCCCCACCTCTGTGCTAAGCACTGGAGATAAAGGGTGATATGCCCTCCCAGCACAGAGTAAGCTTCCCACAGCCTGGAGAGGGCTATAGAAGGAAACGCTTTCCATACAAGAGCGTGCTGCATACAGGAGTTCACAGTGAATCTGTGGGATAATTGGTGACGACATGCCGCCAAGCTGTCCTGAGACCAGTGGGACTATATCGGAGTCAGGAGACAGCTCGATTTCCACAGGCTGAACCGCTGTAATATCGACCAACGTCGCCAATTTCATGAGCGTCTCAGATGTTATAATGTGCATCTCTCTGATGATGAGTAAAGCTGTCTTTTCTAAATAGCCATTTGGGGGGTAAGTCGCCTATTGCGGTCATGCCGATTTTCCCATTGGTGTGTTGGTCTTTTATTTTAAATTGGTCTGTAAATATGTGTATTTTAGAGCGATAAAAACAACTCTTTATGGGATACTCAGCAAATGGTGACTCCTTGCTTGTTATTTTTCTTTCTGTTTTGTTCATGGTGTTGTTTCTTTTTTTCGAATCTGTGAAAGTTAAAAGTTTTTCCTTGACAGTTTCCGGGTTTTGTACTGTGCTCAGAAAATCTTTCCCGAAGACAATGTAAGTGTCCATCTTATTTTCTTCTAGAATATTTATAATTTTATTTTTACACTTAATGGTTTTGGTTTTTTTTTTGAACTTAGAGCTTTACTTTGCCAGGAGCTCACTTTGGGGTATTAGGGGTATAGAATCAGACAGGAACCAGAGTTTGCTTTTCCCTCAATGGTTGTTGGTCCTTTCCAACAGATGAAGTACTCGATGGCACCCATGACTTCTTTGAAGCTGTTTCCTGACCTATATCTTCTAACTGAACTGAAAAATACAGTCACGCACCACTTAACCATGGGGATTCTGAGAAACGTGTCATTAGGCGTTTTCATCGTAGTGTGAAGATAGAGTGCTCTTACACAAACCTAGATGACGTAGCCCACTGTACAGCCAGGCTGTATGGCGTGGCCCGTTGCATCTAGGGTACAAACCTTCATAGAATGTTACTGCACTGAATACTGTAGGCAACATAACAGTAAGGCTTTTTTTTTTTTTTTTTTTTTTGAGATGGAGTCTCGCTTTGTTGCCCAGGCTGGAGTACAGTGGCGCCATCTCGGCTCACTGCAACCTTCGCCTCCCAGGTTCAAGCGATTCTCCTGCCTCAGCCTCTCAGCCTCCTGAGTAGCTGGGACTCCAGGCGCCTGCCACCATGCCTGGCTAATTTTTGTATTTTTAATAGAGACAGGTTATCACCATATTGGGCAGGCTGGTCCCAAACTCCTGGCCTTGTGATCCACCTGCCTCGGCCTCCCGAAGTGCTGGGATTACAGGCGTGAGCCACTGCACTCAGCTGGTAAGTATTTTTATATCAACACATAGAAAAGGTACAGTAAAAACAAGGTATTACAGTTTTACGGGACCACCTGAGATTGTAGCACCACAGATTGAGGCCACCCAATCTTACGGGACGGTTTGGGACCACCATTGTTCTGTATGTTGTTCATCATTGACCAAAACATCATTTCAGCACATGGCTGTAATTTAAACACTCCTTCCAAAATAGTGTGGTGGTGGCGCCTGTAATCCCAGCTACTGGAGAGGCTGAGGCAGGAGAATGGCGTAAACCAGGGAGGCGGAGCTTGCAGTGAGCTGAGATTGCACTACTGCACTCCAGCCTGGGCGACAAGAGTGAGAATCTGTCTCAAAAAAACAAAAACCAACACACACACACACACACACACACGCAAACATCTTATTGAAGTGTCACAGATATACACAGAAAAGCACCTGCAATACGTGTGCAGCTCAACACGTTTTGCTAACACATGCCCATGCACCCAGCACCCGGCAGTACCTTCCTTTCCCTCAGGGCACTCTTCTGGTTTCTATCCCCATGGATTCACTTGCCTGCTTTTGTGTGTGGTAGAAACGGGATCAGGTACCCTTTTGTGCCTGGCCTTTCTCGTTCAACGTGAGATGTGTGAGATTCACTGCGGTTGCTGGGAGCAGTTGCAGGTGGTTCTTCCTGTTGCTGTGGAGGGCAGCACGGTGGGAAGGGACCGTGAGATAGTCATCCATCCTCCTGTCCAAGTGTGGACAGGCCCTGCAGGAGTTTCCAGTTGTGGGCCATCATGAACAGTGCTGCTGGGGACACTTTCACTCACGGCTTTGGATGTGTGTGTATTTCTGTTGAGTGACTACCCAGGGATGGCTTTGCTGGGCCACAGACTACGTGTTTGTTCAATAGTAAATCTGCCTATCAGTCTTCCAGAGTATCAGTTTCCACACCCATGAGCAGTAGGCAAGGGTTCCAGTTCCTCCATGTTCTTACCAAAGCTTGGGATCTCGTGGGCTTTGCATTTCACCACTCAGGGGTGTGTGTGATGGTATCACCAGGTGGTTTTGCTTTGCATTTCCTGATGACTAATGAACTGAAATGCCTTTTCTTATGCTTATCAGGCCTTTTCCTTTAAAATGCTTTTTAATGACCTGACATGACTTTTAGATTGGTGGGGAGCGTGCGTCCCCCCCGCCCATCTCTATTTCTTACTAACAAACTTTCCCTTATAAAGCAGGTGACACATTCCATTTTATTCCTCTGTGAGTACCTCAAACACACAAATGAAACATCCAGCTAATTACTGGCAGAAAAAAAAAACCTCCCCATTCATTTTTTTTTCTCAAGGGCTCATTTTGGGTAGCTATGTCCCCACTTTATTGTCTCCATCCAACAAGTGATCTCACTTGGTTGCAGTTACAAAAGTTTTCTTATGGGAATTCCCCTGGGAGTCCTCTGTAAGTTCCTTCCTGAGACTTTATCTTGGTAGCAGCGAGCATTTGGTTACACCTGGCTCAGAAACTCACAGTAAAGCAGTATGGGCCATGCTCTGAATAGAATTCTTTGGGGCCTCCCTTCCCTTTTGTCCCAGTGCTAGGGAAATCCCTAGTACTCTCATCGGACACTCCCCAGGGTGGCCATGTGATAGCCCTCCCTCCTGCCCCCAGTGCCTCCACATTCACAAAAGGATAGGAACCCCAGTCTGTTTGATCCTCAGTAAGGCACGTGGATCCCTGGCCAATTTGCAGCAGAAGGAAAAGCTGCCGTACAAATGCTTCATTCATTCAGCAAATGTTTATTGAGCATCTACTAAGTGCCAGTCCCTGTGCTAGGCATTGATTCACGATGAGCCCAAGAGACACGGCCCTTTTCCCCTGGCATTTATGTTAGCGGGTGAAGAGGGGCAGATAGTGCGTAAGGCCAACACATTAGAATCCCGTTATGTTCTCAGAAGCTGCTGCTGAGCACGGAACCTGGCAAAGCACTCTGTGCTTCTTATTCACTTATTGTTTAATTGATAACTCCAATGAGTTAGGAATGAGGAAAGCTGATATGAACATATTAGTTAAGGAGGATCCCAGTGTGATCAACTTCAGCAAATTCAGCTCAGGATGGTCTCATAAGTTTCATAGATTGATGGTTCCCATCTAAATCCTTCTGTAGCCCATTAAGAAATCTCCAGTACTTCATTTTTTGTTGGTTTCTTTGTTTTGAGACAAAGTCTTGCTGTCACCCAGGGAGGAGTGCAATGGCATGACATAGGCTCACTGCAACCTCTACCTCCTCCTGGGTTCAAGCGATTCTCCTGTCTCAGCCTCCCAAATAGCTGGGATTACAAGCACATGCCACCATGCCTGGCTAATTTTTTATTTTTAGTAGAGACAGGGTTTCACCATGGTAGCCAGCTGGTCTCGAACTCCTGACCTCAGGTGATCCACCCGCCTCCACTTCTGCCTTCCAAAGTGCTGGGATTACAGATGTGAGCCACTGCACCCAGCCTGAAATCTCCAGTACTTCAAATACCAATGCTAGTAGCTTGACAGTAGAGAAGCCCGACAGCCCCAGCAGCAGCCAGGTGATCAGGGTCCATACCAGCAGTGATAAGTCATGGTGACAGTATGTAATCTTGATATGATGCATGAGAATGGCTCTTTACCTTGGTGGTCTTCCTCCCTCAAACTAATAATCTCAGATGAATAATGAGAAGAAAGTTCCAGTTGAGGGACAGTCTACAAAAGACCTAACCAGCACTTCTCAAAACTATCAGGGTCAACAGAAAACAAGGAAAATCTGTGAAACTCTCACAGCCAAGAGGAGCCTAAAGAGTCATGAGGACTAAATGCACTGTGGTGCTCTGGAAGGGATCCTAGGACAGAAACGGGTGTTAGATAAAAGCCAAGGACATCTGCATACACTATGGGCTTTAGACAAAAATGTACCAGGGGCTGGGTGAGGTGGCTCATATCTGTAATCCTAGCACTTTGGGAGGCTGAGGTGGGTAGATCACAAGGTCAGGAGTTAGAGACCAGCCTGGCCAACATGGTGAAACCCCATCTCTACTGAAAATACAAAAGTAGCTGGGTGTGGTGGCACGCGACTGTAGTCCCAGCTACTCAGGAGGCTGAGGCAGGAGAATTGCTTGAACTGGAGAGGTGGAGATGGCAGTGGGCCAAAATCATGCCATTGCACTCCAGCCTGGCTGACAGAGTGAGACTCCATCTTAAAAAAAAAAAAAAGCCAGCGTTGGTGCATTAATGGTGATACACATACCACACTAACATAAAATGTTAAAAACAGGGGCAACGGTGCGCCGTATGTGGAAATTTTCTGTACTACCTTTGCAATAATTCTGTAGAGCTAAAACTGTTCTAAAAGCAAAAGTTTACTTAAACAAAAACAAAGGAACGATGATGATGACTATAATCTGATGTGAATATACCTGGCTGGAAGTGAGCCTGTCTCATGCCTACTGTGTGTGTCTGGTGGGGAAGAGCTTGTGAAAAGCAGTCTGAACTCACACCTCTTGTGTCATTATGTAGAAACAAGTCATGAAAAAGACAAAACCCAGTTGGCTGACTTTGGAAATGTAACATGCAAGCTGATGGGAGCAGTTTGGGCTATTTTTGATGTGACAGCATCACCCCAAACCAGTCATAAAATGAACATTCTTGTTTGCATTTGACAAATCATGCTTCCTCTTTACCAAGTATTGAAGAGAGTTGTTCTTGATAAATGAGTGAAAATTAAAAATTGCCATCATATATATAGATGATATCTATAGAGATTATCTATATTATTCAAAATATATAGAAATCTCTCTCTTCCTCCCTCCTTTTATCTGCCTATCTCCATCCCTCCATTCTTCCATCTCTCCATTCATTCATTTGTTCATCCATCCATCCACCCATCCACCCATCCATCCATCCATCCATCCATCCATCCATCCATCCATCCACCCATGCATCCATCCATCCATCCATCCATCCACCCATGCATCCATCTACCCATCCACCCATCCACCCACCCATCCATCCACCCATCCATCCATCCATCCATCCATCCATCCATCCATCCACCCACCCACCCAGCCATCCATCCATCCACTCATCCATCCATCCATCCATCCATCCATCCATCCATCCACCCACCCACCCATCCACCCATCCATCCATTCATCCACCCATGCATCCAGGGAGAGGGGAATTAACAAATAAATTCACACTTTTCAATAATAGATCAGCATCCAAAATGAAATATTTTTGCTTAAAATCACTTCTTTATCATATATGACAAAAATGAAATAAAATGGTGGATTTAATTCGCAGGAGTCTTCTGAGACCAAGAACACTGTGCAAGGGTTTCCTGAACCCCAGTGGTGACACTCAGCTAGCCCAAGGACCACTTAGGTCTCTTCCAGTTGTGGCTGTGGGGGGTTTAATGACAAATTGGGGGAGTAAAATCAAATTGGCAAAAACAAGCCTGGACCTGCCTTTTGGAACTTGGTCAAGTACAGTGGGGAGTGATACTGACTGAGTCCTCATGAAAATGAATGTGGGGCAGCCGTGTGAGTGCCCAGGGACAGGGGCCTGGTGTTGCATTGCAGAGGGAGCGATGGGGCTACAGGCCAAGGGGCTACAGGTACCAAGGCCCCAGGAGCAGGGAAGAGGGGATGAAGGGCTATAGGAAGGCCAGTGAGGCCAGACGGAGAGGGCAGCTGGGGGAGAGAAAGGAATCCAGAGAGGCAGGTGAGCCCCGCTTGCAGGCAGGCCATGAAGAGAGAAAGAGTGAAGTCATCTTGTTTGTCTGTAGACATGGAAAGCAGTGGACAGATTCCAGAAATGCACAGGAAGGGACACCAACTGCACCAGGCAGTGGACTGGAAGTGGGGACACAAACCAAGGGGCAGGGATACAGTGGTGCCCACAGTTTTGTGACTTGAAAAGGGATGCAGGCTGGGGAGATCTGAAGACGGAGCTGGGACGAGGAAGCAAACGCTACCTTTGGCCTAGTGCCCACCTTGATCAAGTTTGCAGGCAGGAACCAGAATATAACCCGAGGCCCTCTCCCTTTTCCCCTGAATTCCCAGTCTGTCCCAATGTCCAGCTGTTGACAGTCCAGGAAACACAATGCAATAAACATTATGCCAGATTATGCCTCCTTTTCTCCTTTCTCATCAATAGCTCCATTTCCACCACGTTCAGACTTTTGTGTTGAAGTGCCATGTAAATGCATTAAAAAATCATTACACACCGGAGGCCATATGTGGGCAGAAATAATTCCGATTAAGTGTAAAAGGGAAAGAATTAAGTCTTGGGTATCAAGGGTAGTGTTTGCACACCACACCCAGGGGCAAACAAGGGTGCAGCTGAAGACAGGGCGCTGTCTCAGGAGGCGGCAACTGGCCCCATGGGGGTGGCGCTGACATTCCCAGGGTTGTGTGGGTTTGGCTGCATGTGGGCATCCAGAGCCCAGACGAATCATGGCAAAAGGCCCAGAGGAGGCAAAATGTCCCCATGAGCTGCCATGAGAAAGGAAGCTGAAATTACCAGGAAGGCATCTACTGTATGTGTGGGTCCCCTTCCAGGGCTAAATACATGAAACTATTAATTTGTCTACCTAATGGCCATGTGACCATTGTCAAATGGATCTCTGAGGGCTGGGAAGGCTTTTAATGCTTCATTACGCAGTATGAAAACCCTGGCATGTATACCCAGTGCTGAAGGCTGAGGGCCATGATAGACATTGACAGGGGGAACAATGCCAGGCAGAGGCAGGCACAGGGAGAGACGAAGGCCTCACCAAACAGTCCAGCCTCTCCAGTGTGACTCCTGCAACAGCAAGGCAGTCACAGGGACATGTCTTCTCTCCAGAGAGCTGGGGAGGCAGCAGCTGAGTTGGTGAGGCCAGGTTGGAGCCAGGAGACAGAGCGGCAGTCCCTATCCTGCCATGCCTAACTCTGGTAGGCCTTGTCTCTCAACATCTGAGTCTCAGGGGCCTCCCCTGCCCAGCCAGGTGTGGCTGGCCCATCCTGATGGATTCACAGAACACTCTTGGCTGTGGGAGCTTAGGCACATTCCTTGCTCTTTCATTTCCTCAGTTTTCTTGTCTGGAGTTCAAAGTTTCTCCTAATATAACTTAACATGTATTAAAGGGAATGACATGAGTAAAGGGCTTGCAATAGTGCCTAGAACAAAATGAGTTGACAAAATCTGTCAACTACCATCCATCATCCATCCATCCATCCATCCATCCATCCATCCATCCATCCATTCATCTATCCAGCTGTCCAGCTCTCCATTAATCCATTTATCCATCATCCATCCGTCAATCCACCAATCCATCCATCTATCCATTCATCCATCCATCCATTCATCTACAATCCATCCATCATCCATTCACCTACCCACCCATCACTCATCCATCCGTCCATCTATCCATCCATCCATCCATCTATCCATTCATCCATCCATCCATTCATCTACAATCCATCCATCATCCATTCGTCTACCCACCCATCACTCATCCATCCATCTGTTTATCCATCTGACTTTTGCCAGGCCTGCCATGGCCAGGCCCTGGGCTAGGGCTAGAGAAATGGATGACGCATGGTTCTTGCCACTAAGTAGACCAAGTCCATCAAGGGAGACAGAAGTGGGGGACGAAATTAACTGAGACACGAGTTGCTGCATGCTCTAAGAGAAGTGGGAGCTGAGCTCGCATGGTATCAGCACAGAGGTAGGGGGCCTGGGATATTGGGGTGGACCCATTATCGGCACACAAAGCTTACTTAGCCAGAATTAGAAGCCTTTCACAACACAGATCATAGTATAAAGCTGCATAGACTGCACTCCATGAGAGCAAGGGCTATAGCTACACTGTATCCCCACCTTCTGGTCCTATGGCTGCATTATATCCCAGTTCCTGGAATTGTGGATACACTGTATCCCCCATTTCTGGTGCTGTAACTGTCCTAAAGAAGGAGATGCATCTATGACTGTTTAGTTTGATTTAAATGATGCATCCAACTGCAGAGGCAGAAGTTTCCTCAGCTATTTACATCACAATATGGAAGAGAAACTCACTGGGTGAACCATTTCCACAGAACATCGGGTTCTGTTCACAACTGGGATTTGCCCATCACTGCAGGTGGCATGGTGGTCTCCTAGGCAATGCCTCCTTCAGCCTCTGCATTTGGTCACAGAGGACAGGGGGCAGGCTCCTCTCTAGATGGGTCACTCCTACCCCTGCTGTCAGTGGAGGAATCTGTCTGTGGTCTTCGGGTTAACATTGAGTCTGTCTCCTTGTAAATGTCCACACGGCATCCCAAACCTACCCCAAGTTCAAATACACCAAGTGCTCTGAATGACAGCTGGTGTGCAGGAAGTGTGCCAAATGTCAGCTTTTGTGATTGTTGTAATTATTAACATGCTCAAAAGCAAACCCCTACAGAACAGTCTTTTCAACAAATTGTGCTGAAACAAATGGATATTCACATGCCGAAGAATGAAGTTGGCTCTCTACCATACTCCACATACAAAAATTAACTAAAAATGGACTGACCTAAATATAAAAACTAAAAGCATAAAACTCTTAGAGGAAAACATAGGGGTAAATCGTTGCGACCTTGAATTTGGCAGTGAATTCTTAGAGATGGCACCAAAAGCATGAGCAACAAAAGAAAATGTAGATAAATTGGGCTTCATGAAAATTAAAAATTTTGTACATCAAAGGACATTATTGAGAAAGTGAAAAGACAACCTACGGAATGGGAGAAGATATCTGCAAATTATTCAACTGATAAAAGTTTAATATCCAGGCTCTATAAAAGTTCCTGCAATCCAACAACAAAAAGACAAACAACTCAATTAGAAAATAGACAAAGGAATTGAGTAGATATTTCTCCAAAGAAGATAAACAAATAGTCTATAAGCACAGGCTCAACATAGTAACATAGTGATTAGGCCAATGGAAATCAAAGCCACAATGATATACCACTTCACACCCACAGGATTGCTGTAATTAAACAATATATATATCAAGTGCTGGTAAGGGTGTGGAGACTCTAGAACCCTTGTACACTAGTAGTGGGCCTGTAAAATGGTGTAGTCATTGTGTAAAACAGTTTGACAGTTCCTTAAAAAGTTAAAGATAAAACTATACGATCTAACAATTTTACTTCTGGGTATATACCTCAGAGATTTGGAAATAGGAACTTAACAGACACTCACATGCAAATGTTCATTGCAGCATTTTCAAAATAACCAAAAGATGGAAATAACCCCTGTCTGTCGATAGATGAATGGATGAACACAATGTGGTATATCCATTCAATGGAACATTATTCATCCATAAAACTAATGATTACTGATATATGCTACAACATGGATGCCTTGAAAACATGCCAAGTGAAAGAAGCCAGACACAAAAGGACAAATATTGTGTGATATCATTTATATGAAGTATCTAGAATAGACAAATTTATAGAGACAGATGTTAGAATAGATAGGGATTACCACGGGTTAGGAGAGGCAGGGTGGGGTGGGGAATGGGGAGTGACTGTTCAATGGATACAGAATTCCTATTTGGGGTGATGAAAAAGTTTTGAAAATAGGTAGTGATGATAGTTGTATGACATCATGAATGTATTTAACACCACTGAATTGTACACTTAAAATGATTAAAATATTATGGTATATATACTATCTACCACAATTTAAAACAAAACAAAACAAAACAACAAATAGTAAACCTCTCACTTATCCCCACTCAAACCTCTCCTTGTGGACTCTTCCTTTTTCAAGCCACTCAATCTGAAAATCTCAGAACCATTTTTGATGACTCTCTTGCTCTCAGCCTCCACATCCCATGTGCCGGCAATTCCTGTGGGCCCTACTTTCAAAATAGACCCGGGGTCACCCTCCCCTACCTGCCTTGTGCACCTGGATTATTGCAAGAGCTTCTGAGCAAGCTTCTGCCCCTGGCCCATCAAATTGTTCTTTGCGGGACAGCCAGAGGATCTGTTAGAACCCAAGTCAGCCCAGGTCCCTTCCCTGCTCCAAACCCTACTGCTCCAAACCCTACTGCAGTGGCAGGTGGTGGGGAGGGAGGGGAGTGTTATTTAGCTCCCATGGTTACAGTGGCCCTGGCGACCCCCACACTGGCTCCACACTTTCCATACCTCTTGGGTTGCCCCTCCTGCTCCCTCTTTCCTTCCCTGTCCCGGCTGGTTCTGGAATCCACCCAGCATATTCAAGAACACTCGTGCCGGGGCTTCTGCAGTGGCTATTTCTTCTATCTGGAATGTTCTTCCCCCACCTCTTTCAGGTGTGTTCCCACACCACCCACTCAATGTGTCAGGCACAGAGTAGGTGCTCAATAACTCTGTGGGTGAAAGCTTCAGGAGGGAAATCTCTTTCTATCCCCCCTGAATGGGTAAGATATCACTATGATTAAATGCACAGCTTGCTTGCCTGGAGTTCAAATCCTGCCTCTGTCACCAGCGATAGGACCTTGAGTAATCTCTCTGTGCCATAGTTTCCTCATCATAAATGGGGAGAAACAACGGGACCCACCTCATACAGTGAGTGAGGGTTGTACGTGATGATGCAGGTACCAGAGCTTCCATGGGTGACTGGCACGCGGTCACCTGCTCAACCAGCATTAGGGAGCATCATCTCCCCTCCCTCCCTCCCTTTGTCTCCTTCTCCCTCCCTCCTTCTCTCCCTCCTGACTTCCCTTTTTCCTTCCTTCCTTCCTTCCTTCCTTCCTTCCTTCCTTCCTTCCTCTCTCCCTTCCTTCCTTCCTTCCTTCCTTCCTTCCTTCCTTCCTTCCTTCCTTCCTTCCTTCCTTCCTCATTCCCTCCCTCCTTCACTTGGTGCCTAGCGTACCATTAGTGCAGAGAGGTATGTGGGTTGATTTCCAAGAGAAGGGGATATCCAAGTTGGGTTTTGAGGGTTGCACAGGAGTGAGTTGGGCAGACATGTCCCAGTGGAGGGATGCCGCAGACCTCACCCTAACTCCACCTGTCCTTGTGGGAGGTTCAGACCACAAGCATGTAAATAAATAGCTTATTAAAGAATAATAAAGGAGCTGCAAAGAAGGCAGAATGGGAGGAGGCATCTGTGCTAATAAATTGCTCCCTGGGAGCGTGGGCTTGTGGCTTTGCAGGGGAGTGAGAATGAGCAGGTTATAGGATCAGTTACAGAGCACTGGGTGTGACTTCACATCTGGGTCATATGGATGAAGCTTGCAGTGAGGATGCTGATGACAATGACAACAATACTCACTCATGCAGAGAACAGAGTTAGGCACCTTGGAAATGCTATAGACTCAAATCATTTTCACAGCCCCCCTCTGGACTTTACAGATAAGGCACAGAGTGGTTAAGCAAGTTGGCCAAGGGAACAGGGCTGCAGGCAACAAAGCTAGGACTGAGACCTGGGAAGCTGGCTCTGGAATTGGGGCTCTCTGTACTTCACAAGTGCTTCCTCTCTCTGGGTCTGGGTGCTGGTGGCAGGAAAAAGGGAGAACCCAGACCTCTTTCTGTTCTCCAACTTTATGGCTTTTTAAATTTCCTATTTATGGGTGAAGTCACTGACAGCCTCCAGGTGTAAATGGCACGGACAGAGCGAGAGTGGCACGGTGCTGTGAGGCTTTCCGTGGTATGTCTTCGTGCCTGCTGTGGTGGAATGATCCATCTG
Organism: Mandrillus leucophaeus; assembly: GCF_000951045.1. Classification (NCBI taxonomy): domain Eukaryota; kingdom Metazoa; phylum Chordata; class Mammalia; order Primates; family Cercopithecidae; genus Mandrillus; species Mandrillus leucophaeus. Next base: position 3,989,286 of record NW_012103143.1, on the reverse strand, counting down.
ACAGCAAACCTGAGAACTGAGGCTGGGACACCTTCCTGGAGTTTTACTCCTGACACTGCTGCTACCCAGGGCAGGGGGAAGGGGACACAGTTCCACCCCTCACACAGCTGAGGTGCAGCGGGGGCGACAGGAAAGGCCTGCTCTCCGGGAGTGGAGGCTGAGGCCGTCATCCATCCATGATTACAGCTCAGATCCGATCAGCTGAATCCTCCAGTAAGGAACGCTCCAGGTCCTCACATCTGAGATATGACCCATGCCCAAATGTGAACCCTATAAAGGCCAAAGCACAGGCCTCCAGTACACCCTTGTGCACAGGGAACAGTTTCCTCAAGGTGTCCTAGATGCTTGCTGGGTGATTCTGCCTAGGGTGGAGAAAGGGAGAGGCAGTGGCCTCACAGCAGCTGGACTCAGACATCCTGGGTTCTGGTCTTTTTTTTTTTTTTTTTTTTTGAGACATGGTCTTGCTCCGTTACCCAGGCTGGAGTGCAGTGGCATGATCTCGGCACACCGCAGGCTCAAGAGATCCTCCTGCCTCTGCCCCCCAAGTAGCCTGGGAACAATAGGCCTCAGTTCTAGTCTTGGTGCCATCAGTTACTGGCTGTGTGGCCTCAGTTTCTTTGTCTGCACAATGGGGATGATCATGCACCCCTTTACAGGGTAGCGCTGAGGATAAATGTGTGAAGCATTTGAATCAGTGCCTGGAACTTGGTGGGATGGTCATACATAGTGAGCTGGGGCAGTGTTTTCAGTGGATCACAGAACGGATCATTTCTACATATGAGCTTGAGGAAGCCTCTCAGGAAGGCGGGACAGCCGGGCTGCACACGAACAGGCCCTGGTGACCCACTTCAGCGCCCAGGTTTTTTGCCTGCTCTGGCTGGAAGGGCCCCTTTCTCTTTCTTCTGGGCCTTTAATTTGATGAGTGTCCAGTGTCACTTCTAGAAGGAAGCCAAACCCGCTGTTTGAAAGGCACGCATCAGAGTAAGTTTCTCCATGGGAATTCGAAAAGAAGGAAAGTCGGGGGAGGGAGGGAGGAAGAATAAAAGGAGGGCTTCCCATGCTATAGTTAGCAGTCCCGGGTTGGCGGTGGCATCCTGAATGCAGGGCACTGCCTCCTAACCAGGGCTTCAGAAGGGCAGAGCTCAGCGTGTAACTAAATAAAACCCACTGCACACTGCAGCCCCCTTGTCACTAGCCCACTCTTAGGTTTATTTAATAACCTCTGAACTGGGAGGGGAAAATCGTCCAGGAAACAGGGCTTGGGTCATTTATTTTAAAATTATTGGTACAAAAATATCCTGGGTGGTGATTTATGTGCAGCCAGGGGGGAGGAAATCAGGGACTCCCCCTCCGGCCTAGCGTCCAGGCCTCATTTGTCTCCGGCTAAGTTCCTCCCAGTTTCCATTATGATTTCGAGTCATAGTAGTGACTTTATATCACAAATAAATCTCCAGAATAGCACGGAAATATTATGTGTATTAATAGCTCCTGTAAAAACATCCGAAAACCTCGCATCCGCTGCAAGACGCTCCCCTGGGATTGGGAACAGCCCAGCCGGCCTAGCAGATGTCTCCCCAGGGGCCGCGCAGGGGTCCCTGTCGGGCAGCGACCCCAGCCCCAGCCCAGCCCCGGGGCTCTGTCTGTCGTCTGTTTGTCTGTCAGTGCCCCTGCGACCTGTGACCGACACAGCCCCTCCCCTCTCACCTTTACCGGGAGCAGCGCAGGGAGGACTGTCCCCGCCACCAGAGGTGGGGGTCCCTGTCTCCTGCTCCTCGTGCGCCCCTGAGTCCTCCGCAAGCCACTGTCCCTGGGGCGTCCCAGATCCACTGCGGCCGCGCTGGCGGTCCCTCACCCCCCGTGCCGCCCTGGATACTCACGGGCTGTGGGGGCTTCCTTGAGGGGCAGCCCCTCCAGGCGGATGTCGCCCTCCTGCATGGCACGTTCACTGCGCGGCTCCGGTGCACCCGGGACCCAGCGAGTCCAGAATAGGGAGCGACGAAGTCACCCCTGGAGGTCTGCGGCGGCTCTGGGGGCCAAAGTCCGAGCCCAGCTCGGAAGGGGACAGTCCCCTCTCTCCTCCCCAGAGGCAGTAGCGAAGCCGAAGCCGCGCGTGCTGGAGCCAAACTTGGTTGCCCTCGCGCACAGCCGCGCCGCTCCTCCCCCTAGGCTTTTTGGTCTGGGGGTCCCGGCAGACCTCCCCGCCCCCCGGGGGTTACCTGCGGACACCGCCCTCGCCCCGCCCCGCGCTCCCCGGACGCCCAGCGAGCGGCGCGGGACGCTGCGGAGGAGCAGCGGCTGGTCCCCAGGTCCCGGCCCGCCCCCGGCCTCCCGCTGCGCGGGGCGCGTCTCCACCGCTCCCAGACCGTCTTATCAGTTGGGGCGGGCAGTGGGGCCCCGAGCGGCCTTGCGAGGTGCGCCCCCACCCAGGGCCCCAGGGAAGGGGTGTTGACTACGGGAAGGAGCCTTGAGCCAATCCCCCAGAGACGGGCGCAGCCCCGGGCGCGGGGCGGTTCGGTGAGTGGCCCTGGTTCCCGCATCAGGAGAGCGCGCTGGCCCCCTGCCCCAGGGGGCAGGACCCCGACGAATCACTGTCAATTTGTCACACCAGGAGGCGGAAGCCCAGGAAAGGAGAGCTGGAGGTTACAGGGCACAAGGGGCCTGAACTTGAATCCAGAAATTCGCCTCTGCCCACCCCCCTCCCTGGGCTCCCTCCCGCAAGCCACAGCCTGTGCAGAATGTAGGAATCTGGGTAAAGTGAGAGGGGTTTCAAAGTGGGGGAATGTCCCGTTATGTGAAGATTCCAATTAACTGAGGCTAAGAGGACTGGAACCGGGGGTGCATCCAGGGACCAGGCAGAGCCTCTGATGCACAGCCTGTCCCCGACCCTTCCTCTTCCCCGCCTCGTGGGTTCAGGGCAAGAAGCCGGGGTTGCCCCTCTCCAACCCCCTGTGGTTCAGAAACCAAGCTCTAGACAATTCAGCATCCTCAGAGACAGCAGCGATGTGGGCACCACGGAGGGCGTGGAGAACTGCAGTGCCGGCGCCTCCTTGTGTACCCACAAACCTCACACCCCTGACATCTCCAGATAAATACCATAAATTCTCAGGCAGAACTACCATAAACAGAACGGTAAGTGGCTCCGGGACCACAGGAGAGGCTGTGGGGGACAGGGCAGTCACCTCACCTTTTGAAATGTCATCTGACAATTTCTGCACCCCAAGGGAGGAGCTGGCTTGGTGCTGAGGACCAGCCCATGCCAGGGACCCGTGGATCACTTGCCAAGGTAACACTTCACCTGGTGCCCAGCTTTGGCTGGGCCCTGAGGGAAACAGACCTGGCTACCCCTGGAGGACAGATCACATCCCGGTGGAAGGGATCTGGATGGGGGAGGAGCAGTCCTCCTCCCCACCAGGCCTGCTGGGATTGGTACCCTAGGGCACTGCCCCAGGAGGAAAACACTTGCTCTTGAAGCAGCAAACCCACAAAGCAATGTTTCCTGCTGGGTCTCCTTCCCTGCCCCAACCTCAGTGCTGTACTGTATAAGGAGAGGAGAGACAAGGTTCCTTCCTCACAATGAGTCTGAAAGGAAGGTGACCTGCCATTCTCCTTAGCAATGATCTGGTTTCAGTCTGGACTCAGAAATTGGAAGACAGGCACTCAGTGGGATTTTATTCTCCGTGGGCGGCAGGCTCACCCCTAGGAGATCATGCCAAGAAGCCCTGGGATGTGTGCCCCGGGAGGGCAAAAGAGGATGGATGGAAATCAGAGCTGTCCTGGACCCTTGTGGAGGTTACATTCATTTCACAGAACTTTTCCATCTGACCATTGTGCAGAAGTCGAGATAAAAACTCATTTTTCTTGGAAGGGTCTGATAGCCAATGTGATACATAGCAATTGCTCAGTTATGTAAATACACAGAGAAAATTTTAGAATTCTTACCCTTGGAATGATGAACTATAAACCAAAAAGGCTCAGGGGGAAAAAAAAATGTAAATACGTACTGGGACTATTTTTAACTGTCATTGTTTACCTTTTTGGGGCAGGGATGGACTATTGTATATTTAGCCAGATTTAAAATGCACACATTATTTAATGCATGATTATTAGCAGAAATACGTTAAACAGCCATTAATAGATGTTGATTCATTCCGATTGAAGCCGCTTTTTCTTCTTTTCATTTTCTTGCCTCCAATTAAGTTGCGTTCGGATGAAACCCTTCAGCTGTGGCCAACATATGCAAAAATGCCAGTTGAAGACCCAGACGTTTAAAAATGATATTTTAGTAAATACCTGAACCAGCTCATTTTTAAAAAGATTGCTCTCAGCTGCTATTTTGGTAAGTGTCATCACATGATAGTGATGCCAGGCTGGGGAAGGCTGGGCTGCCCATGTGGCCCGCAGGAGAGGGTGGCCCGGAATAGGATCACCCAGAGAGGAGCACCCGGAGCCCCCCGCTTATTTTCCAGGGAACCCCATGCTGCAGACCCTCTGAAGCTGAGGGCCTCCCCGACACTCTGGGCACGCCAGGAAGATATTTATGTCAACAGCAGAGTGGGGCCAGTGCACTGGCTCGGGGAGGTGGCGTGCCTGTCATTACAACACACAGCCGTCATTACGGAATACAGTAATCACACAGCACAATGCTTGTAATTACAGAAAAATGGTTTCCCTTTTTGGCGAGGCGGGGAGGGAGGGAGAGAAGGCAGCTCTTGGTGAGGCCAGCACTGGTACTCATCCCCTGAATTGGGCCGGGTTTAAAATAGGCTTCGTAGGGTGAGGGCTTGGGACTGGCTTGGGGATAGGCACAGCCCTACCCCAAGCCGGGGCATGATCAGATGCTGGGGCCTTGCAGGGACTCTGATCTTGCTGTGGTTTCATCAAGGCCACCAGCACCAGCATCCAGGTCTCCTCTGCTCCCCAGTGCTGCTGGGTCTTAGCAGATGTCAGCTCAGAGCTGACTCGGCCCACAGGCACACCACCTGCAACCACACCCCTTCCGTGCATCCCTCTGTGAATTTCTCCTTTCCTCAGTGACCTTCTCTGGACCCTCAGATGACTCAGTACAGGCCAGACTGTCACCCACACCCTGCCCCCACTGTCACTCGTCATCAGAACACATACTAGGTTACAGGTCATTTAAATGCTGATTTCTCATAATCTCTGGAAGTCTGTTTTCAGTTCGGCTTGGCTTTGAATGCCTGCCACGGGCAGAGCCCTTTCTCAGGTTGGCAGGGAGATGGGAGGCGCAAAGGTGAGCCAAACAAAGCCCCAGCCCTTCAGGTCCAGCCTCCAGCCCAGAGGAGTGAGCAAGGTGGTGCGGAAGCTGAGCCTACGGCCTCTGCAGCCTAACAGAGTCAGTCCCATCTCGAACAAGTTTCTTCTCAGCACCTGGGTTTGTGCATCTGTAAAATGGGTCTTGGTGACAGGTTGGAATTCTGTAGGGACAGGATAAGAATTCAGTTTCCAGTCCAAAACCTGATGCACTGTAGGGTCTAGAGGGCATTTTATCCATCATCTTCATCCCCGTCAGATAGGGCAACGTGGTAGACCGCTGCAATGCGGGTGGAGGCTGCTCCCGGAAGAGCAGATTGGAGCCCTTGGTGGGCCCTGCCCTGGGGTGATCTGAGAGTGGGTGGGTTTTTCCAGGTGGAGGGTGACTTTTAGGGGGTTCTGGCAAAAGACTGGGTGGAGGTACTGAGGTGGGGAAGTGGGCACCCAGACAGGGATGGGAGCAGCCCAGCGTAGCAGGTTCAGGTGGAGCATCTGGCGAGTAACGGGGGGCCCCTGGTGGCTACACTCAACAGTGTTAAGGGGGTCTTGTTTGTAATTAAAAATTTCACTGGGTTGAGATTCACGTAAGATAAAATTGATCATTTTTAAGTGTTCAACTTGGTGGCATTTAGTGCATTTGCAGTGTTGAGCAGCCACACTTCCATCCTGTTCCAGAATATTCCCATTCCCTTAGAGTGCAGCTCGAACCCGCTAGCAGTCACTCCCCATCTCCCCCTCCCCCAGTCCCTGGCAACCACTGGCCTGCCTTCTGTCTCTATGGATTTATCCTTTCTGGACATTTCATATAAATGGAATCATACATTACATGGTCTTTCGTGTCTGGCTTCTTTCAAAATGTTTGGCGTTTGCTCCACATTATAGCATGTATCAGAATCACATTTCTTTTTATGGCTGAATAATATTCCATGGTCTGGGTGTACCACAGTTTGTTTATCCATTTCTTCATGGATAGCCATCTGGACTGTTGCCAGAGGGTCTTTGGAAGGGACTAGAAAGAGCCCATGAAGGCGCCTGCAGGGGCTGGGCTGGGGTTGGACAGATAACTCAGTGGCTGTGCAGGGCTAGCGGAGGAGGAGGAGGGCTGGGGGCAGCTGCTGTGAGCCCAGCCTCCGAGGCAGCTGCTCACCACTGATACCAGGGGCTCCCAGCAGCAAAGCACTGTTGCTGGAGTGACAGTCCTGCGCTCTGATACAGAGGACCTGCAGCTGGAGCAGGCTTAACTTGCAGAGGGGCCCTTGGACAGATGAGGCAAGCTCTCCGGGCTTCTCCTTAGGCAAGTCTGTTTATTTAACAAACACTTAGAGAGCACTTATTGCGTGCCAGGCCCCGTTCCAAGCGCTTAATAAATATCGGCTCATCGAATCCATGCGGCAAGTCTGCGTAGCACATGCTCCTATCGTTCCTACTTTACAGATGAGGAATCCGAGGCTCAGAGAGGTGAAGTGACTTGCCCAAGGTCACACAGCAGTAAGTGGGAGAGTGGGACTTGCACACAAGCAGCCCGGCTCCAGAGTTTGTGCTCTGCTACTGAAAGGTAGAAACCCAACGTTTCCCAAAATACCAGTCTTCCAAGCTCCAGTCCCTGGTTTGAGCCAGATTCATGATCTTCCTATGTCATAACTTCCTTCATATTTTTCTTTAAACCCAGCTCACTATGTCACATTTTATTTATTTTT